>NC_090445.1:813037429-813343906 GCF_031143425.1 Pleurodeles waltl | reverse complement strand
ACTATAATAAACAGGCAAAAGAAGTGCAGGGTAAACCTACCCTACTGGGAAAGATGAAAACGTGTGCAGAACATTCTGTTTCCACATACTTAATAGTTCCAATTGGAGTTTGGCAGGCTTTCCCCTGGTACAACTTCAAGTAAAAATCGTAATCTGCCAACATATTTTGGAAAAGGACTAAACAAAAACAGAATGCATCTTGATTTAATGTATGCACGATTATACGAAAATATTTAAAAATGATATCCAGGGTTGCTGCTTTAAAATGAATGGTGTTTATCCTGATGCTGTTAAACAAAACAGAGTCTTGTTTACCCTAGCGTTCCTGACGGTGCTAAATGAAGGTGAAAAGACTGCAAAGCATGTTCAGAGTTGCATAGCATAAATTCTAACACAATATAGCTGCAGAATGTGTTGTGAGATGATTCTGCATTTTAAGAATGAAAATTAATCTAATACTGACAGATGATTTGCACTTTACATTGAGTTGAAATCAGAGTCCCCTTCGAAAAGAAACGAAAAGCCTCTGATGTTTACTTGAGAAAAAGGCAAATAGGAAAAAAGATGGATTCTCTAACTTGTCTCTGTTTACTCTTAAGGCAGTTTGGGAAATGGATTCCTAACTGAATTGGATCATCTTACATTTAGGAAATGATCGGTGACATAGTTTATTGTCAGTAGGATAGGTATTGTTGGGTGAGCTAAGTGCCCAGGGCACTTGTTCTTACTCTTTACGAAAAGGATCAATACAGAGGTCTTTATTGCTGTTATAAATCTCCCAGTGGACTTTCTGAGCTAAAGGAATGCTGCTGAAGAGTGTGTACACATGACCGATCTTAAAACAGAAAGGTCAAAGCTGGGATATTTTGCAGGAGGCAGAAACAGCTCATCTTAGTATCTGGAGAAAGGTATTTTGTCATTCCAAAGAAAAATAAATATTGAAACAATAAAGACTTGATTGCTCCAGTAAAAATGTGCAAGCCAAGAGTTAGTTTCTCCTTGTTTATTGTTTATGTCGTTACATTATGTAAGAAAGGATAAAAATTTTTCTCTTTTGCCCTTTTCCCTGCTGCGTTATTCTGCCTCTCGGATTTCTAAACAATGGCATAGCGCCTATGGTTCCCTACAAACATGTGTTGTGCATCGGCTTGACCCATTTGACCTATTTAGCTGTGTGCAAACCCACTGCAGATGGCTTATACAAGTGCACCAATAACATGGAATGTAAATGTCATGTGTGGGCTGCATTGTGTATTTGTATCACCTACACATTAAGCAAACATGTATGGCTGCTGGGAGCACATCTGAATTCTATCTGGGCTGTGGTTTCAAGGCACTGCAGTGGCAAATGGAAAGGAACACCCCCTAAAGTGTGCCTTTTAAGCCCATAGGGCTGGGTTAATAAGGGCTGGGTGATTAAAACATAAAGTGACATAATCCTTGTTAGGTGTTGTTACAATCTGGGTTTCTGGTTGGCAGAGGTATGTTCCTGTCCAAGCAGGAACCACAATCCTAGTCAGGGTGAGTCAGATACACGCCATATAATAACCTGTGCCTACCCTCTGGTAGCCTGGGATAGAGCAGGCAAGCTTAATTTAAGAGGCAATGTGTACACAATTTGTGCAACACTTCAAACAGAAAAACAATTAAAACTCCAAACAGAAAAATAGAGCTTAATTTTGTGAGTAAAACAAGACCAAAACAACAAAAAATCAATAAGTAGAAGTCGAGATATGAATTTTTAAAGAATAAAATGCAATATATTGCTTAAAATCGTAAAGCGCCAACCGAGGCTATCTGGCTACGCTAGACAAGGTAAAATCCAAACGTTCAGGCCGACTGCAATGGAATATGTGTCGGATACAGTCAAAGACAGGTCCTGCTGAAGTTTTGCCTTCTCAAAAGTTGAAAGTCCCATGCATGGGGAAGAAGTGCGCCGGGAGGAAGCAAAGATTCCCTGGCAGTGGTCCACAGGTGCAAAAAATTAGCTGGGCATCATGGATGGCAAGACTGGAGCCTTACAGTCCTGAGCAGCAAGCTTGTGGCGGCTTGTTCTGATTCTTCATACAAGCAGCTCGGTGCTGGTGTGAGCGGGCCCATTCATGATTGCAGAGTGCCAAAAAGCTTGATTTCACGAGCCAAAAGCCACTTCCAAAGGCCCACAACTAGAGAGGTGCCCCTTGGGGGTCAGGAGCTGGTTGAAGATGGATCCAGGAGCTGTAGTGGTGTGTTGGAAGTCTTCTGTGTCCCTGAGACTGCAGAAGAACAGGAGGCAAGCCCCTGGAGTCACTCTGGTTTTGGGTTTGAGAGATTCAAATCCAGTCCTCACCACCAGGCAAGGAGGGCAGCAGGGCAGCAGAGCAGGAGTTCAGCAGAGTGTAGCCAAGTGACAGTCCTTTCAGCAGCACAGCAGTTCTTCTGCCTGGCAGAGTATTCACAGGCCCAGACGTGTAATGAGTTGTGGTGTCTGAGGTCTATTTCTTATGCACAGTGATGCATGTGAAGCACAGGAGGCTTCAAAGAGAGACTGTTGACATGCACAGAGTCTCTGCCCTTCCTGTCCTGGCTCCAGACTCACTACAAGGAGTAATTCTAGTAACCCTTTTTGTGGGATCAGAACACAGCCCATTCAGGTGTGCCAGCTCCTCCCTCCCATCCTACCCAGTATGTCCCATCAGGCTATGGATGGCCCGTAAGTCACACCTAAGATCCCTTTGTATGTGGCATTCTAGAGGGAATGCAATCAAGAGCCAGGCTGCCACTCACCCAGACATGTGTTCAGAGACAGGCAGAAAGCACCAGAAGGTTGAAGAAGGAAAATAATAACTTTCTAAAAGAGGCATTTTCAGAATTACAATTTAAAATCTGACTTCTCCATAAGTTGTGCTTTAACAATCTGATTCCAGAAACTCCAGACATGGGAGTCCCAGTTCTTCTCAATTGGAAATCACACTAAAAAACTGTAATAAGGATATTCCAATGTTATCCTGTGAGAGAGATAGTATTGAAAATGAGTTTACAAGTTTTCACCACTAGGACATGTAAAACATAAAAGTACATGTTCTACTTTTTAAATACACTCTAACCTGCCCTTGGGCTCGGAAGGGCCTACTTTAGGGGTGACTTATTTGTACTAAACAGAAAGGTTTGGGCCATGCAGGAGGGTTAAACAGCCAGGTTGATATGGTAGTTTAAAACTGCACATGGGCAGGCTTGAGACCTGTTTGAGTGGCTACCGAGGTGGGTGGCACAATCAGTGCTGCAGGCCCACAGGTAGCATTTACTTTACATGCCCTGGGCACACATAGTGCACTTTACTAGACACTTATACATAAATTAAATATGACAAATGTGGATAAGCCAATGTTGCCATGTTTTAAGCAGAAACCATGTCCACTTTAGCACTGGTTAGTAGTTGTAAAGTGCCCATAGTCTTAAAGTCAGCAAAACCAAGGTCAGTAAAACAGGTTGAAGGCAAAAAAGTTAGGGGGAACCACGCCAAAGTTGCCAGGTCTACCAGATGCCCTGTGCCTTCATGGTCAATAAATACCAAACAGCTTTTTTCACTGACTAGTTTCGGCTAGATTTTCCAAAACCAGGCTTATGTGTGATTAAAAGCCATATTTCATATTTTCACTTCAAAAATGCTCCTAAAACATTTCAAAATTATTTTCCATTTACCTTCAAATGTAATGGTGAAAGTAGATTTTGTTTAACTTTAGTGGAAAAGTAACTTTATAATAGTGTACTTTGTGTTCCTTAACACACTATGGTGTAAAAATAGTTTTACCTCTCAAAACCCTCAAGCTTTCTGTACGCATTCCTGGATTCAAGTGTATGACCCTTCTACCAGAGAACAACTGTCTTTGTTTCTGTGGCCAGGAAGGCAATTATGTTGTAAACAAATTACCATTTAACTTGGATTAGTCATCAGGGAGGGAGACAGAGACAGTGGACAGAAGAAGGACACCTTTCACACTTCCTATTTCTACTTAGAGATGCCTCATTGATCTCCAAAGGTGAGGTTATTGGCCTCCTGCTTGCCTGTCGAGTGGATACATAAAGCAGAAGGACTCCTAACTCCAACAAGGCACAGCTGACCACTGTAGACTCAACCCTGCAGGAGTTCTGGCTTGGAGGACACCTGGTGCATAGAAGTCACCTATGGACTGCAGGCATAACCAGATGGAACTTTTCTAGCAGTGGGAATAACAGAACAGAGGGTCAAGGTGCTGAGGCAGTGTGTCATGCACTGACATTTTGAAACACTGAAAACTGGTTCAGAGGACACTGCAGGTAAAACAAGTCCAGCCTCACAGACCCCTGCCTAGATACACCTTCGAACCCTGCTATGTTGGAGGATTTTTAGAACCAAAAAAATGATGCCTGAAGGTAAAACCCACAGCTAGAATATGCTGGCAATTCTATCCTAGCAGTGAAACAACCTCAGGGGCTACAAAATCCAACTTCGTCCCACTTGAAGCTTTTGACACCAAACGCATTGGATTCAGTGGGAGCTAGTCAACGATGTATCTGATATTGAGGGACTCTCAGTGTCCACTGTCTTGGAACTTGTTCCGCTGAAAGATTTTGACTCTACCTTCATTTACCTTCAGAGACTAAGAACTTCTGCCGCCCGCCAAACTCTTTAGGGCAGAAGACCGCCAGTCCGGTCTTTCACCCGCTGTCCCTAATTAGAGTTTACTGCTGAGCCAGCGGGCAGAAACAGGATTTACGCCTGCAGGCCCAGAGGGAAACTCACCACAACATTAACGCTGGCTCCTAATCGAGCCGGTGGCACTGTTGCACTGCGTTGGGTGCAACAGCACCTGTCGCGCTTTTTCACTCTTTGCCTTGCAGGCAGTGAAAAGTGCAACAGGGCTGTCCATGTGGGCCCCTTGCACTGCCCACGCCAAGTGCATGGGCATTGCAGGGGCCCTCATGGATCCCTTGACACCCCTTTTCCTCCAGCTTTTGCATGGCGGTGGAATCGCCATGCAAAGGCTGGCAGACACAGGGTCGTAATCCCTAGAGCAGAGCTGCTTGCAGTGCTGCCCTGGCAGATTAAGACCCCTGGTACTGCCAAGCTGTTGACTGGTTGCATCCTGGTGGTCTCGGCCTAAGTGCTTGTTTAGTGTATGAGGGATGAGATATTCTGAGCCAGATATTCTGTCCACCCTATTACAGGTGCAATAGGCTTTAATGCATTTATATTATGACAGATGGTACATCTGCCACATTCGTGTTAGAATATCCTGTCTGCCAAACTCTACATGGGTTTACAAAATACTGAGTTGTAGTGCGTTGTCATTTGATCTAACTCATTATTTCTAATGAGGTCAGCCACAAATTGCCATCCACTACAATTCACTGGTATCCAAGGTTGGTAGCCTGCTGGAGTCAGCAGAACCCCATGTCTGTAACTGCCTTTAAATAAAGCAATCTTTTATTTTTTGAAAATGCCGTCCTTTTAAGGGAAAACGGAATGCGTTTATAAAAAACAATTAGATTCACAAACTGGTTTTAGTAGTAAGAAGTGGTCCCATGGACTACTTCCTACTGCTAAAAATATTTTTGTCTACAGTCACAAGGGCCTCCTTGTTGTTTGTAAATAGGTTACCACTACTTTTGTGTAGTCTGTAAAATATTAATGTTTTGCAGTCAGATTTCAGGAGCAAAACATTAATTCATCTCATTGTGAATCGCCATTTGGAAAGAATGCCTTAAACACACCCCTTCCATATAGTGATTTGAAATGTACTCACAAACCCAAATTGTGATTTGGGAACAGTTTACTGACTAGCTATTTAGGTTTAGTGTCTATAATAAAATAGCTGTTTTATGGTCCCAGAGGCTCTGTTTTAGGCTTTCATTTAGTGAATCGGAGCCTTTGCAATCACAAGATGGTTTAGTTCCGGGTCAACTATGAACACATTTTTTTTGTGGCTATTTTCTTTTTCTAAGTGATTTTTCCCTAAAGATTTAAAAAATCTTATTACTGCTTGCCCTTATGCATTTTGGTTTTGATGTCTTTTTGCTCATTTATTGCAAACATTAGTTTGTTGATTTTAAATGTAAAACTTGTTGGTAATTCTTGAGCACTTATTTCTCTGGGAGTCTGCCTACTGTTTCTGCCAAATGTACCAGGGTTCTCTAAGTACTAAGGCCCTCATTCTGACCTTGGCGGGCGGCGGAGGCCGCCCGCCAAAGTCCCGCCGTCAGGTTACCGTTCCGCGGTCGAAAGACCGCGCCGGTAATTCTGACATTCCCGCTGGGCTGGCGGGCGGCCGCCTTCAGGCCGCCCGCCAGCCCAGCGGGAAAGAGGCTTCCACGATGAAGCCGGCTCGGAATCGAGCCGGCGGAGTGAAAGCTGTGCGACGGGTGCAGTTGCACCCGTCGCGTATTTCACTGTCTGCGCAGCAGACAGTGAAATACATTTAGGGGCCCTC
This sequence comes from Pleurodeles waltl, assembly GCF_031143425.1. Taxonomy (NCBI): domain Eukaryota; kingdom Metazoa; phylum Chordata; class Amphibia; order Caudata; family Salamandridae; genus Pleurodeles; species Pleurodeles waltl. The sequence goes on along the minus strand of NC_090445.1, from coordinate 813,337,457 downwards.
TTACGGGGGCCCCTGCAGTGCCCATGCCAGTGGCATGGGCACTGCAGGGGCCCCCAGGGGCCCCGCGACCCCCCCTACCGCCATCCGGTTCCCGGCGGGCGGACCGCCGGGAACTGGATGGCGGTAGGGGGGGTCGGAATCCCCTCGGCGGCGCAGCTAGCTGCGCCGCCTTGGAGGATTCCAATGGGCGGCGGTACACTGGCGGGTGACCGCCAGTGTTGCCGGTCCGACCGCGGCTTTACCGCCGCGGTCGGAATGCCCATTGGAGCACCGCCGGCCTGTCGGCGGTGCTCCCGCGGTCCTCCAACCCGGCGGTCATGGACCGCCAGGGTTGGAATGACCACCTATGTTTTATAACCAAACTGTCGCTACTAAGCTGGTCCGGGTATGCTCTCTCCAATTAATCACCCAATTCCAGATATCATGTATCTGTTACTATTTTGAGTAATGTCACATATGTTTCAAGGTAATTCAATTAATTTCTTATCTGTTTTTTCTTTATAACATAGACATTCTCACGTATCATCACACAATTTACTATCTTAGAAGCGCACTTCCTACAGATCCTTATGGGTTAATCTAAGACAAAACACTATGGGCCTTATTATGAGTTCGGTGGATGGTCTTGGCCGTCTGCCGAACTTCCGTTGAGGAGGTTGTCGCCATAGTGGCTGCCTCCTCGTCAGGCCCATTATCAGTTTCCCACTAGGTCGGCCAGCGGAAACCAGAGTTTCCACCCGCTGGCCTAGTGGGAAACACCCTACAACATTGTCACTGGCTCATAATCAAGCTGGCAGCAATGCTGTAGGATGCAGGGTGGATCAGCACCCTTGCAATGTTCACTGTCTGCAAAGCAGACTGAGCATTGTGATGTTGCTGGCCAGGGGGTCCCCTGCACTGCCCAGACCAAGTGCATGGGCGGTGCAGGAGCCCCCCTGGGGCCCCCGCACCCATTTTCTGCCAGCCTTTTTATGGCGGTGTTACCACTATGAAAATTGCTGGCGGAGAACAAAGTCTATTCCCCCGGGGATTTGCTGCTTGCACGCTGCTCTGGCGGATTAGGACCGCCACAGTGACTAATCCTGGCAGCACTGGCGGTCAACCGCGGCACAACTGCTGTGGTAGTAATATGGCACTCCTGCCGTCCGCGAATCTGGAGGTCATGAAACCACCAGGTTCGCAATGAGGCCCTTAATATTGACTCGCATGTACACAGCTGCCTTTGTTTAGCCTTTGTCATGAAATTAGTTTTTGTTTTATTCCCCACTTTCATATTTTCATGTACAGTATCCCCAGTGATCTGATCTCTGCCTTTTAAAATCAGATCCATGTCTGAATGGTTTGATTCTAATCCTTGCATGCATGTGGTCCCGACCTTGTTCGCATACAGTCGAAGACAAAGCACGTGAATCGAGGTTTTCTGTGTTAACCTTAACACGCCCTCTTCAGGATTTAATCCTCTGTGCTTTCAATTTTAATGAGATGAGACCAGCATATTTAGTAACAAGGAAATGTTCCTTTCCTCTACTGATTTAATGGTGGGAATATTTGAAGCCCTTTTTGCACTATTGAAGCTATACATTTTATTTCCATGGCTAGACCATTGTTTATCACAAGTTTACCCGGAGGCTTCTAAGTCAATAACACTTAATATCCAAACATGTCTTTAGTCGTTACTGCTCTCTGCTCAGAGTATTATCACAATTTAACACATTCTCATTAGGGTGTTTGCTACTGTTAAATAACTGATCTAATGAAGAAGTGGAAAGTATTGTCAAACCGCATGTGCACAATATGTCTATTGACATGTGCTTCCCTAATTTAAAACAACACAAGAGGAGAAACAGACTAAGAGTACCTGTCTGTTTTAGACCCCTACTATAAGATTCTTAACTTAGAATGCCGTAAATCAACAACGATGAGTGCAGACGTCCTTAGAATTCTTACTGACTGAGGCAACCTCCCACCCATCCAAGATGCCACATTATTTTCCAAATTCAATATTCCATATTTATATCACCAATTGCAAACAGCACAACAGTATTTTTATGACTCGCCGCAACTCAATCTCGTTTTGAACTAGTAGCACCAAATCATCATAATGGCATCCATACAATGGTGTTTAAAGTCCCTGGAGAAAACGCTTTACATCTTCCGATAATTTTCAGCATGTCCACAAGGTATAGTAAAACTGCAAGGGAGTGAGGAAACCCCTTGTTAAGCCCATTCCTGATCATTAAGGGCTATCTCTATCAACTAATGTAATGTGAGTCCGCGTCTTACAATATAGTTCTACAACAATGTTTTAAAATGGGCTACATATCCCCTTTACATGTTTAACCAAAACATAGAACATTCCACTTGATCAAGTACAGTATTACACTCCATGAAATCTACTTACAAGCATTTATTTGAATAGCGTTGTACATTCAATTAAAAGAACAATCTGTACAGAGAAAACATATTATGGATCATCTTGTAGAATTCTAACGAGGGTCCACATGCCCTTCTTGAGATGCCAGAGTCATTTATATTCAGAATAGCCAACACACTTTAAGAGCAGTTCTGACTTCTTGAAAGGCAGAAACTCTAATTTGATGCCTTTGATCCATTCGGAAGAGATGTCTGTGCTTCCCCAAGTGATTGGCTAATAAGCAGCAAATGAGAATGGCAGTGGGGACCAAAAATAAAATCCACTCCTTGGGTGGACTGAAAGTGCGGACTCGATGATCACCACTGCACAGTATTCTTAAACAATCTTTACAGAAAACTGGAATGTTCTGCAACATTTAGGGACAAATCATGCGTCAAAGGACAACCTTGTTCAAACTGTAAACTCCCTTTCCATAGAAATGGAATTACAAGTTTCTGGGTTTGACCACACCTGTAAATACATTCTGTTATAAAATGAGGGCACAGTTCTATCTGCTAAACTCAGGTGGAAGTAATGGCCTGTCAAATGTCTGGTAATTTGGTATACCTGTAGAGACAAATGCAGTAATATCTTACCCCTTATTACTGGGTCATTAACTTGGAAGTATACAGTAATGGTGTGGTGATACTGCACAGTACTGATAATACCAGGCGCAGAGATATCGCTACCACAGTTGCCGTTCAGCATATGGCCAGTCTCTTAGTATATTGTTAATATGGAGTCAAAATAAAATAATTGTTTCTGAAAATAGAGTAGTCTAAAGGGAAAGAAGTCAAAGTCATGTCTACTACCTTGAAGGGAGTGTGTCCTGTAATGACTCTTGAACCATTCGTATAACCATTATTACAAAAGTAACATCAGTAATCTGCTTGACCGCTTTGCTTTTCAAGGTGTTCCTTCTGGTGGCCCCAGAAATGAGTCAGGTTGTCACAGAGAAAATGGAAATTACTTTTGCCTGAAATAGGCAACGCAAAATAGGTTTCTCCTGCCAAGAGTGATTTCTCCACTACTCAGGCTGCATTCACACATGAGAGACATCTCCTATAGATGCAACTGATGTGAATTAATTAGATTTAAGCGTTAAAAGGTGACAGAATTGCAGAATCCTTTCTCCACTATCCAATCACATGTACCACAATCACAAATGTGTGAATATTGATGACTAATAGCGAGAATATAGTGATACTTGGCAGATAATCATATGCACATGTGTCATCATACTAACACACTAGCACTGGCAAAGCCATTAGGGCTCGCTTTCCGAAGCTTTCTCGCTTCAGCTATTCACTTTGCCAATGTTCATGTTTCTAAATTGCACCTACTTCGGCAAAGCCAATAACCATGACCAGCCATGCAAACAGTCTGAGAAAAACATGTGAAAATGTTGTTTCCTATACTTTCAAGTTGAGAGTCACTTTGTGCAGCATAAGATGATAATGCCACACTCTGGCTGCCAGGTAAGCATGAAAATAGTGTTTACACTCAAGTTTGCCACTACATTGATTCATGCAAAGGGCAGTTTACTATTCCTAAGATGCCTCCGGCTATATAGGAATTAGATAGAGGGACTGACACTATTGATCTAACTCCAGTCCAAAAGAAAAAAATATATTATGCCTTCTGTTTGATCAGAAGTAAAATTAAAGTGAGCAAAAACACAGAATGCAAGTGAACCTAATTTAAATTATCATGATAAGAAAGGCACCATCTACATATAGCATAACCAGGGGATGCAGTCAAATTATATTTGATGCCTGCATCTTGATCAGCCTCCAATATAAAACAAATTAATGAACTACAAAGAGGACAAAACCAAGCAATCAGAATTAAAAACAAAACCAGACATAAGCTGATCTTAACACTAGAGATATCATAATGAATGTCCTATAATTCACGGTAAATACCAGCATAGTCAGGTGCAGTATGTACTATTTGCACAATAACCACACAGTATGAGGTCCAGAACTCGAAATGAGAGCTAATATGCTTATACCATGTGTACTTCCACTTTCCCACCCAAGGGTGCACGCTCAGAATGTTTGTGGTTTTTCCACAAATGGACCCAGAATTTGTAAATTGCGTAGGCAAACATCCATTGGATGAGCTATATTACCGAACCAGTTATAATCTGATATCATTTCAATTTTCCAGCCGAAGTTGAGTGTTATAATTGTGGAGGTATTGTTCATAAGGAGCAAGGGATAAAACTGTGAAACATTCATGATGTATTTCAGTGAACGCCTGGAAACTGCTTTGTTCACACAAGAATTTGACAACCAAAAAGTGAACCCATCACTACCAATCTTATCAACTAATCTTGGAAACCTCCCTGCATCCTTGCCAGTAAATGTTTCTGCTGATCTCCTGTGTTTGAGGGAGAAGCATAATTTAAGGATCTTTAAGACCCAAAAGTCGGTTGCACAGGCTGCTCAGTAAGTGCCTCCTCTGTATGAGTTAGCTTTGATACTTTGTCCCACTAAATTTGTGAGTCTCTGGAAAGCACTGTATTTTATCAGGATGATATCTTTCCTGTGAACAAGGCAGTTTAAAAATCTAATCAGCCACTTTCTCAAGATGGTTCCAAATTCCACTCCAATGTTAAAAGGGACCCTTCTCTCTCCGGGTGCATTTTTGCTGCTGAGACAAAGGTAATTCCTTTTTTCTACCTGTGCATGTTTTGTGGCTGAGAAATGAAGTGTAAACAAACATTGTGGAATTACTTCCACATTCAGTTCAAGTGTGGGACTTTGGACTGCACACAAAGCATACATTTTAGTCAAATTGAGTCATTGAGTGAAACACTTTCGTTACAGTTGATGGGAAGTTGTTTTATAATTCAGTTTCTAACATGTAGATCTAGAAGAGACACTCAGAGAAAAGAAAACTAAATGGATTCACAAAAAGAGATGTAGACCAGCATTCCATAAATCATAAGAAATAACAACATGTAACAAATACTACATGCAAACTGAAAATATTTGAATTTTCCATACGTGTACACTTTTTTTAACTTAGGCATTGCTGTCTGAGTTTTTACTTATTTCTATTTTAATCTTTTTTTACCTTATCATGCTGCCCGACATATTTTGCAGTTTCACAAGGCCAGATGATGCACTGTTCCCATTACAAAATCCAGCCAATAGTTTTAAAACTAATGATGTGAAATTTGTGGATGGCCTATGTTTGTCCACCGGTGGTGCCTGTGTACTATTTCAGTTTTTGAATGGAAAAATAATGTTGCACAAATTAGTACAGCTGTGCATAATTTATATTGCTCTAGCATAAGCTTGTGGAAAACCTTTCTTAATTTACCCACTGTAGAAAATTGAGTTACTGGTTGAGGGGCGTGAAGCCGTACTCAAGCAGCACCCACAATCCTTGTCAGGGTGAAACACAAAATGAACAAAATGAACCTGTACTTTACCCTCTGGTCGATTGGCACAAAAGCACTCGGGCTTTGCTTAGGGGCAATGTGTAAAGTAATTACACAGCACTTTAAACAGTAAAAAAGTGAAAATAAAACTCAAAATTGCATGTCAATTTAGTAAAGAAGAGTAATATTTAATAAATTATTTGAGACCAAAATGACAAAAATCTAGTCAGGGGCTATGTATTTTTAGAGACTTAAGGGAAAATAGTGCTAAGAGCACGAAGCAACAACTGTGATTATCTGCTTGCACTGGACTGGGACAAAGCCACATGTTCATGCCAACCACAATGGAGCACAGGCCAGATAGAGTTAGTTAGGCCGCTGAACAAAGATACCTTATATCCTGGATGCGGAGCCTTGCAAGATGATGAGCTGAGAATGTGTTGTTCAGCAACAGTTCCAAGATGCTGAGGGGTTCCAATGTGAGGTCCTGCATCTTTGTCACAGGTGTTTTTGATGGGGATCTTGTGGTGTGAAGTCCTTCATCGAAGGTGCATCACGCACCAACAGTTCCTAGAAGCTGGGGGCTGTGATGAGCTGTCCTGCATTATCATCAAGGTTGCCATCAACAGGGGTCTGCGATGCCAAATCCAGCATTGAGGATGCATTGCGCAAAGGCAGTTTTGAAGAGTTGTGGGCTGTGATGCAATGTCCTGCATCGTGGATGCGTCATACAGTGGTGGTTCTAATACAGAGCTACGAGGAGACGCATCCTGCTGCTTTGGATCTGCCTAAAAGGACCGCAGCTGGGATGGTAAAGCACCTTCAAGCCCCCTTCAAGCCCACTTTCAAGGGTTTAGCACTGGGGTGGCACCACTTAGGGGGGGGAGGGAGGCTCAAGGCAGACAAAGTCCAGGTGCTGGGTTCAAGATGGTTGGAAACTTTTCTGTCCCTGAGGATCTGATCTTGAAGTGAGCCAACTAACTCTTGGAGTCACTCTGGTGGTCCTAGGTTCAAGATGCAGATCCAGTCTTTCTCACTCGGGCACCAGAGCAGCAGGGCAGAAAAACTGGTGGCACAAGTAGGGCTGCAGGCCCACTAGTAGCATTTATTTTACAGGTCCTGGGCACATGTATTACCAGTTTACTAGGGGCTTATAAGTAAACTAAATATGTCAATTGAGTGTATGCCAATTTCACTATGTTTAAAGAAGAGAGCACAAGCACTTTACACTGGTTAGCAGTGTTAAAGTGTGCAGAGTCCTATAAGTCAATATAAACAGATTCAGAGAACATGAGGTTGATTGCAAAAGGTTTGGGGATTATGCTGCAGAAACAGCCAAGACCAACACCCACAGATCATGTAATCTCCTGTTTTGTATATGCTATGTATCCAAGCACAGAACCCTTTCTGTCCAGCAACATCCTGGACATCTCTCAATCAGGATTCAGAACTAACCACAGCACCAAAACCGCTCTGCTCGCTGCCACAGATGGCATCCGCTTCTCCTTCACCGCTGCCAAACAGCAGTCCTCATCCTACTTGATCTTTCAGCTGCCTTCAATACAGTATCTCACTGCAACCTATGCGCCAGACTTCACGTAGCAGGCATATGTGGCAAGGCCCTTCAATTGATACACTCCTTCCTGAAGTCAGAGCATAGAAAGTCAATGTCCTGACACACTTGTTAGAACCTTAAATCATCAGCTTTGGAGTACCCCAAGGATCATCGCTGAGCTCCACACTGCTCAACATCTACATGACCTCGCTTACCCCTATTGTCAGGAACTACGGTATGAACATCGTCTCCTACGCTGATGACACCCAGCTGATCATCTCCCTGACTGAGAACCCCTCATTAGCCAAGAAGAACTTCAGGGATGGGAAGGAAGCATTCGCCACCTGGATGAGGGAGAGCTGCCTTAAGCTGAACTCTGACAAAACTGAGATCTTCATCCTGGGACCTTCCTCCTCAGCCTTAGATGACTCCTGCTGGCCCTCAACACTCTGCAGCCTCCCACCCCCATAGACCACGCATGAAACCTTTGCTTCATCCTCAACTCAGCGCTCACCAGGACCAGACAGGTCAACCCATCGCCTCCACATGCTTCCACACCCTCCAATGCCTACGGAAGATTTTCATATGGATACCAACCGACTGCTGAAAAAAACGTGACACCTGCCCTAATCACGAGCAGACTTGAGTACAGCAACGCCCTCTATGCCGGGACCTCCAAGATGAACCTGAGTAAGCTACAACAAATTCAGAATGCCGCTGCCAGACTCGTCTTGAACATCCCCCGCTGAGAACACATCACAAAACACCTGAAAGACCTCCACTGGCTCACCATCGAGAAGAGGATCAACTTCAAACTCCTGATACATGCCTAGAGTCCTCCACAGCATTGGACCCAGCTACCTCAACCACCGCATCACCTGGTACTCCCCTTCCACACCTTTCCACTCTTCCCAAAAGTTGCTCGCCAACATGCCCCGCACAAAGAAGTCCTCGGCTGGAGGAAGATCTTTCACCTACCTAGCAGCAAGAGGTTGGAACACCTTACCTCTCACCTCAGACAGTCCCCATTGCTGCCTCAGTTCAGGAAGGACCTCAAGAACTGGCTGTTCAACTGAACTCTGAGGACACACCCCTCAGCACCTTGAGACCCTATGGGTGAGTAGTGTGCTCTAAAAATATTTGATTGATTGATTTGTCTTTTGCATGAGGCCTAGTTTAGGGATTTAACGTTTTATAAAAACTGAGAAATCAGACACATAAACCACCTGAGCTGGGCTCACGAAATGGGACTCTTGTGATAAAAAAGCATCATGTGGCTATCCTTCTTCACCTAATATGCATAAATCTATAACAGACCTGCCACGAAATATGGTTCATGGTATATCACACAATATTGGTTCTGCTCAGATGGTCTCCCACTGAGGAGCTGGTAACACACAGTGCAAGATAACAGCCCCAAATCGCTGTGTATAGCAGGTTTCGAGCACATGTTTGGAAGCTGGGACCAGCTTGTGTCCGTGTCCATCTTGAAACCTCCCCAGGACACCAGCAGTAGCCTCAAAAGCTTTTTTAAATTTTTGTTATGTGTATTTATTTATTTTTTGTGGGGGAAGAGGTACAGTGCTTGGCACAAAGCCTCACCATCTGTCCATGGCTCATCCCTCCCCTTCATGCCTCATGGAAGTAATAGACTGAAGATCCTCATTCCTCCCAACCCCTCCGTTTAAGAGTCCTCCTCTCACACGGTGAGGTTTACCTCAAAGATGGCAAGCTGGTTGTATTGCACATGAGAATTACGTGTATTATGTTTTAAAAAACACCCAATTTCCGACTCCCACGCCAGAAAGACGTTTCTAAAGCATCATTTTTAATCAATTAGAAAATGGAGAATCACACATATGTGGGAGGTTCAGAATGAGAAACAAATCAGCTCACAGATAAGCATTGAGTATATTGAACTATTTCATTTCTGTACGGTTCACAACATAATATAGGAATGCTGCGAAGTGCCCACTGACAGGAATTTCAATAGGATAGACATTACACGCCAAGAGCACGCTCAGTAGGAAATCTAAATTACCTTAAGGAAAAAAAACATTTTTTTGCACTTGACAGAGTCTCCATTGTACTGGCTGTTGAGATGAGATTATTTTATTGATATGTTGGTGTAACCACTGAGCATTACACTGTCGCATTTATTGACACCAGCAATGCATCTGTCAGACAAACAATTAACTTCGTCCTTCCCGCAAGAACAATAAAGTAGTCTGAAGGTGATATCTCTGCCTATGCTTAAAACAGATTCTCTCTTCGGTGCTTCTCGAAACATAAAGGATCTCTTGTAAGCCAGACTTCTGAGATAAGGCAGCAGCCGAACTCATGTTATGATCTCTGGGAAAGGTATAATGGCTTCCCGCCATCCATTTTCAACATCTCTTTTCTATTAGCTTGCCTGAAAAATGCACCATGACAAGAAATATGTAGCTGTGTTATTATCCATTGTAATGTTCGTGCCTCTGATAAAAGGTCCTTTCTCCTTAAGAATGAGCAGTCCGCAGATGCAGGAACAGTTTTGCTCCCTGGTTTATAAATTAGACTCAGTAAATGTTTAGACAGCACTAGTGGTCAGCTATATGTTAATCTCAATGCTGATAAAGCAAGTCTGCACGAAAAGAATAGATTGAACGTGGATCGGTATTGGCCTCTCATCCTTCTACCTGGCGGGATCAAGCGTCTTTCTAAAAAGGATGTCTTCTTGATGCATGAGAGGAGCTTCCTTTCACTCGCGGCCCTTCAACTCTTCTGTGGATGTTTTTTTCTCATCGTTACACTCCAGTCAAAGAAATGTAATGCCGTTATACCCTAATTTGCTGTAAACAAAGACCTGTACATCTAATTGTGTCCATGCAAATCCTTTCGCCAATTTAAAGTTGGCAAGAACTCGTGCAAGGTTTAATGAACTAAAGTAATTTTCCTTCATAGTAAAAGTTTATGGCCTTGAAAGGTCTTTGCTCCACTGAATATGCTTCCAGGCTAAAGAGTGCGCTATGATTTATCGGTGCGTGTGTCTTCTGAATCACTGTAGCGCCTCCGCCTCCATGTTACCCTCACATGATCACAGAGAGGAGATCCTCCTTTGCCATTTTCTTTCTGAAAGAGCTTTTACAAGACTGATAAAATGCATTGTACACCCGCAATGGCTGACACGTCCAAGCTTTGTGTGGTATGAACGATAACTACACATCCTCATACATTAATAATTTATTTTAAACCTGTATCGCTTTGTCGCTGTAGTGGATGCAGAAGTAAACACTGAAACATAAATATTCCCTATGGAAAGGGTCATATGATACGAACAAGAATAAGATGTAAGGCAAGAGTTGAATCGTGGATGGAAAGGGGCATTTTACTTGATTCGTTATCGAAAGCTTGCAATTATTACCATGGAAGTGCCATCAAAGCTCATTAGTAGCTCCTTCATGGATTAGGAAGGTGTTATAGAAACTTCCTCTTCCTCCTCTGTTACTCATTGCACCACTGCACATTTCGTGTCTGCACAGTGTGAAGAGGTATTCCCTCATTTGCAAAATGATTTAGCCCTATTCACGTGAGGGAGTCTCTTAGCCCCTATGGCATATTACAGCTGCAGTACATTCTGTCAGCAGGCTCAATGATTGGCCATCTCCTAAGAAGGGGAGCACAATTAGTTCACTCACCCCACAATGGTGTCGTTTGAGAGGGAGATAGGGGATTACCAAGATACAGGCACATGGGACAACCTGTTTGGCCTGCTTAACTTCCCTATGAGTCCATTGTAAAAGGTACTAAAGTGCACCTATGGCAAGGAAAATTAAATATCATGTGGGCTGCAGTGTGTATTTACATCACCTAAATATATGACAAACATATATGTGTGCCAGGAGCACCACTGTGATGTGGCTGGGTTGCAGTTTAAATGCATTACAGTGATACACGGTACGTAAAAATGCCTTTGCTATGTGGAAAAGCCTGTGTCACTCCTAAATTGGGCCTTCTAAGCCCACATTAGTGGGAGCTAACATATATCACAATAGGACACACAACATATTGAGGTTAGAATGATATCCAGGAGAAATATAAGCCACAAGCTATTTCACTAAACATGCTTTTTAGAGTTTTCTCTAAGTAAGCTTAGATGGGAAGAAATCGTAATTCCCTATCGCTGCTATGGAAAAGGCTAGAAACATGCTTCAAAGTTTGTTTCCCGCATATTATATAAAATATGTTTTTATGGCAAAATCAGATTATTTATAGCTTAAGAAGGGAAGTCATTTTGTAAAAATATACTTTAAGCTAACTGAGGCAGAACTGGCTTAAAACCAGTTCTGACACTCTTCACACCATCAGAGCTGGAATAGACTTTCCAGGCTTGGAAAGCTAACAACCCTGACTCAGAGGATAATGGTCTGGTTCCAAGACTGAAAAGGACTAATTTGTTTTAACTGCTGACCACTTAGAAAGGATTATCTCACTGAGATTGAACAGGAACAGTTGGCAGAACAAAGGACATATTTATCACTACCTCTTTTGACTAAAAGATGTCAGGGAGTGCTTCTCCTATTCATTTGGAGAAGCCTCCCAGGCTGCTTGGCTCCTGACACTATAGGAGGGAACAACATGTTGTTCCTGTCAGGTGAAAGGAGAGTTCCCCTAAATAAAGGAATGGCTTAGGAGGTGAAGACAGGCCTGCTTGATGGCAACTTGGTTTTGCCATCTTGAAACAGGGACTCCTGGGTAATTTTACCATAAGGCAAGAACAAAGTGCTGCAAAAGGAAGCGAGAAAGAGTAAGAGCCTGTGGCATTAGAACAAGATGGCTACTTCCTGTTAGCTCTCCAGGTAAGCTGCTTATATGCAGCGCACTTCTGCATAACTAAGTCTCTCGACCAACCGCTCTAAGCCTTTGCGCCAAAACCAGTGGCTTTAGTGGGAGCTTGATGATGACATAGCCAGCTTCAAGTGACCTTTGCTGGCCACAGGCTTGGAATTTGTCTAGCTGAAAGATTTCAATTTCCCCCCAAAATTCAGAAGATAAAAATTTAGACCAGGAAGAGCTGCTTGGTTTAACCAATTTTTAGTCCATCACGGGTGTCCTGAAACCATGCTTAGCTCCTAGTCAGCTGAGAACAGTGACTTTTCAATTGGTGCTTTAGTTTTTCTTGGCTTTTCACTTGAAAGCTTTCCCCTTAATCTATTTTGATGATCTTGGTTCATGAATGTTATTGGGTTGCGTTCTTTAGTTTATAATTGTTCATACTGCATGAAATTAACACACACTTCTCTGGGGACTGCCTGCCTCATGTGCCACAGATACCAAGGGTTGAGTAGAGATTCTTTCAGAACTGTTTTGACTTAACCAGGGTATGCTTATTGATTTGGTAGGTGTGTAACCCTTTTCCACATTACTATTCTCCTTTTATAATAATAATAATAATAATAATAATAAATAGAGTGAGTGATATGGGGAGTGAGAAGGAAAAATCATGCCCTGATAAAGACAATACATGGCAAAATTGCGTTAGAGAAAATTATTTAAAAGCAAGTGGTGAATAGCAGAAATAATGTGATCTGGAATCTCATAAATGAGAAGATTGTATCACCAAAGAAGGCTGAAGCGAGAATTAATGTGGCTTTGTTGACTCTTACATACACGGACCTCGAGCCACAGATGAGTGGCCTCAAAGACCACTCCCACACCAACAGAATGCAACCTCAGCATCATCTTTGACATTGAGTTGGCCACAAAGTGACAAATCAATGGAGTCGCCTCATCCTGCTGCCACACCCTTTGCATGCTGTGTAGAATCTTCAGGTGGATCCAAATCAATACCCAAAAAAACGTCTCCTAGGTGCTCAGCACAAGCCGCCTGGACTATGAAAATGCATTCTATGCCAACATCTCTGCCCAAGTCCTCAAAGGACTTCATCGTATTCAGAACATGGCAGCCAGACTCATCCTGGAGCCCCCCAGACAAACCTACATCACTCTCCACCTCAGAAACCTCCACTAGCTCCACATCCAGAAGAGATGCCATTTCAAGATCCTCACCCATGCCTACAAAGACTTAAATGATCAAGAACCGGGCTACATCACCAACCAACTGAGCTTCCACCAATCCACCAGACGTCTGCGCTCCTCCTCACTGGCCTTCACACACCTCCCCCAAACCTGTTACAGCCGCAGTGGTGGCAATTTCTTCTCCTACATCGCTGCAAAGGCCTGATATGACCTACCCCTCCACCTCCATACAGCACCCTCCCTTATGGACTTCAGAAAGAAAGTCAAAACCTGGCTTTTCGACGGAGACCTCACACCCCAGCACTTAGATACCCCCCGGGGTGACAGTGAAGAACTCTACAAATGCTGATTGATTGATTGAATCACCATACAAATAAATAATCAATGATCATTCCCCTTTCAGCATTCTCTACTGCAATTAGAATATTGTACACACCTTTGGGATATGTTGTATCAGCTAAAGAGTATTTTTTAATAAGGACAGGAAAAAAAATGCATTGCACTGGTAAAGAGTACGGCCACTGGTGTTAGAATTGTTAAAATATAGCTAACGGCTGTAGTTTTCTCAAGACTCATCTTTGTCAGTTCATGCTTCCCTACTCTGATTATAACCATATCCAACAAGCTCCAAAACATTCCAACATGGCATCAAGGCACATTTTACATCTGAACTTCATGATCCATTATACAGGCTATAGAAAGTATTTCATTGGCTCCATGATGAACATATCCTCAAGAATATCCTCCAGAGCCCTTCTTGACAATTTTCCAGTTTACCTCAAATCCCCAAAGACCACGTTCTGAACACACAGACATCGGATACCAAAGAAGAATAAGTATCTGAGGCAGCATCTTTTTTTTATCTTAGACTCAATACCGTTCACCACCTTTTCTGCAGCCTTTTGAAATTAACATGATCTTTTCAAATTCTGAAAAGCCGCAAGATATGCCACTTAATTTAACTCTCCATCTGCCACCAATTTCTTTGCTGTTACTTCGTATTAGAACGTCCCACTCTGCTATTTAGGTTTTATGTACGTGACTGAGTTTTCCTCATGTGTATGAGACCACTCCAAGTAATAAATACATACTAAACACTTGCATTCACAGCTATAGGTTAGGTACCATATACACAAACACCCTAAGGCCCATATTTAAACTTTTTTAGTGCCGCTTTTTGACGCAAAAAGCGTCGCAAACTTACAAAATACAATTGTATTTTGTGTTTGAGCCGCTTTTGCATCAAAAAATGACGCAAATGAGGTGCTAAAAAAGTATAAATATGGGCCTAGGCTCTTGGGCACAGAATTTTACACTGATGCACATTTTGATTTGAGGGTTTTCTTATCACCAGATGCAGAAATCACGGAATAACATTAAGAAGAAATAAAAGTATCCCCGTTCTTTCAGTATTCCTTCTAAGTTGGCAACTCTATTGCCGGAGGATTATTGCTTTTTTGTGCTACTGCATACTATTGATTTATAGATTGACACAATGTGACCTCTGCTTACTGTAAGCAATCTAGAAGGAGTCACATCACTTATCCAGCACGCAGTGCTCAATGCTCCCTCCAAGGAACTACTCCTGGGAGATGGAAATGAGACAAACAGCGACCTTTGTCTGAAGAATAAATGCACTGGGCATCTGCCATCCTTCCAACGGCGGCACCTGGGACCTGCGTGGAAGGACAAACCGGCTCTCTCGGACATTTACAGATCTCGCGCCTGCGCCTTTCTGTCAATAAGTCAACACCATAGCTTAGTGCTTCTTATTGGTTTGCCAATTCGCTCTCCGTCATTGCTAATTCGTTCCTCCCAGGTTGCCTTTAAACAGCTTAAGCATCCAGCTGACGCCGAGATACAGCGCCGAGGTCTATTCTTGGGATTTCTCAGGGGTGTCATATAGTCCCACTCTACCTTCCTTTCGAAAGACAAATGTGTTGAGTTGAAGCTTTCTAACATCTCTTCTGGGAATTTGTTGGTTAGAAATACTACTGCTGTGAGTTTGATTATATTTGGAAACAATACGAGCTCTGGGGTTTCCTACTGCTCTCTTCTGAGGCGTTATGGCTGGTATTTCCATATCAATTTTAAGTTTTCAAAGGGAATGTCGTAACACAACTTTATGGATTTTTAAAATTTAAAAAATATACACCTCTGAAATTCATAAGGCGTACATCTTTAGCAGAATAAACAGAATATGCACAACATATTTCGATTAATATTTAAAACAGTTAAATCCAGAAAGAATAATTTAATAACAAAGATTTATTTATTATTGTTGTTAATTTAGCCAAATATCACATAGAAATATTTTAAAATGTTCTTTGCCTAAAATTATATTCGTTCTTTGCACACTCTTGGGGAGAGCACATTTCTTATTCAAGTAGTTCTTTCTTTTATATAGTATTATTGAAGCAGTTTGTACAGCTACGAACATAACCAAATATACAGGACTCAGCGTAGACTTAGTGTAGAGCAGACAAATTTCTTTGACAGGTCAGTGCATAATTTGAGAGATCACGCACGCCCTTTCGGAGCTCAATAAACAGTCTGCCCCATTAAGTCTCACCTGGTAGTCATGGTGATTCCTACATATATTGTAAATTTGCCTAACCAGCAAGCTCTCAGTCGCATTATTGAAATTTGCAGTCACCCTATTTGTTAGAAATGGGGTATTTGGTTGGCAGTCAGGTTACCCCATGTCCAAGCAAGGACCCTCACTCTAGTCAGGGTAAAGGAGAATCACCCTCAGTGAACCCCCGCTCACCCCCTTCATAGCTTGGCACAAGTAGGCTGGCTTAACTAAAGAGTTGTAGGTGTAAAGTATTTGTACCAACACACACAGTAACTTAGTGAAAACACTACAAAATGACACAACACAGGTTTATAAAAATAGAAAATATTTATCTAAACAAAACAAGACCAAAATGACAAAAATCCAACACACACAAGTCAAGATATTAATTTTAAAAGCAAAAGAGTTTTAAATCCTTTTGTAAACAGGTAAAACACTGTTAGCGATAAAAAGTACCTAGTTAGGGTCAAAATAACACCACGTTCGAGTGTACGTCAAAAAAGGAAAGCAGTGTGTCGATTTCCCACCCGCAAGCGAGACCATGCGTCGTTTCTTCTTCTCCGGCCAGGTCGGCATGCGTCGTTTTTCCTCTCCGCAGGAGAGCGAAGCGTCGATCCAGGCAGCACTCAGGTCCAGGCAAGCGTTGCGTCGTTTTTCCGCGCCCAGCAAGGTTTGCGTTGAAAGTCCTGCCGCACGGTATCAGCGAAACCATGCAATGTGGGTTGCAACGTTATCAGCCTCCGTCACTGGGTGTTGCACGTCGTTTCTCCAGCTGCGTGTGTCAATCTTCTAGCCACGATGCTGGTGGAGAAGGATTTCTGTTGCGACGCCAGCAGCATGCAATTTTTCAGCCGTGTCTCGGAAGGTGCGTCAATATTTTCCCCGCACTGACTGACTTATATACTGAAAAAAGGGATGTGACATCACAGGAAAAGGAAAGAACACCATCTTGAATTGGGAAGAGCCCATAGACCAGAATAGGAAAAAGAAAGTAGTATAAAAGAAAAACAGAGCATGCTGGGACACAAACACGAAGAAGACAAGGACACTACATGGACAGAGACAGGAAAAAAGACCAGACAAACCCACCACCAACAACAAAAAAGAAGAAATAAGGGCTACAGGTAAGTGTAGCGCGATCGGGAGCGAAATATATGCTTCCCAGGATGTTTAATCAAAAAACGCGGGGAACGGCGCTCCGAGTATCAGAAGCGCATTCCATCCGCAAGGACAGAAAGAGACGCAGCGTCTAAGCGCAGCGTTACAGAGTTCCAGCCACGAGAGAGCTTAAAAAGGCATTCAATGGTGGGAGATGTTACTATTTTGGGGTCTCCCTAACCAAGTGTGAGGAAAGACCATGTTGTGCTGAACGGTTTGTTGGTAGTCCCATTGTCGTAAGACCACCACAAGCTGAGTTACGGGCCAAAATGTTTTGAAAAAGAAATGCCCCGCAAAGCATTATGGAGCGAGTTTCCCAAGTGCAGTGAATATTGTAGTATCGGCTCTCCCGCTGTGCCAGGGGAGCCACTTTGAGGATTTCTGGGTTTTTGTGTGTTCTAATTGCTCCGGTTTGTATATTTTTCAACTGCTAAAGTTGTATCTAAGTGGTACTCATGCAAAGTGCTTCTCAGATCGAGGTTACACTATATGAAACTTCAGGTGTTCATGTAAAGTGCTCCTTCGATCGAGTTTGCGCTATATGAAACTTCATGTACTCATATGAGGTGCTCCTCCGATCGAGTATGCAAAAAAATTATTAAATAAATAAAAAATAACTCCCCTTCAGCTTGCAGCCTTTGTGTTCAGATACCACAAAGAAACAGCTGCATGCCCAAAACAAGGGAGAGGAAGAAACAATATGTGGCCATGCAGCGCCAAGCAGCAAGGCAAAAGAAAAAAGTAGTACACCACACTAAGGTATATGGCCGATCGAGCAATAATCCATGCAACAGAGTCAGTCTCCAAGGCAGTAACAAAGCAGCCTGAAGGTGGGACCAACGTAAACCACTTACCTACAAAATCAAGGGGTTTTGGAAGGCAGGCCTAAGAACAAACGAAAGTGATGGGAGTGAGATGCATGCAAGCCCACAGATTTAGATTACAACATGTTGAGAGACAGCGCTTGCACACTGCCTCAGCTCAATCTAAAAATTACTGAAAGGTGCAAGTGTCCTATAAAACAGTTCCCTCTATTTTTTAAAGTTTTGTATAGCACAATTTAGGCATCAGAGGATTTTAGAGTGCTTTACAGACCTGCTCTATTCTTACACAGTTCCTTCTTGGTGTTCGCATTCGCCTTACAGTTGAAACTCTGGTTTCTATGTCGCACAAACTGCTCTCATAGTCGAGCTTTTGAGCTTGGTGAGTGCCTGTTTTCTTTTAGAGGCATGACAGATCGGTCTGAATGCATCTATGCTTGTCAGAGGAAGGAAGCTGTGCCTGGCCTTTGGGCAGTACGATTAGTCTAGCCCCGCTGGAGCTCCTTTCCAGATCCTGAATTACTACTGATGTATGCAAGTGGCTTAACAATGCTCAATTAATTCCTCTCTGCCTGCTTTATTCCAGTTGCAAACTGTCTGGAAGAATAAAATGAATTCTACTGGTTACTGGGACTCTTAAACTAATGATGTTACCACTTGGTACTCTGTAATGTCTTACATTTATTAGATGAATATAAAGCTCTCCTCCGGGTAATTTGGGGAACATAGTATTACACAGAGAAATTAATACGGGTTTCTTATTCTTTGTTTTTTTTCTGTCTGGTTTCTTAGGTGATCCTTATTCTGACAAAGCTGTATGACTTCAACTTGGGGAGCGTTACAGAGAGCTCGTTTTGGAGGTAAGAGGCTTGAAAGTATTTTCGTCCGACTGGTATAGAAGATACAGAGTGATATAGAATAGCTGTGGTTCTGTGAAGTGGATAGTAGGTCTGCTTTTCATTCTGTATTTCTTGTATAATTCCTTCTAGGGTACTAGCTCTTGCCTTTTACCCTAACCACACTCGTTTTGCAACCACTCTAATATCCACAGGGTAACAAACAAAAACGCATTTGCACATTTTTATACCGCATATTTATACTTTAAGAATCTACATGATCCCTAAACTCACCAAAAGTTGCAGAAAAGTAAAAGCTGAAGACAGAAACGATTGCAATTCCGTTTTGCACAAGTACTCTGAGGTTGTATGTACTGCTATCAATATAGGGGGCCAGATTACGACCCTGCCATGGTGGCGGTCCGACCACCACCAAAGCAGTGGTCCGACCACTTTGGTTGTGGTCTGACTGCCACATTATGAGAGCGGCGATCGTGCTGTGCCAGTTCTCCTCCACAGGAGGGACTGTCGTTCTCCTGGTGGTCCTAATCCACCAGGGCGGTGCTACAAGCAGCGCCGCCCTGGCGATTACGACCCTTCTCTTTGCCATGGATAGGCTTGCAGAGACGGGGTTCTCCAGTGGGGCCCCTGCATTCCCCATGCACTTTGCATGGGCAGTGCAGGGGCCCCATGGCCAGCCCCGTCGATTTGTTCACTGTCTGCTTTGAACCCTACGCACTACAGCATTGCCGCCGGCTCTATTATGAACCAGTGTCAATGTTGTAGGCCATTCCCCGCTGTGCCAGCTGGCGGAAACACCATTTCTGCCCTCTGACCCAGCGGGGAACACTTAATGGGGCACGCAGGAAGGCAGCCGCACTGGCGGCAACCTGACAGCGGGACATCGGTGAATGTTGAAAACCATCCGCTGAAATCATAATTAGGCCTAGAATGCGATTGGAAAGAGTACTCCCAAAAATACTTTAAATAACGTCCCTTTACATACTCAGATTTTGATGGAAATGGCATTTACACACAGAGAGTGAACATTTCGAACAGTGGAAGATGGTGTTACAGCATGTACATGGGTTTATCAGCCTTCATTGTTTTTCAGTATTATATTGGCGTCTTCTAGAAATATCCAATTTTTTTAATTATGTATTTATTGAGGTTTTTAAACAAACAAACATGAATTGTGTATCTGTAAACAGAGCATGCAGTTGAGTAGTCAAGGGTATAGTCTGAAAAAATACACTTTCCAGTATTTTAGGGACTCCAAGTAGAGAAACATTACAGTGCTGGAGGAAATGTGCAAGTCCCTGGTAGGCAATCAAATTATTGTAACAGATGATGTAAACAGATTTAGGGGCTCATTATGAGTTTGGCGCCAGGGTGGTGGCGTTTCCTCCACCCTATTACAAGGTTTCCGCCTACCTGACCATGCTGATTGACGAAAACCTTGAAATAGAGCATTCCCGCTGGTGTGACTGGTGGGAACAATGCTACGAGATAGCACTGTAAGGGGAAGGGAAATCACCATGAAAAGGCTGGCGGAGAACAAGGTTGTAATCAGCAGGGTGGCTCTGAGTTCAGTGCTGCCCTGGCTAATTACAACCAGGACCCCTGTCAGTCCATTGGGATCTTTGATCCTAGCAGGGAAGGCGGTCTTTGGGTGGGTCCACCTGCCAAACTCGTAATGTGGTGGTTGGACCGCCAATGCCGCAGTGGTCCAACCGCCAGCACAAGGCTGGCAGTCGTCTGACCACCAGACTAGTAATGAGGCCTTTAGCGTCTGATGATGAACTAGAAATATCTCCTTAGTGCAACTGAATGCGTTGTTTGATGGGAATTTTGCTTAAATAGTGACTGAGATCCTGAAACACGTTAGGAACCAGGCTACAGAGTTGTTGCGGCTAGACTTTGGGGATATAATGTATCTCAGTTGCAGTAGCTAGTGCTGTGGGTGGATGAGGGGCCACTTGACCTGCGCACAGTCATTGGAAGTGTTAATAGCCTACAACACATTATTGAAAAGCTGATGTTGTTCCTAGTCCGGATTGGATACTTTCCTGTCCATATTGTGGTGTTATCTAAAGCGAGGCCTAAGATTACCAAGACATTAGGGTGTGGGTTTATGCGTTTACTCAAGTTTGCAGCTTAGGAGCTGCACTCCTTTAATTGGGGAATCCAGTTGAGAATAGCATTTTTGTCTCAAATTTGAGGTGCATGAAGGAGCAAAGTAATTTTCTTGGCTATGCACCCTTTTGCAACAAATTGAACACATTGAGTCTATATTTCTTGACTTGTGCTACCAAAGCAGCAAAAAGTAGTAAAATGTAGTAGGGCATGGTCAGTCTTTCTGAGGCAACTTGAAGTGCATGCAATTAATTTATCCCTGAGAGGGCTCAAGGATGATAATAAAACTATCTCTTAATTATGCTACACTTGTCTGTCCTTGGAAACAAACACAGTGATAAAACTGTGGAAGCGGCAGGAGGTTGTCAAAGGGCAAAGTTCATGATATAGGGCTCTACTGAAAGTGCATTACATAGTGTGAGGTTTCAAGAGATTTAGTATAACTGTACACACTGATCATGTGCCTATTTGTCTGTGTATGTATCTAGTGGTATTTGCATAGTGCATTCCCTGATGGAAACCAGTACAGATGTCAAATTGCGCAGATTATGTGTAATATAAAACAGAGCTGTCTGGATTGTTGCCCTAACTACAAAGAAGGATGAGGGATCTTTATACAGATATGGTGAACATGTTGGATAGATCTTTGTAACCTGGTTAAAGTGGTGTGCTGGGTGTCAGAGGCTTTGGGGTGGTCCTTGCATCCTTCCATGAAGAAACGGCTCATTTGGGTATTGGCAAATAATAGTGAGAGAAGGGTACAAGCAAGTGTCTTGTCCTGGGTATCATGTAGGCCAAGCTGCACCTTTCCAGGGGATAGAAACTTGAAACCAAACAAGGGTTCAGGTCTTTGAATGGCGTAATTCACTGAGTAGAATCGAAATAGATTGCATGGGGCATCTTCTTAAACATGCTTGGACTTCTTTTTGAAATAGAACACTGGAAGACATTTCCACACTGAGCGATTACTGCCCTTCATGTCACCACAATTCTTGCTTTCAATAGCGTTGGTCGTGAAGGGCTCACTTGGTTCCATGCCCCAGTCACGCACAGACTGCATCCTGGTCATTTGCACCCTTCAATTATTATTGAACTGACGCAGTTCACATACAGTGGTTATGTTTAGGTTTGTCGTTGTTAATGCTATGTAAACTGATTGTTTGCTTCTTGAAATCAATATTGTGTTTAGATAGATTTTAATATACGCTAGCTGCGTCAATATGTTTGCTTGCAGGTTGAACTATGCTGGTGGTTAATACACCCTTCCGGTCAAATTGTGCAGTCGTGTTGATTTTGTGCACAATGGAAACATCAGAGGTACAGCACAACCCTTGACACAACTCAGACTTCTCAGGGTGCCGACAGAATGCATTTTGTGAAACAGAAATAAGAGCACAGTGGGCAGCAGTTTTTAAATTCAACTCGGATGGCTTTACACTTAACAGGAAGATCGTCATTTACAGGACTGCAAAAATATGCTTTACGTGGATTATCGTTCAAAAATCGTTATGTTTGATAATAAGAAATACGAAACCCGTCGGTAGTGAAATGTTGCAGCTGGCGGTCAGCATATTTATAAGCACTGCTGTCCTAGCACTGCACTATAAATGCACATCGGAGTACCCAGGTTTGCCATTACCTCCTGGCTCTAAACCTTAGTTCTTTCAATGCAACATATGGGGACAGATGTAGGAAGCCTTTTGCATGTCGCAAACTGCAAAAAACGCAGTTTGCGGCATGCAAAAGGCCGAACACGATGCACAACCTCAAATTGCGAGTCGGTACCGACTCGCAAATAGGAAGTTGTGTTCCCTTCCTATTTGCGACCGCATCGCCATGCTGAGTTGCTTTGTGACCGGGAATGCGGTCGCAAACCAACTCGCAGTTACCACCCACTTGAAGTGGGTGGTAACCCATTCGCAAAAGGGAAGGGGTCCCCGTGGGACCCCTTCCCCTTTGTGAATGCCAAAACAAATATTTTATTCAGAGCAGGCAGTGGTCCTATGGACCACTGCCTGCTCTGAAAAAAACGAAACCAAATGGTTTCAGAAGTTTTTCTTTTTGCAACTCGTTTTCCTATAAGGAAAACGGGCTGCAAAAATAAGAAAAAAACTGCTTTATTAAAAAAGCAGTCACAGACATGGAGGTCTGCTGTCTCCAGCAGGCCACCATCCCTGTGAGTGCATGGACTCGCTATGGGGTCGCAAAATGCGACCCACCTCATTAATATTCATGAGGTGGGTCTTTGTGACCCCATAGCGAGTCACAGAAGGTGTCTGAGACACTTTTCTGCATACAATTTAGCAAGTTGCTATTTGCGAGTCGGTCAGACTCGCAAATTGCAAGTCGCAAAATTTTCTAATGCTACATCTGGCCCTTAGTGAGTTATCATACGCTATTGAAGCAATGTAACGGTGCCAAAATAGTTTCCATAGTCAGTGAACCTCCTTTTACCTTTGAAGAGGGGGATAAATATTCTGATTCCTTCAAAAGTTTGCCTTTGGTTCAACGGGCTCACCTGCTGTAGGTCTCTTCCAGTAACACAAAAGAGACTTTGAAAAAAAACTGACCACATTAATCTAGATTTTAGACACCTGTTGGTCACATGCATGAATAGAATCTAAAATTTCCTCTGATCCTACAAAGGGAGTGTCTCCCTTGTGTAGTAAACCTTATAGGAGTCCAGTTGAGAATGGGATAGCCATTAACATTTGCAGAAACGTCCAATGCGGTAATTAGTCATCCTCTGGTCAGACACTAACCCTGCCAGCCTCCTATTAAAATGGCAGCCTTTATCGCTATGGCCTTTGTGGCCAGGCATCAGGGATGCCCAATGGATATTTCCCTTTATCCTGCCTTTTATGCTCCAACGCAGAGAATAGATTCAGGGTCTGGTATCACATTCTGCACGTGCATCTGGCAAGTTATAGATGAGTCCTGTTAGTTTGGGCTGTTAAGAGTACATTTAAAGGAACTCATTCATAAATACTGTTTAAGTGGTGCAATTGCTCGATGCTGTTCAATCACCTATTTATTTCATTGGATGCTAACGATTAGCATACTGCCTGAAGCAATTGTAGAATGCTATTGGTTCAGTGCATTGGGGAAACAAACCGAGAAGACAAACGGGTCCGGTTTACAACATGAGAAAACATGGGCCCATATTTATACTTTTTGACGCTAAACTGCGCTAACGCAGTTTAGCGTCAAACAATTTTGCGCCGTCTAACGCCATTCTGAAGCGCCATGCGGGCGCCGTATTTATGGAATGGCGTTAGACGGCGCAATCAGACCGGCGCTGCCTGGTGTGCGTGGAAAAAAACCACGTAGACCAGGCAGCGCCGGCGTTGGTAAAAAATGACGTTAGGGCGTCTTAAAATGGCGCAAGTCAGGTTGACGCTAAAAAATCGTCTTAACCCGATTTGCGCCATTTTTTCGACGCCCAGACGCCATTTCATGACTCCTGTCTTAGTAAAGACAGGAGTCATGCCCCCTTGCCCAATGGCCATGCCCAGGGGACTTGTGTCCCCTGGGCATGGTCATTGGGCATAGTGGCATGTAGGGGGGCACAAATAAGGCCCCCCTATGCCACAAAAAAAATAAAAAAATAAAAAAAATTATACTTACCTGAACTTACCTGTACTTCACTGGGATGGGTCCCTCCATCCTTGGGTGTCCTCCTGGGGTGGGCAGGGGTGGCAGGGGGGGTCCCTGGGGGCAGGGGAGGGCACCTGTGGGCTCATTCTGAGCCCACAGGTCCCTTAACGCCTACCCTGACCCAGGCGTTAAATTCAGGCGCAAATGCGGGTTTTTTTGACCCGCCACCTCCCGGGCGTGATTTTTGCCCGGGAGTATAAATATGACGCATTTGCGTCGCCGTCATTTTTTTAGACGGGAACGCCTTCCTTGCATCTCATTAACGCAAGGAAGGCGTTCACGCAAAAAAATGACGCTCTTTCTTCATACTTTGGCGCTAGACGCGTCTAACGCCAAAGTATAAATATGGCGTTAGTTTTGCGCCGAATTTGCGTCGAAAAAAACGACGCTAATTCGGCGCAAACGGAGTATAAATACGGGCCATGGTACTGCCAACCTAAACTTACTTTATATTAGCTAAATACCTATCCAGTACTCAAAGGTCTTCATTCCAATGGGAAGCAATCTCTGTCTGCGCTTGAATAGGTATTAGCACATGTGTGCAAACAGTGACAATAAGTGGTTTCAGCATTTGCTATTTTTGCTGGCACAAATTGTGTGGTCAAATACCACACATGCACTGCTTTCACATTTCAGAGTAGGTCCAACTTGCACTATTAGCATGCTATTCCCAAGTCTATATCAGAATGGGGTGCAAATTGTGAAAAAGGTGAATACTAAACCATATGCAATCGCATGTGAGATGTGTTTCGAGGAGGCGGTGTATATTTGGGAAACTGCAGCCAACACAAGTTCCGAAGTGCAGCTTGAAAACCCTTTAGAATTCTCTTTTACAATAATGCAGTAAGTTTTAGAAGCACAATTGTATATTTAAATGATAAAGTATCCTATAGACCAACTGCACTTCAAAACATGCTTTCCGAATTCCCCTTCAATTATGCCCCATCATTTTAAGGGGTGCATCTTTTCCATTCCAACTCTTAAAAACCGATTTAATCCTGATTCTGCAGGAGTACATCGCCAACCGTTTCGTGAAGTGGGAAAGAACCTAGAAAGATATTGTGGATACCTCTTTGCATAATTGCTAGTGGGAATTAGCAAATTATTAGGGAATTCAAGCCCTGAAATGCTCCCTCACAAACCCTGGGGAAAATATTAGATTTCCACATATGAAAAAAGTATGTGAGAATACATCGTTAAACGAGTGTTAACGCTCATTTTCGAAGAGCAAACGTGAGATGACTCTCACAAAGAGGCTATTTGTACGCATTCATTGAACCTATAGGCACAAATCGCTTTGTGAAGTGGGTTCCAGCAGCTTTCAAAATACACAAACCTGTAAAAAGTGCGTGCTTCCGATTCAAATCCTATTAAAACCCTTCTATTGAATGTGCCCTATGATTGGAATAAATGTCTGTTTTTTTCTTGAATTTACAAAAGGTTTCCAGGATAATGCCTATTGAGCTGCAACAGTTGCAGGCTTTTAGGTGTACTACTTTAAAGCATTTAATAATTTCAGTTAATGCAAAGTGAATGTAATTTTCTAACACATAATTGCATGGAATTACATCTTTAAAAATCTCTCCTATGTGAGCAATTGCACTGATAACTCTTCATATATTTTCTGTTTAGGTATCCCTTTTGCATTATACACGTTCATTTATTCAGGTGTATGCTTAAATACAAATTTCGGTGCAATGTGATATTTCAGCTGGCTTCAATATGTTGTTTAATGTTTGTGCTAGCACATACCTACATCCTGATTTTCTAGTTAATATTTTTAAATAGGCAGCATAATTTCATAGAATATGATATTTTGATTTCTCAGTTATTTGTTTTCTAAATAGTAAACAATGTTTCACAGAATATAAGTAAGTGAAAGTCAAGAAGGGCATCCATATTGATTTTTTATTTAAAAAAACATTCAACACTGTCCAGAGGAGCATATAAGCATCAATGAAGCATTGTTTGGAGAGGGCTTCTGATCCAGTGATGGCAGGCTGAGGGTCACACAGATGAGTGCTTTAGCTGTCAACACCTTTTCTTTCTGAAGGTTACAGAAAAGGCACATCAGGTTTTATGACAGACCTATCTGCCTGCACAAGGATGGTATAGCTGCTGTGGTGCAGAGTTTGAAACAACAGCTGTCTCCCTACTGAACATTGCTTCTGTAGTTGTTAAAAAAAAAGGTACTAGAGTTTAAGAAAGGCCGAATAAGAAATTCCTATCAGGCCTTTTGTTTTCTTAAATCAACTTAGTAAGTCAAGGGAAAGTTATAGTATTTACTGTTGCTCTGCCCAGTGACAAATATTATTAACAATGTCCTCTTTGCTTTCATGGTAACTGCTCTTCATATTGTGGGCACCAACATAGCTTTTGATATTCATAAAACCTAAAAAGACATTCATAGGGGAATATTTACAAAGAAGTGGTGCAGCGCAGCATTGCATCAAAATCGGCAGTGCTGTGCTGCATCACTTCAGAAACGCAGGGATTCACCCTATTTACAAAAAATACGGCGCACCCCTGTGTTTCCCCTAGCACTGGCGCTGAATTTAGCTGCCAAGTGCCAGCGCAGGCACCCTTGCACAATAGTGCAAGGGTGCCTGCATTTCAGGGAATGATTATCTTTGTGCAGGAAGGCTTGCCTTCCTGCACATAAACAATCAATAATGGTTATTTGTTAGTTCTGCAGCACAAATAGAAAAAGCAAAAAAGAGGAGAAATAAAGTTATTTCTCTTCATTGCACCATGCTAATGCCACTCTTGGGGTGGCATTAGTTTTTGGTGCTGCTTCAGATTTACGTTTCCTTGTAAAACTGGGGCAGTGTCAAAAAGCAATGGGTGTTGCCTGGGCACACCCATAGCACTACTAATTACACACCCCTCTGCTGCAGAAAACTGCGGTGCAGGGGCCATATTTACAAGGTGGTGTTTAGCCACAAAAATATGTTGTCTGGAACGCTCATACTACTCAGGGTTGGCTCCTTCGCTATGGTGAAGGAGAATCGCCCCCATGGACAAAAAGTCAAGAGGTGAAAAATGAAACAATAGTTCCAATCTTCATCTGCTGGCTCAGCCCAGCAGTACAGGGGAGGGGAGGGGAGGACTGGGGCTGGGCCACAGGAGGTGGAAGGGGGGTAGGAGAGGAGAGTGCACTAAGTGCCCATGTGTGTTTGGTCGGCCAAACACACATGTGCACTTAGGTTTCTCCAACCTGGCTGTATACACAGTCATGAAGGAGAAATTGCACACACCCCAGACTTGTGTTTGAGTGGCAGTGACTGCCGCTCAGACCAATCCTAACACTGCTTCCATGCTATGTTTAGCATGTAAGCAGCACCAGGATTGCTGGGGAGCCTGTGCTGGTGTCCCAGCAAATGCTGGGACACTGCATGACAGAAAGAGGAGTGCGCGAAGCGGCTGGAGATGGAAACGTCGATAAGGTATGTTTTTTTTCTTTCCCCTCTGTCTCCGTCCCCTCCGCCCCTCTCCTTGAGATTTGCGGCGGCAGACACTGATACCACTGTTTTGTGCCGTAGAAAAACTGAAACTGAAAATTTCTATGCTCCTCACTGGAAATATTTTTGCAGTTTGGAATATAATAGTTTACAACGTGTAAGACTTACTCTTTATAAATGTTCACAGATATTAAAGCTTTAAATGGAATGCCATAACAGGAAATCATTAAAAAAATAGCACAAGAACATTTATTAGATGTGTAAAAAAAACAACAAAGCTCACACTTAATGGATTCAAATAACGGCCTCTACAGGGATGGGCTGGTGCTAAAAGTCAACATTGACAATAGATAGTCTGGGAAGCTGCTGCATTCTACACATCACCAGTGATTCTTCAGTAAAGCATATGTAATGGCACGCATTACCACTTGGCCCTTATTTCTGGAGGTAATACCTAACTCACAGTTACTGATTTCAGAATATTGGTAGGACCAATGTCAGGTACCGCATGGAGTTACGAGTTATGTACTTAAAGGTTCAGATGGAATGCTGAGTAACATGTGGAATTTGCAATTACCACTTTGATTTCACATGATTTCCTGAATTCCTGTTTTAGGTGAAAGCAGGAGTTTGGCATGGGAATTCAAATCAACTTGTACTGAGAGTCTTTGTGTTGCATGACTGGCCAAAACTGTGCATTTGCTCTGTATGCCACCTGCATCACAGCCACTACAGATTGCAGTTTGAATCTATATATAAATCTCCAAAGGTGTGTATACTGACATGAAAGCTAAACATTATGCAATAAACACTTTTCCAAGTGTGCAGATAATGACTGTTTGCTTCTTCCCATACATTCCTTTGATACTCATGTGTTATATACACACTATGGTGAGCCTGTGTATGTGTGTGTCATCCAGGTACTAGCGTGATGAAGGGATCTTTTTTTTCACCTAACGCATACTTTATCTACATGATTAGTACATTGACAGATGTAGAATTTCACTTTGTTATTTATTTATTTATGTACAAATAATACTTTTGCAATAAAATTCTCCTCTTCCTACAAACACCACCAGAAACAATTGGACTGATGGTTCCACTCCCACATTTATTAACAATACTTTGGGCAAATTCATTTCAGTGCAGTGCTATTGTAATCAAATTGACATGATCAGATGTTTATTATTTCTCTTTTCCTGGTTATAGGACTCTGTGCACTTTACCACTTCTAACCAGTGTGTAAGTGCTTGTGGTCTCTCGCTAAAACCTGGTAAAATTGGCATACACATAAGTGGTACTTTTAATTTACTTGTAAATCCTGTAAAATGTACTAAATGTACTAATGGTCTGTCAATTACATGCTACTAGTGGACCTGCAGCACTCATTGCACTACTCACTAAAGTAGCCTTTCAAAACCATTAGGAGAAACTGAGTGGCTGTCACACTAACTGTCCTGAAGTGTAAAATATTACAAAACATGTCTCAGAACTGCTGCTGCAGCCTGTAGTGCAATTGTAAACTGCCATTTTGAGTGGGCAAAGTAAACCTTTTGCCATGCCTAAACCTTCGTTTATATTACATATGTCACCTCTAAAGGTAGCCCCTTAAGGCTCATATGACAGGGTTCATTGAATTTAAAAAGTACAACATGTGGTTGTAAGTTTTACCTGTTTTAGCAGTGAAAGTCTCCTAAAGCTGTTTTTCACTGTTAGGCCTACTTCTCTGTTAGGCCTACTTCTTCCACTGACTAACAGAGGGTTGCCTTATTATATTTAATAAGAGATAACTTTTGATTGGGAGGAGATAGAACTATGGTGTTTATGTTCAAATTAATTTTAAATGATAAACCTCTTGAATGCTAGAGCCAGAGTTTAATGTTTAAATATAATAAGTAAACCCAAGAATCCTCAGAGACCTTGGGTAAACACTGTAATAGCTTTCCACTCCCTGTTCACTTTGCAGACAGGCCATGCTTCAATTGCGCTGATTTTCTTGTATTCACTCTCCATTTGGGACCACGTTTGTGTGGAGAAGCTCATACTGCATACCAGGCAGCAGAGCATCGACTCCCTTGGTGAGGAGATGCCTCAGTTTGGTTCCTGGCATCCTCCTCCTGGAGTTCTGGACCATGGGCATCAGGTATCAGACCCTAGGAACTGCTCCTTTTTCTATTACCCATTGAGTCTTTTGCAGGGTCCATTTTTACTCATAATTCTTGGATTTGGTTATATCTGTCCTGATAATGACCCTGTTAGACTTGGCATCCTTGGTGTGGTTTCCCCAGACCTTTTGCCTTCTGACCACCTGTTTTGCTGAATTCATTTGTGCTGGATTTAGGACTCTGGTCACTTTACCACTGCTGACTAGTGCTAAAGTTAATTTGCTCTTTCCCTAAAACATGATAACATTGACTTATCCACACTTGGCATATTTCATTTACTTATAAGTCTCTAGTAAAGTGCACTACTAATGCCCAGAGCCTGTAAACTAAATGCAACTAGTGGGCTTGCAACACTGATTGTGCCACTCACTGTAGTTACCTTCCCAACATGCCTCAATACAGAGCTTGTTTGTACATTTTAAACTGCCATATGGACCTGGCTAGTTAACCCCTTTGCAGGCCCAAACATTCCTTTTAAATACATATAAGTCAGGATGGAGTATATTTAAAAAAATGAACATGTACTTTTAAGTTTTTCATGTCCAGGTAGTGAAAAACTCATACATTCAGTTTTCACTACTGTAAGACTTATGTCCCCTATGGGTCAAAATTGTGATTGCATCATTACCATTTATAAGTGTAATTTTCAATTTGGAAGAGATGCCCCCCCCAAGTTTGGTGTCTCTGGAATCACAATTTAAAATCACTACTTATGGTGAAGTTGGATATTAACTTGTAATTTAGAAAATGGCACTTTTAGAAAGTTGGCATTTTTCTTACTTTAAAGCATCTAGCGCCATATGCCTGTTTCTGACTACACGTCTGGGTTGGTGACAGCTGGGTTCTTGTGCATTCCTTCCAGATAGCCACACATAAAGGGAGCTTAAGTGTGACTGATGGACCACCAGCATCCTGGGGAGGAGCTGATACACTGGAATAGGCTGTGCCCTGAGTCCACACAAAGAGCTGCATAACCCCCTATAGTGTGTCTCACGCCAGGGCAGGAAGGGCAGGGTCTCTGTGCCCTTCAAAGGCCTATCTTTAAATTCTCCCCCACGTCAAAGGCACCACTGGGTATAAGATGGCTGTGCTGCTGAAGGAACTGTCACTCTGCTGGACTTTGCTGGACTTTGCTGGACTTTGCTGAACTCCTGCTCTGATGAGCCTGCCCTGCTTCCTTCCTTGGCTAAGAGTGAGAAAAACTAGACCTGCATTTCTACATCCTCAGAACCAAAGTGACTCCAATGGATTGTTGGCTTGCCTCCTTCATTCAACCCTTCTACAGCCTCGGGACTCTACCAACTGTGAGCCCTGCCCTGCCAGGTGGTCCATTCCAGGCTTCGTACCCTTGGAAGTGAGTTCTTCAGCTGATTCCGCAAAAATCCATACATCGCCTTCAACGCTGATGAAACACTGCTTCAGGAGACATTGCATCGCTGGCTGCATGACTCAATGACAGTGCATTGTCTACATCTAAGGGGTTTGCAGCGATGTATCCTCAATTGCGTGGTTCAGAGCTGATGCATCGCCTACCTCGCCAGGACTGATGACTATGCATCGACTTGGCTGCTCATTGTATTGCTCCTTGCATCCTCCCTCGACACCAGTGCAACCCCGAACCAAGGCACTGTTTTCAGTGGTATCTAAATTGAAAATAGATACACTTGCACACGTGATAGTAATGCAAAAAACCCCTTCTGGTTTCAATGATGTATTCAGATCGTATTACACATCTAGTATCAACAGAAACAAAACTCAAAATAATACAATGCAATCTTCAATCAAACTCAAATATAGGTTCCACAAAATTCGGTCCAAAATATTTATATCTTCTCCACAGTCCAAAAATAATATCCACAAGTCCAAATTGTGTATCCTATACGATTAGTTCCAGAGTTACCAATTCGGTCCAACAACTTCCTTCTTTGTCCCTTTGTCAAATTGTGTATCCTATATGATTAGTTCCAGAGTTACCAATTCAGTCCAGCAACTTCCTCCTTTGTCCCTTTGTCAACACGTGTTTCATCCAGGGAGTACCCCTGGATTTCATCAGGACCTCCTTCACAGTAAACTTGATTGTTGCATATACTCCATAGTATCCTTTATAGCTGTTTTGTTTATTTCTTATATCCTAATACGTCTATATTTTCTTTTTTTCCCTTTTTTTTGTAGCTCCAATTGTTATTATAATCTTCTTTGTATCCCTAATAATTATGTTGATGCGGGCCAAGGCTGGTCCATGTATCCGACCCATGCTCCATCGCAGTCGGCCTGACTTTTCAGATTTGACCCAGTCTAGAGTAACCAGACAGCCCTGGTACCAGTTGATGCTTCTAAACACTATAACTAAGTTTATTCTTTAACAACATCATACCCCAATTTCTCCTTATTGGATTTTTGTCATTCCAGACTTGTTTTTTTCACTAAATGGAGCTCTATATATTTTATAAGGTGTTTTTATTGTTTTAGTGTTTTAAATGTTGTACAAGTACTTTACACATTGCTTCCTAAGTTGAGCCTGTCTGCTCTGTGCCAAGCTACCAGAGGGTAAGCACAGGTTAAATTTATAGTGTGTATATTATCTACCATGACTAGTATTGTGATTCCTGTTTGGACAGGGTGCATACCTCTGCCATCCAGAAACCAAATTTCTAACAGATTCCATTATCTCCTTAGGGATTGAAACATCGACTACACTTGCAGATTCTTATTTATATTGTTGATTAGCCAAAAATGTGCTGTGTTGTTGATGCTTTTAGATACATACTTTTGATTACTATTGTCACCTGTGTGCATCCCAGATGAGAGAGGACCAAGCATGTTTGTTCACTCACACCCACTGCACCATTGTAAACTGCTTTTAAACATTTTCTTGATTATTGTTTGTTGTAAACAATTTGTTTGGTAGCTCAGTTGCATTCATATGTCTAGAGGCCATTGTTTTGTATTACAAAGTCAGATTTTAAGTCACAATACTTAAAATGCCATTGACATTTTCTTGTCCTAACCATTTGTGTCTTTTGCCAGTATCCTGGACACATCACTGTAGATGGCTCTGCTATTGGGGTTTATGTATTCCTTCCAGACAGTGACACAAAGGAGACTAGGTGTGGGAAGGATGGCCATTTTGCCAGGATGGCTGGGGGGGAGAGTGGTGTTTTTCCCACTTACACTTCAAAGGGATTGCCTCCAGCATACACAAAGGAACTTGACACTAGTCTTATCACCCTGGACTTGCTGGAGCCTTGACAGGGGAAGAGAAGAACTCTTCAGAACCAGGTGTGGGGGTAGTATAGGGAATTCACCTACTTCAAAGGCTGGCACCAGGTATAAATATTGGACCTCCAGAGCCACTATTCAATACACCCCTGGACCTGTGAACATCACAAAAGAAGTACTGCTTTGCCACCAGACGACTGCCATGCTGCTACAAGAGGACTATCCTGCTGCTTGCTGAGGACTACCTTCCTCTCTGAGAAGGAAGAATGGACCTGTCCATTCATCCCAGGCTAACCAGAGTGACCCCAAGGATCAGTTGCCTGACCTGCTGTCTGAACAATATGAACACAACAAGCTCCAGAGCCCTGCCTTCAACTGCCCAGCTGACCTGCTGCACTGGACCTGCAACAGGGCCTTCCCAAGCCCTGCTGGACCCTGCTGGAGTGAGTTCCTGATCCCCAGTAGGTGCATCCCCAGATCCTGGACCTTTGGCTGACATTAGTTGAGCTCCTTCTGTGAGGAAGGGTGAAATCCCCAAGTTTTGGTCTCTTCACAACTGCGAACGTACCCATTCGTCCGAGACCCTGCCAACGTGGTGAACCTGACTCTTTGCGCAACAAGTGACCATCAGCAATGACAGAAAATGCAAGATGTGCACTTCACGCTACATCAACAACAGCCTGTAGTGACCACCAAGGCAAAGCTCCTGTAACGACCATCTGCAACACCCGACTAGATCTTCACACTAAAGTGACGACCATCCATGACACTAAGGCCCTCATTACAACCCTGGTGGTAAATCCTTCTTACCGCCATGCCGACGGCCGACAACATACCGTGACCATGGCGGAAATCGGCAACAGGTATTATGACCCACACTGAGAAATCCGCCACTATACAGACACTGACACTAGTCCGCCACACCAAAGTTCAGTGATAAACTGGCAATAGCAAAACCCACACTGTTACGCTAACAGGAATACGCCCACAGTATCATGACCCACGAATCAACGCAGCGGTCTTTCAGCCGCTGTAAACCATCGGCGGTACACACCGCCGCACTCAAAATACACACACATTTACAAAACACAACCACATTAGACAATTCAAAATACACACACCTGACACACATACACACACCACACCCACACACTCACACCACTATTAAACACACACCCACATTACCCACAACCCCTTACGGTCAACAATTTTGAAGAAGCAGAGAGAGAGAAAAGCAAAGACCACACCATCATCCAGAGGCACAGAACACCATCACACATACACCATCCACGCACCTCACACCACACACCCCAACACATCACCTCACACATCACATCACCTCAGACATCACTCACACCACATCATGGCACCTCAAAGACACCCCAGGTTTTCTGAGGAGGAGCTCAGGGTCATAGGGGAGGAAATCATCCAGGTAGAGCCACAGCTATTCGGATCACAGGTGCAGCAGACCTCCATTGCAAGGAAGATGGAGCTATGGCGGAGAATTGTGGACAGGGTCAAGGCAGTGGGATAGCATCCAAGAACAAGGGATGACATCAGGAAGAGGTGGAACGACCTACGGGGGAATGTACGTTCTGTGGTATCAAGACACCAGGTAGCCGAACGGAGGACTGGCGGCGGACCCACACCTCCTCCCCCACAACTAACAACATGGGAGGAGCAAGTCTTGGTGATCATGCATCCTGAGGCCCTTGCAGGAGTAACAGGAGGACTGGACTCTGGTAAGGCAAATCTTTCCTACTATATCCCCCCACCCTACCTGCATGCCATCACATACTCCCACCCTCACCCTCACTCCCATGACTCCATCACCTCCCACACACCCCACCATCACAACCCACCACTCCCAAAACCAAACCCTGCATGCAACAACAATACATGGACACCCTTCACAGACAAGGATGGACACCCATCACCAAAGCATGTCCAATAGAGAGACTCACCACTCACACAAGGGCCAAGACAATAGTGCAAGCACAGTAATACAGGGAAACACACCCATTGCTCCAGATGGCACACACAGATAAAATAACAATGCATTTACATCCCAACAGGACCCCTACACAACGTCACCGGACAGGAGGTGCCAGCCATATCTAGTCCCCCCACAGAAGAGGCCCACAGTGATGACAGCATCTCTGCATGCCTGGATCTAGATGACCAGCCTGGCCCATCAGGGACCTCTGGACAGTCGGTGACCCTGCCACAGTCCCAAACCACCACAGAACCTCCCCCCTCAGGAAACACCACCACAGCACCCACCCAGCGGGGCCATGCCACTGTCCCCAGGACACGTCAATCAGCAGTGTGTCCACCACTACAGGGACCCCAGGCAACCTCACTAACCCAGGAAGATCATGGACCTGGGGTCAGTGCCAGTGGGCACATGGTTCAGGGGACAGAGGCACAGGACAACAGGGAAGCTGGGAGGACTGCTGTGCAACACGGGGAGGACAGGCCCAGGGAACCGACCCTCCAAGAGGCACTCTCCAACATCATGGGAGTATACCACCATTCCCAGGAGACCATGGGCACGGTACTGGCCAAGTTTCAGGAGACCCAGCAGCTGTAGGAGGGACAATACATGGGGATCAGGGAGGACCTCACCAGCATATATACCATCCTGGTCACCATAGCAGGGGTGCTGGCTGACATAGGCAAGACCTTGAGGGAGGCAGTGGCACAACAAAGGGCTTCTGACAAATCGAGGAACAGCCCTCCACCTCCGCCGGCGCTAGTGGACAGGACGCCCCGCCACAGGACCAACAGGCCACCAGCACCCCACCCCCTGCAGAAGGTGAACCACCCCGCAAATGGTCCCTGCGATCCAGGCAGAAAACAGAGAACGTTGCCAAGACCCCCGCCAGGAAATAAGACTCTCCTGATTGTCACCGTTCTGTCCCACTATGTCATCCTGCCCAAAATGAACTGCCATTACTCCCCCTCCTATGCCCCATTGGACAATGCACCTGTGATACCAAGAGACTGGACTCTACTATGGACCTTCTTCCACCATCACCCCAGCCCCTTGTACATACCCCAATACTCATTAGCCCCTAAATAAACTCCCTTTAAGCACAAACCAATCTGGAGCCAGTCTGATCTTTCTCAAATGTAGGATGACAACATTAGTAACAAATAGCAATGTAAATGTTCATTTGTTCAAACCAATGTATGACAGTTGTTGGGCAGCAGTACGTATAGCAGAAAACAGAATGGGGTACCCAGATCTGAAAAATGGAAATCCAAAGTGAACTGTCAGTGTCCATAGACAGAGGTTAAGAAGCCAACTTATATAATGTCCTACAGTATTCTGAAATGTGAGGAGGAGTTACAGTCTCTTATCTGTGTGTCACTGGAAGTACTGCATGATGATGTTCGTTCAGTTGTCAATATCTTCTTCCTCTGCCTCCTCTTCCTCACTATCCACAGACTCCACCGCTGCCACAAGACCATCACCATACTCATCCTCCTGTAGAAAAGGCACCTGGCGTCGCAACGCCAGGTTGTGCAACATGCAGCATGCCACGATTATCTGGCACACCTTCTTCGGTGAGTAGTATAGGGAGCCAGCTGTTAGATGGAGGCACCAGAATCTGGCCTTCAGGAGGCCGAATGTCCTATCAATAATACTCCTAGTTCGGCCATGTGCCTCATTGTAGCAGTCCCCTGCCCTTGTCCTGACATTCCTCGCTGGGGTCAGTAGCCATGAGAGGTTGGGGTAACCAGAGTCACCTGCAAATGTCGAGGGATAACTGTTAGACACACACTAACCCTTAGGGACTACCCCATACCCAGACACTTACTCATACTGTGTGGGGACCTTGGGCTCACCTATTAGCAACACCCGGTACCTCTGGAGTTGGCCCATCACATAAGGGATATTGCTGTTCCTCAAAATGTAGGCGTTATGCACAGAGCCAGGATACTTGGCATTCACATGAGAGATGTACTGGTCTGCCAAACACACCATCTGCACATTCATCGAATGGTAGTTTTTTTATTTCTGTACACTTGTTCATTTCTGCGGGGGGGACAAATGCCACATGTGTACCATCAATGGCACCAATGATGTTGGGGATATGTCCCAGGGCATAAAAGTCAGCCTTCACTGTGGGCAACTCCTCCACCTGGGGAAACACAATGTAGCTGCGCATGTGTTTCAGCAGAGCAGACAACACTCTGGTTAACACGTTAGAAAACATTGGCTGAGACATCCCTGATGCCATGGCCACTGTTGTTTGAAAGGAGCCACTTGCCAGGAAATGGAGCACTGACTGGACCTGCACTAGAGGGGGGATTCCTGTGGGATGGCAGATAGATGACATCAGGTCTGGCTCCAATTGGGCACACAGGTCTTGGATTGTGGCATGATCAGGTCTGTAGGTGATTATGATGTGTCTGTCTTCCTTTGTCGACAGGTCCACCAGGGGTCTGTACACTGGAGGATGCCACCATCTCATCATCTGCCCCAGCGGTTGTGGCCTATGGAGAAGAACGGTGAGCAGTGGTTCATGTATCACATAGGATGCACAAGTGTGTCTGCAGTAATGTTAATAAATCCGTGTGTGGCGTAGTTAGTCCGTATTTGTGCCAAAATGTGCTGTGACGCAGTTAGGTACCATGGCATGTGCCCCCCTGAAATGGCACCTGCCTGACTTGTGAGGAGGGACAAGGGGCAATGAGGTAACTGCGCTGGGGTTGTGCTGCGTCGCAGTAGGCGGTCAAAGACCTCTGCGTAATTCAGCATTGGATATCATTGGGCCCTATGGGTTCCAGGAGCCAATGGTGATGTACGCCAGTGGTGACGTTATGCACCGCCACAGACGTGACCGCCATTTTCCATCTGTTCACTCACTTGATACCTGACCTTCAATAGGAGAGGACCTACACTGCAAGTGCTGCTGTGACCTGTGTCTGGAAACAACAATGGCTCGAGTGTCTGGGGAAAGGGCCCCTGCCTTCACTGCGGAGGAGTTGGACAAACTGGTGGATGGGGTCCTCCCCCAGTACACGCTACTCTACGGTCCTCCAGACAAACAGGTGAGTTTACTGTGAGCATGATGCGTGGGCAATGCCTGTTTTGAGTGGTGTGGATGGAAGATACATGTTGGGGGTCTGAGGGCTGCATGTGAGGATGGTGAGTGTATGTGCGTCAGGGCATGGTTGGGAACTGGTGGGCAATGAGTATGACGGTCTGGACGGGTGAGTAATGTCCTTTCCTCCTGTACATTTCCTCTAGGTCAGCGCCCACCAGAAGAAGGGTATTTGGTGTGCCTTCTCCAAGGAAGTGCGGATCCTGGGGGTCTATCATAGATTGAGCACCCACTGCTGCAAGAGATGGGAGGTCCTGTGCCGCTGGAGCAAGAAGGAGGACCAGCTGGGGCTGGCCTCCCAACGTGGAAGGGATGCCCGTCACACCCTGACCCCCCATGATGTTCTGCATCCTGGCAGTGGCCTACCTGGAATTGGATGGGCGCTTGAGGGCATCACAGCAGCCACAAGGTGGTGAGTACAGTTTCATGAAGCTGCCTCTGTGTGCTTTAGGAAGTATCTGGGTGGGGGATGTGGGCTGTGGATGCCCCTAGGCCAAGGCGAACAAGGCATAGTAGGTCCCTTGTTGGGCAGGCTCTGAGGCACTCCAACCCCAATAGTGTTAGTGGGCATCTACTACCGGGCAGGCTCCTGTGGGTTTCAGGTGTGCAGCTAATGGCATTGGGCATTGTACCCCATTGGCTGGTGACTTTCCTACTAACTTGTAGTGCATGGCCTAGTGCATAGGGCTGCTCCCTGTATGTTGTGTCCGCCAACAGTAGTGGTGTTGCTGGCATTGACCATGTGTGTTCTCTGTCTCCCCCCCTTCTTGTTTTGTCCCCCTGTCCTCGTCTGCATTAGCATCATCTGGTGGAGGAGCAGAGGCACCAGCGATGGAGGGAGCTGCATCCCACATGGCCCAGGAGGGTTAATCCATGGAGGGTGAAGGCACCAGTGGGACAGAGGGCGAGGGGAGCTCCATGACAGGGACAGGAGGGGATACCAGCAACAGCAACTCCTCCTCTGATGGAAGCTCCCTGGCGGACTCCTCTGTGCCCACCCCAACAACATGTACAGCCTCCACCCCCTAAAAGCACCCCCTCCCAGCAGCCCCTCAGCGAGTTTCCCATGCCCGCTCACCCAGGAGGGTGGGCATCTCCTTCACCCCAGGCACCTCAGGTGTTGCCCCAGTCAGCCCTGCTGCCCTCAGTGAGGAGGCTATTGCCCTCCTGAGATTCCTCACTGTTGGACAGTCAACCATTCTGATTGCCATCCAGGGTGCCGAGAGGCATTTGCAGCAAACAAATGCATACCTGAAGGGCATTCATTCTGGCATGGTGGCCCAACAGAGAGCATTTCAGGCTCTGGCCTCAGCACTGATGGCAGCCATTGTCCCTGTGTCCAGCCTCCCCCTCCAACTTCTCTACCCATCAGAGCTGCCAGTGTGCCACCTCACCCTATCCCAAGCACACCATCAGACCAGCATGCACACACATCAACACACAAATGTGGCTCAGGAAAACAAAAGCACCACACATCCCACAGGCACTCACACAAGCACCATACCCATGCACACAAACAAACATCCACTTCCTCCACTGTGACCCCCTCCTCCACACCCTCCACCTCCCTCCCTGTCTCGTCTCCACTCACAGCTGCATACAGCACATCATCAGCCACTGCCTCCATCACCAGCACGCCCATCACTACACACCTCTCACGTGCAATCACCGCCCTCACTACCATTCACAAGTCCCCTGTGTCCTCTCCCAGTGTGTCTGTGAGCCCTCCTCCCAAAGTACACAAACACAGGCACACACCCACTCAACAGCCATCCACCTCACAACAGCCTCCAGACCATGCACCTTCACCCAAAATCAGCAGACGTACATCTCCTACAACCACTGCCTCCACTCCTACACCCCCTCCATCTTCCCTTCCCAGTGTGTCTAAAAAACTTTTCATAGCTAACATTAACCTCTTCCCTACACCTCCCCCTGTCCTTCCCCTAGGG
This sequence comes from Pleurodeles waltl, assembly GCF_031143425.1. NCBI lineage: Eukaryota > Metazoa > Chordata > Amphibia > Caudata > Salamandridae > Pleurodeles > Pleurodeles waltl. The sequence goes on along the minus strand of NC_090445.1, from coordinate 813,296,977 downwards.
CCAGGATGTCTAGATCCCAGCCCAGCACCTCAGCCACCAAATCTGCATCTGTTGTGGTCCCTGCTAGTCCGGTACGATCGAAGGGGGCACCCATCAGAGCTGCCAGTGTGCCACCGACAGATAAGAAGGACCACCCTATTCCACCACCTGCAAAGGTCAAAAAGGGGCCGGCTTCCAGCAGGGGAAAGTCACATCACCCACCCAGCAAGGCCTCCCCCAAACACAGAGAGGACAGTGCCAAGGTCCCTGCAGCGACTGCCAAGGTGGGGAAGGGCCACAAGCCGAAGGGCACGTCACCTCAGGGCACAATGTCTCGTGGTGAGGGGCAGGAGACCACCATATCATCAGGGATGGCAGCCACCTGCACCACAGTCACCACCGCCGCTCCGACCACCACCTGCACCGCCACCTGTCCTGCCACCTGCACTGCCGCTACCACAACATCAGGCTTCAGCATCCTCCCCAAGGTTCAGCCATCCGAGGCTGCTGGAGACGGTATGGTGTCTCCATCCACCACAACAGACACTTGCACACTGGCCAGCACTTGCAGCATCTCAGCCGCAGCCACCGCCACCTGCACCACCATCAGCACCACCACGTGCACAGCCAATACCACTCTGTCGGATGTCAGCACCATCCCCAGTGGGCAGCTGTCCGAGTCTGCAGGTGACGTCCTGGACCCTGGACATGCCACTTGAGACACCACCTCCAGTACTGACACAAACCAGCAATTGGCAGTCTAAGTCGCCGCAGGATGGAGTGTGGCTCTGCCTCCATGGAGTATCATGCTACCTGTTCCAGGTACATTGTGTGGCTAAGACACCCAGTTGAGAGGATGTCAACTGCCACACCCCGGTGCAGCATCACTGGGCACAAAGCCCCCTCCAGAACCAGTGGAGAACTGCATCCACTCCCTCAGTCCTTGGCAGGATGAAGCACTCTGGGCACAAAGCCCCCTCCAGAACCAGTGGAGAACTGCATCCACTCCCCCCAATCCTTGGCAGAATGAAGCACTCTGGGCACAAAGCCCCCTCCAGAACCAGTGGAGAAATGCATCCACTCCCCCAATCCTTGGCAGGATGAAGCACTCTGGGCACAAAGCCCCCTCCATAGCATGCGGGCAAAGCACCCACTTGAGAGACTGTGGCTTTGCACTTCCCAGGACCAAGCAGTGGGCATTGAGCCCCGTCGAGGAGCAGTGGCGTCGTACCATCATCCGGCTGAGGTGCCCCCCCACCCTTCCTCCCGCCTGTTTTTTTTTCTCGACCTGATGCCCCTGCAGTGTTCTCTCCATTTTGAGGCAGGTGTCATGTGTGGGCTTCGCCCATGCTTTTTGGGACCACTGGTCCACGGACATTTCATGGGACAGTGTACGGACTTGTCTGCTTGATGTAAATATTTGTGTATCCTGATTATTTGCTTTTCGCTTGATCTATCTGATTGTTCCAATATAACACTAGTTAAACTCATTTCGGTTTGTCCTCCAGGGGGTGACGGGGTGTATCTGTGATGTTGTTGGATATATGTGTGTGTATGTTGTTGTGGGTGGGGGGTTGGGGAGTTGCGTGTCACGTGTGTATGTCACTCTCTTTTCCGTCCTCCCCTCCCCTGTGTGCTAGGTGCAGTACTCACCATCATCGTTGCTGCCTTCTTTCTACTTCATGGTGTATTAGTAGATACACCAACATGGGCAGGTTCTGCAATTCGGGCTCCATGGCGTCCTAGTTCTTCCTTGGGTGTAGAGAGGTTTCCTTTCTGTGTACTGTTTCCGCTGTGCTTTTGATGGCGTTGGTACCGGCCCGGAAAAGCTGGTGGATTGGTGCCTTGTAATAGTGTGGGCAGTACATTGTCTTCCGCCTGTCTGTTGGCGGTTACCGCCGCGGTGTTCGTTGCTACCCCCGTGGCGGTCAGAGCGTTAAAGTGGCTGTCTGCGTTGGCGGTTTCTGCCATGGTTGTGATCCCATTTTTTTTACTGCCGGCCTGTTGGCAGTATTACCCCCACTTTAACACCAACCACCACGGTTGTAATGAGGGCCTAAGTTTGCTCTTTGTGTATAGAGTTAACCATCCGTAGCGCTCCTGCTGGTCCTCATGGCCTCCTCCTCTGCAAATGGAACACTTTGTGCCACACTTTGAGAAAGTAACTTTTTCAGGGTTGGGGGGGGTAAACTGGTCCCTGTATCTGCCCCATGCTCAGTTGCAGTCAGCATGAACTTCTGACTTTTCCCCAGTCCAGCATGACCAGATGTCTGCTAGTGGCGCTTTGATCTTTTAGGTGCTATAATTGCCTCAAATATAACAATTGAATATCTCTGGTTCTACTGATTGGGCTTTTTAAAATTCTGGTTTCATTTTTTTTATTAAAATGTATGTTATTTTTCTAAATTGGTTTGTGCTCGTTCTTGGTTTGTGTTTTCACTTTGTTACTGCTGTGTGCTGCATAAATACTTTACAATTTTCCTCTAAATTAAGCCTGACTGCTTTTGTGCCAAGCTACCAGAGGGTTAAGCACAGGTTAATTTAGGGACTTTTGTGGTTCATCCTGACAAGGATTATGGTTGTTGCCTGAGTGGGGCTTCCATGGATCTCAACCAATGACCCAATTTCTTAAGCTAGTGTGCATTATATTAACTTGGCCATGCCACTGAGAATGCTTCTATTTGTAAATCCAGACAGATTTTACATGTTCAATGTGGACATGTGCTGCATACATTGGGGTTGATTCACAAAAACATTTAGGAGTATTGGAAGTAGAACTGCAGGAGAATTCTTTTACGTATTCCTCCAATGTTTTGTGAATCAGCCTCTAACGTCCAAATTCAACATTTTTAAAACAGCAACAAAGGCACAATTCTTTCTATTTGTACTAGGTGTATATGAATATTACCCAAACATTGAATTGTTATTCCCATTTTAGGTGTTTTGGATCCAGTCCACAACGGCATATAACATGATGTAGACGAGGACTCAGTGATAGTCTTGTACGTAATCTTACAAGCCTTTGTGAATGTGTCCCATTATGCACAAAAAGGCACATTTACACAGGTAGATGTCGCTCAATGAATTATGTGCAGTCAACGTGTATTTTCCACATTTTCCAGGTGTGTCCTTAATTGATGTCTGAAAAAATCTTTATGCCTTTGCCCCCTATGTAACAGAATGTGGAGACTTTGGGGGTCATTCTGACCCTGGCGGTCAGTGACCGCCAGGGTCACCGACCACGGGAGCACCGCCAACAGGCTGGCGGTGCTCCGTCGACAATTCTGACCGCGGCGGTTCAGCCGCGGTCAGAAACGGAAAGTCGGCGGTCTCCCGCCGACTTTCCGCTGCTCAGGAGAATCCTCCATGGCGGCGGAGCGCGCTCTGCCGCCATGGGGATTCTGACACCCCCTACCGCCATCCTGTTCCTGGCGGGTCTCCCGCCAGGAACAGGATGGCGGTAGGGGGTGCCGCGGGGCCCCCGTAAGAGGGCCCCACAAAGTATTTCAGTGTCTGCAGTGCAGACACTGAAATACGCGACGGGTGCCACTGCACCCGTCGCACCCCTGCAACTCCGCCGGCTCCATTCGGAGCCGGCATCCTCGTTGCAGGGGCATTTCCGCTGGGCCGGCGGGCGCTCTTTTGGAGAGCGCCCGCCGGCCCAGCGGAAATGTAAGAATGGCCGCCGCGGTCTTTTGACCGCAGTGCGGTCATTTGTCGGCGGGACTTTGGCGGGCGGCCTCCGCCGCCCGCCAAAGTCAGAATCAGGCCCTTTGTGTCCCGTGACATTTCTCTTTGCATCTATATGGAACAGGTTTCTCAAGAGTGTTGCTTTGGTGAAAGATGGTGCATGTCTGCCACTAGGTGGGCTAGCAAGCTTTAACGAAAATCCCTAACTTTGATTGCAGGTGCACACCACTGATTACAAATCAATTGATGCCAAACTGCTCGCCGGAATTGAGGGCCAGATATATCATTTTACTGGTAAAAAAAAAACAAATGGTCACAATTTGCAGCCAGTATTATTGCCATCTGTATTGAATTTTATGAGCTAATTGGTCAAATTCCGATTCGAAGTGCAAATTGTGACTCACTCCGATTGAATGTAATAACAGGTATGGTGACTTACAAGGGTGAGCAGACTGCCACTTTTGTGAACAGGTTCCCACCCCAACTTGGGAGTCTGTAACTATTTGATGGCTTACAACTGGAATTCCAGTTGTGAAACATTGATGCGTATGCTACCGAATGTAAATTTGCAAGGGGCGCCCACAACATGCCCCTTCCAAATTGTGATTCGTTAACTCTTTAACATCACATTTTAGGAGTAGGTAAAAGTGTACTGACTACTAAAATGTAATTCATACACTAAGTATATCTAAACACTCCGAGTTTGCAAAAGTGTTTGTAACGACAAAATATGTAAGCACATCTTGTCTAAGTGACTTCCAACAGACCATAATTCCAGCCTCAATACACTGCACTATGCTACGTTGCTTGATCCTGGACGCAGGGCTTCTCTTCAGTGACCCTGCTGGTTTTACTGTGATTAATAGTTTACCTAGACACATTTGTGCTTGTCATACGAGGTTAACCATTAGGAATCAGGCCTTTGCATCTTAAAGCTTCGCAGGCCTTCACAAGTTAGTGATTACAACCCAAAGATTTTAATTAACAGTATGCTGAAAAATGTCATTACAATTTGCAGCTTTTGGCTTTGATTTCATCGAATTCAGCAAGAAATCCCACCAAGGAATAGAACCCGGCAGCTGTAGGGATGCACATTAATAAATCATGAATGTCATTAAAATTTGTAAACTAATATCTTCTGGGAAGGCCTGCTATTTATTATCAGACTCGCTTGGCAAACATAAAATTAATAAATCCAAAGGTCTGTACTTTATAGACGTACCATCCCCATAAAGGTCATTGACAAAGCAATTATTCTGCGAAATAAATGGTCTAGCCAGCAGCACGACTTGAGAAGGCTTAGGTGGGGTAAAACGTGTCTTCATAAGGAACATCATCAGCCGTCGCTCGCAGGAGCAGTCATTATTGGTGTATTCATTGGCAATTGTGCTCTCCTGCACAAAATGTCAATTGCAAGTTGAACCTACTCCTGCCTTAAGAAAGGTAGCAATATTATTTATTAGGCAATAGCATAACATCAGCATTTGTCCATAACATGTCTCACAAAACGTTTTAATTCTAGTGTGATATTTCCCCAAAGATTTTTCCATCCATGGTGATGCATTAGCCTCCATCCAAGGCAAAATGACAATATTTTCTTACCTTTCAGTGAAGCTGAGAAATGGTGCATGGGAAAGAGAGATGAGAACTGGTTCTTGATTGATGTGTCCTTTGGTAAAGATCTCCCGGTCTCCTTATGTCGTGGTCATTTATCCGAAAGGTATAAGTGATAGTAACTGCTCCCACTGTACTTTGGAATTTTAAAGTGGTGAATGTTGGGGGGAAATTGTTTTTAAAAATACCTGCACTTTACTGCTTTTCTTGCACACCTTAGCTTCACTGATTGGAGACATTAATGCTAAACTTGGCATCCTGGGCGTGGCCTCCCCTAACCTTTTGCCGCTGCTTCCCAAGTTGTTGATGTGCGCTTGACTCTGTTTTTGCTGTTTTTGATACTCTGGGCACTTTACCACTGCCAACCAGTGCTAAAGTGCAGGCTTTCCTCTGTAAAATGTATGTGTAAATTGTCTTTTCCATGATTGAAATATATGATTTACTAGTAAGTCACTAGTAAAGTGCACTCAAGATGCCTAGGGCTTGTAAATCAAATGGTACTAATTGGCCTGCAGCACTGGCTGTGCCACCCATGTTAGTAGCCCTGTAAACATGGCTCTGACCTGCCACTGCAGTGTCTGTGTGGGCAGTCTTGTACTACCAATTCGACCTAGCAGGTGTATCCAATTGCCAGGCCCAAACCTTCCCTTTTTATACATGTAAGGCACCCCTAAGGTAGGCCATAGGTTGCCCCGTGGGCAAGGTGCAGTGTATGTTAAAGGTGGGACATGTTCTGATGTGTTTTACATGTCCTAACAGTGAAATACTGCTATATTCGATTTTCACTGTTGCAAGGCCTATCTCTCTCATGGGGGCTACTGTTACATAACTTTAAAGTGCAGATTCCTTTTGAAAGCAGATAGAAATCTGGAGTTTGGTGTCTCTAAACTCACAATTAAAAAATACATCTTATAGTAAAGTTGTTTTTTAGATTGTTAGTTTGAAAATGCCACTTTTAGAAAGTAGGCATTTTCTTGCTTAAACCATTCTGTGACTCTGCCTGTTTGTGGATTCCTTGTCTGGGTCAGTTTGACAGTTGGGTTGGTTGTGAATCCCCTCTAGACGGTGAGACAAAGGGTGCTGGTGTGTAGTCTGCATACCCTGATGAGCCATCTGTGCTAGAGTGGACGGAAGAGTAGTCACTTACACCTGAATGGGCTGTGTGTGCCCTCTTACAATCAATCAATCTATCAGGGAATTTGTAAAGTACACTACTCACCCGTGAGGGTCTCAAGGCGCTGAGGGGTGGGTGGGGGCTGCTACTGCTCGAACAGCCAAGACTTGAGATATCTCCTGAAGGTAAGGAGGTCCTTGGTCTGACGCAGGTGGGTGGGAAGAGTGCTCCACATTTTGGCAGCAAGGCGCAAGAATGAACTGCAGCTGGTGGTTGTTCTGTAGAGGCGTGGCAAGGTCGGCTGAGCGGAGATGCCGGGTCGGGGTGTAGAAGGTGAGTTGTCTGTTGAGGTATTCTGGTCCGGTGTTGTGCAGTGCTTTGTGAGTGAGGAGTTTGACGGTGTTTCTCTTGTTGACGGGGAGCCAATGCAGGTCTCTCAGGTGGGCTGTGATGTGGCAGTGGCGAGGGATGTTCAGAATGAAGTGTGCAGAGGCGTTCTGGATGCGTTGTAGTCTTTTCTGGAGTTTGGCCGTGGTTCCTGCGTAGAGGGCATTGCCATAGTCCAGTTTGCTGCTTACAAGGGCTTCGGTGACTGTTCTTCTGGTTTCAGTGGGGATCCATTTGTAGATCTTCTGAAGCATGCAGAGGGTGTTGAAACAGGAGGAGGAGATGGCATTGACTTGCTGGGTCATAGATAGTGAAGAGTCCAGGATGAATCCCAGGTTGCGTGTGTGGTCGGTGGGTGTCGGTGCGGTTCCCATAGTGGCATGCCACCAGGAGTCGTCCCATGTAGACGGGGTGGAGCAGAAGATGAGGACCTCACTCTTGTCAGAATTCAGTTGAAGGCAGCTGTTCTTCAGCCATTCAGCGATGGCCTTCATTCCTTCATGGAGGTTGGTCTTGGCGGTGTCCTTGGTGAGGGAGAGGATCAGCTGGGTGTCATCGGCGTATGAAATGATGTTGAGGTTGTGAGATCGTGCGATGTTAGCGAGCATATCCATGTAGATGTCGAAGAGGGTCGGGCTGAGGGACGAACCCTGGGGTACGACGCAGATGATTTTGGTGGCTTCAGAGCAGAATGGAGGGAGGCTGACTGTCTGAGTTCTGCCGGTGAGAAAGGAGGTGATCCAGTCCAGTGCTCTGTCACGGAGAAAAGTGTATAAGTACTGGACTCAAAAACCCAGACATTAGTTTCTTCAAGATCACTTCTGGATTCAAGAGGGACCTCTGCCAAGGAGAAGAGCTGAGGAGAAGTGCTGCCCATGCCTGTGAATGTGCTTTGTTGGGCTATCCTGCAGTTGCTGCTTCTGTCTGTGAAAGGGGACAAAAACTGGACTTTGGGGTATATTCCTGTTTGTGAAGAATCTCCAAGGGCTTGAACTGAGCTTGCCTCCTGTTTTGAAGTCTCAGGGCCTTCAAAGACTTCCTCTGCCAGCACCTGGAATCTCTGCTGAGACTCCTACCCTGCCAAGTGGGGCCCTACCCAGTCCCTGGGCCCTTGGAAGGTGAAATTGTAAGAACAAGAGCTGACAATCCACGCACAAAATGCTGTGCGGGGAAGTTTTCAATGCACCTTCTGCAACACGGCTGATAAATGACACGCCACCGGCTTCATGGCTAAAATTGATGCCCCACCTGCATCGAGGCTGGGAGAGCGATACATCGCGGCTGGGGAAATGACACGCAATGCCTGTTTGCAGTTGCTGATAACAACGCAAACCACACGCAGCGTGGTTTTCTAACACTGTGCAACTGGATTTTCTACGCATCATCCCTGGGCATCAAAGTCATCCCGACTCTGCGCAGATCTGAGGTGCCCCGTCTGGAAATCGACACATCGCTCTCTCTCACGAGGGGGAAAAACGATGTATCGCCATCCCGACTGTAGAAGAAATGACTCATGGCCTCCCTTGCAAGGAAGGAATCGATGCATTGTTGCCTTTTCCGACGCACGCTCACCCATTAAGCTTTATTTTTTATGTTAACCAGGTACTTTGTGCAAAATCATTATTTCCATTGATGGTCAGTGGTTGGGATTGGACTTGTACTTGACATACAGTGATTATGTACACTACTGTTTTCAGTGCAGACCACTACATGACCACATACTACTTGTCTTTGTGAATGGTACTTTTTCTCTCTTTGGACTCTTTTTGGTCTACTTCCATATTTTGGTGATCTCTTGATTGATGTTTCTTCTCATTGGGAACTTGTTTTCTGACTTTGGAACTTTGCACTTGTTTGCCATCATGTCTCAATCTGGAGATGCACCACCTGGAGCTGTTTTTGAATTAGGGTAACTGGGAAGGTACTTAGTTGCTCAATTGAAACAGTTCTGTAAAGCTCTTGTATGTCCCATTAAGAGCTCTGCCAGAAAGGGGGTGCTGCAAAAGGCCTGAGGGCCTGTGTGACAGTCAAGGAGGCTGGGTGACACACAGAGGAGGAGGATGTGAATGAAAAAGTGCAGAGGAGACACAATGGTGTAGTGGAGGTACTCTTACAGCATGGGGGAAGGTCCCCAGGAGGGGTAGCAATGTCTCATCTGAGGGTCTGACTCATGAAAAGTTACAAGACAGGCAGGCAGAGAGGGCTCACCAGTTGGAGTTGAACAATTTTAGGATGAAAAAGGAAATGGAAGAGATGAGGAGAGCCTTAGAGGTGAAAAATGTGATTTGGGCTTATGAGCTCAAACTGAAAAGGGCTAAGTCCAGCTTGAATGGTGGCAGCAACAATTCTATATTTAGTACTGAAGAAGTGCACATGCCCAGAGACTTGGTGCCCTACTTGAAGGAGGGGTTTAACACACACCAGGAGGTTCAGGGGTATGAGATAGTTCCAGTGATGCACAGGGTCCCTGAGGTGGATTGAGGAACTGGCATGGGGAGTCATATTCCTTGTAGTGAGAGGGACACTCTACTGGCTCTAGGTGAGAGTGACAGAGAGAGGGGTTTCCCCCAGGTAGAGGTCCTGGTTATGGAGTGTGGAGACATCCCAGAAGAGTATGGGTTGAGTGTCAGGGACAGTCAGGTGCTGTCTCACCCGTCTCAGGAGGGTGATGTGGGGTACTGTTTCAAGGCTGAGTCACTGGAGGGTTGGAAGAAGGGTAGTTTGGTTAATTTGTGTGAGGGGCTGAGTGATGTAATTGGTGGAGAGCATGTGTCTAGTCCTTATTTTCCAGAGCTATGCCAACGCGAGGTGGAATGTGAGATCTCTGACCCCAGGGAACTTACACTGAAGGCAAACCTCTGGGTGAGTACCAGAGAGTCTGAAGAGGCATTTGGGGGTGCTCCTGAGGGAGCAGTGTGGGTATTTCCCAACCATGTGAGGTATGGAAGGATTGCAGTGCCCCAGGTAGGTCCCAGTGTAGTGGGATGGGTGAGGGATCCCATGTACAGTCTCAGAGGAGAGGGAATGGGGTTGGGCTGAGGCCTAGGGTGCCTGAGATCCAGTCTCAGATCCTGGAGGGCTCCATGAGGGAATGCCAGGAGGAGAGCTTAGCCTGTGCTGTAGATCCATCTGCTGAGGGAGACCCCACAGTGTCAGGAGAAAACAGGACTGTCTCAAGATCATCCCTTCTGGACCTCTTCTTCACAGCCAGTCCACTATTGTGGCAGAAAACCTTTAGCTCCCTCATTGTGTCGATTAATAGGTGCCAGAAGTCGATTTCCATTCTGCCAAAGCCTCACTTGTGCAACCCCTAACCAGAGTCCAGGTATCAACAATATATCCATGAGGACACACCTGGTTAACCCCCACTCCCCCCGTTGGTAGCTTAGCGCGAGCAGGCAGGCTTAACTAAGAAGCAATGTGTAAAGTATTTGTACCAACACACAGTAATACAGTGATAACACTACAAAATAGATACCACACCAGTTTAGAAAAATATGTAGGCACAAAGTACCTGGTTAGTGTGAAAAATAAAGCAGCACGGGTGAGCGTGCTTTGGAAAAGACAGCGTTGCGTTGATTCCTTCCTCACAAGGGAGGACGTGCATCGCTTCTTCTCAGGTCAGGTCAGCAATGCATCATTTTTCTCCTTCGCAAGAGAGCAATGCGTCGATTTTTGGGCAGGGCATCTCGGATCCACAGGATGACTTTGATGCCCAGGGATGATGCATGGAAAATCCGGTTGCATGGTGTTGGAAAATCACTTTGTGTGGGGTTTTCGTTGCAGCCGCAAGAGGGAGTTGCGTATAGTTTCTCCAGCTATGATGCGTCAGTTCCCAGCCGCGATGCAGGTGGAGCATCGATTTTAGCCGTGTTGCAGATGGCGCCTCGAAAAGTGTTCTGCTAACTTCACCTTTCAAGGGTCCAGGGACTGGATAGGGCACCACTTGGCAGGGCAGGAGTCTCAGCAGAGAGCCCAGGTGCTGGCAGAGGAAGTCTTTAATGGCCCTGAGACTTCAAAACAGGAGGAAAGCTCTGTTCAAGACCTTGGAGATTCTACACAAGCAGGAACATACCACAAAGTCCAGTCTTTGTCCCCTTTCACAGGCAGAAGCAGCAACTGCAGGATATCCCAAAAAGGCACAGTCACAGGCAGGGCAGCACTTCTACTCAGCTCTTCTCCTTGGCAGAGGTTCCTCTTGAATCCACAAGTGATCTTGAAGAAATCTAAAGTATGGGGTTTTGGGTCACTACTTATACTCTTTCCTGCCTTTGAAGTAGGCAAACGTCAAAGGAAAGCCTCTGTTGTTTACAGGATCCTTCATTGCCCAGGCCTGGCCCCAGACACACACCAGGGGGTTGGAGACCACATTGTGATAGGGCATGAACAGCCCATTCAGGAGTGAGTGACCACTCCTCCCTCCATTCTAGGACAGATGGCACATCAGGATAATCAGGCTACACCCCAGCTCCCTTTTTCTCACTGTCTAGAGGGGATTTACAAACAGACCAACTGTCAAACTGACCCGGACAGGGAATCCACAAACTGGCAGAGTCACAGAATGGTTAAAGCAAGAAAATGCCCACTTTCTAAAAGTGGCATTTTCTAACTAGCAATCTAAAGACCAACTTCAGTAAAATATGTATTTTTAAATTGAGAGTCCAGAGACACCAAACTCCACATTTCGATCTGCTCCCAAAGGGAAACTGAACTTTAAACTTATTTAAAGGCATCCCCCATGTTAACCTATGGGAGAGAGAGGCCTTGCAACAGTGAAAACTGAATTTAGAAGTATTTCACTGTTAGGACATGTAACACACAACAGTACATGTCCCACCTTTAACATACACTGCACCCTGCCCATGGGGCTACCTAGGGCCTTTCTTAGGGGTGCCTTACATGTATAAAAAGGGAAGGCCTAGACCTGGCTAGTGGGTACACTTGCCAAGTTGAATTGGCAGTACAAGACTGCACACAGAGACAATGCAGTGGCAGGTCTGAGCCATGTTTACAGGCCTATTAATGTGGGTGGCACAACCAGTGTTGCAGGCCCACTTGCAGCATTTGATGTACAGGCCCAGGGCACCTCTAGTGCACTTTACTAGGGACTTACGAGTAAATCAAATATGCCAATAATGGATAAACCAATCAACAATACAATTTACACAGAGAGTATTTGCCCTATAGCACTGGTTAGCAGTGGCAACGTGCCCAAAGTCCTAAAGCCAACAACAAATAGTCAGAACAAACAGGAGGATGTAGGCAAAAAGATTGGGGATGAATCTGCAAAAAGGACCAGGTCCCATATGAACTTTCCTTTCATGTTGTGTGGTGCAGTGTGGCAGCAGTGTGATGAGCGAAGGTGGAGGTTGAGAGCACAGAGAAGTACTGAGGATAGCAGTGGTTATGGGGAGAACTTTGGTTCCTGGCACTGGGAGTGGTCCAGGCATAGGTGGGCACAGATGGGTTTTCCTTTGGCATGCCACTGAGCATCCGTGTTGCAACTGCCATCAAGAAGGTCCTGGGAGAGGTGAGAAGAGCAGGGTGCCATGTGCAGGAAACTAGTGATGTCACTTCCTGGGTAGATGGATGGTGGAAAAGCCACTGATGTTACTTCCTGTCTAGATGGATGATTGTTTTGGCATGAAACCAGTGATGTCATTTCCCGTGCAGATGTGTGACAGGAAATTAATTATTCTTGCTTGTATTATTCTTTCAATTACATTTTTGTCATCTGCGCACATGATTTTTTTCAACTAGAGATCCCTGCTGCACCCTCTCAATTCATAAATGTTTGCTTTTTATGCATCACAAGGTATTACATTTCCTACTCCACTAAAGGAGATATCTAGTTCTGGCATTTCAAGGCAAAACATCTGAAAGAAGTAGTTTTAATACACTGTCCACAAGTTATCCCTTTAAAAACCCCACACTCCACCAGTGTGTCCCCAGTCTTTCCCTCAATTGTAGTAAAATACTCCTGAATGCTGTCTCTTGTTGAGTTCCTAAATGCAGAATTTTCTAATTCCACTGTTGGAATCTCCATAGTGTATATAGTCCTGATCTTGCTCTACTACAATATCATTAGCAACAGGTTATAATTGCATATGATTTTGAATAAATATTCAGCCTGTTAAACAGTCACATGTACCTGCACAGTGCAGAGAATCCTATCTAATCCAGCATGCAGATTTTTGACTGTGGAGTACAAAAAGTACTTGCTATTATCTCCATTCAGTGTGAACCATGTATTTACTAATTCCTACTTTGAAGACCAATCCATTAAAGCTTAGCTCTTCACAGTACAGACAACATCAGGCAAGGTCAATGAGATCAATCCAGTTGTCCATCAAGCAAGCTTTTAAAATCGCCTCCTTATATTTTGGTTATGTGTACAAAATGTGATATCCACTGCCTCATGCTATTTAAAAAGGTGACCTGACCAGTATCGAGCATATAAATGTTTGCTAACACAAATGCTTCATGTCTAGTTGGCTCTTCAGTTTAGCATATCTTCCCTCACTACCTACCATAATGCTACTTGCCAAGAAAGGCAAACATGTTTGACCCTTATGGGTGACCCTTGTGAGATTGCAGAGTGGGTTATGTGGAAAACCTGTCCCGGACCTCTTTTCAATTTGGTCACCCTTAGAGCTGTGAGGTATGTATCCTGTCAGAAAACCATACGAATACCAAACATTCAAAGATAGACATGTAATCTAGAGAGCTTGATGACATTATTCGTAGCCTGATATTCTACATATGGAGTGCATATCTGTAAGTTGCAGCCATGATCATGTCTGTTTGTAGTGCCCCATCCAGTTGAATGTCATTCCCACTGCTAGTGAAGTGTAGAAACCCTATATGAACACTGCACAACTGTACCCCCAAGACAGGTGAGAAAACTCTCCTTACCAGTAATAAACTAAAATGAATGGCAGACTTTTGATGTCCCATTACAAGGGTATCAGATTCAGGCAGGGAGGAGTCCATCCTCCTCTTGCCATTTCTGATTAACAACTGCCCTATGAATTCATAATCAGGCAAACTGTTTCTTAAAGTTCAAATGCTTAAGGGAAGATATCCATTCTGACAAGATAATTACAGAATTCAGATTTCCCCCAGTCTGCCATCAATGAGGTGAGCAAGCCATTTACCACTGACTGTAACAGTTCAGATTCAGTTCTACTGTCACAACTGTCAGACCTGGACCATATTCAGTTCAACAGTTATCTGCAGCTCTGTTGGCTACACACTACTGCAAGTGCATTCAATTTCTCTTATTTTAAAGGCTCCCAAGTGGGATACCTCAACATAATAAGTTGGGTCTCATCCATCACAACAAGCAGGTTTCAGTGGTTCTGGCTGACCAAGCATGCTACTTGATGTTCGGTCGTGACTCATGAATCCTTGGGTGCTGAGAAGAACAGGGTTAATTTGTTATCTATTATCATCAACTTGGCTGAGAAGAGGAGTGTTATACATGAATATACTAGATGCTAAATCAGATGCTTAACTGCTAAAAAGAACTTGTACATGTGTTAAACTGCAGCTGCACAGCCTGGTGAAAATGGTATCTTGATGTTACCTATCTCATTACAAACCACTACTTTGCCATTTTACAATGTCAGGTCTTTTTCTCAACAGTTCATAAGCCTGGCCACCACACCACCAGACTCAGAGGCATCCCTAGAGTTGCAGACATGTTGGCAGTCTGTGCACTTGCTCCATAGTAAAAACAGCATCCCCACTTTTCGGTCCACCATTTGTCATAATGCCAGTCCACTAGATGCTGTTCCAAAGAGTGTCACTCTATTTTTTTGGGTAGCTCAATGATATGGATGTTGCTCTCCTGGGACCGCTTTTCACCATCATAAGGCCTCTATCCCAAGAAGTGTACTCTTCCATTCACATCAAGGATAGGCCTGTGGCTGTCTTGGAGGTCTCTTTTTCTGTTTAACCCTGTGCAACCCTAATGACTATTTTCTTTTGGTCCTCTGTAAGAGATAGTTGAATGGCCACTATTTCAATTTTATATTCAAGGTCCACTTTCGTAGCCTTTATCTCTGCAAGTATACTGTCCAGTTTATCTGTTGGGGTTTGTGGGCTGCTAGCTCATTGCTGACCCCTAAGTCAACTAACCCATGACTCCAGATCCCAGTCTTGGCATCTTACCCTGCTCCCTTGTCTTCCTAGCTTGCTATTCTGGTGCCTTCAGTTAGTCCCTTTCATCAACTCACTCCCGAGCATTGACCACACAGTGTGTGGTGCTGTCTCTTAATCATAGTGGGCAGACAGCAAGTTTGAGTCCTCAACCATGCTCAGATTTGTTCTATTGACACCACTTTTACCTAAGGTCTTCTGTGCTTGATCAAGTCTGCTCTTCAGCAGCAAAGTCTGGGCGTGCCCAGCTGCAGGGTATATTGACATCTCCTCTCCCCAGGGCTGACATATTTACTATTTTATTTAAAGGTAGCACTGTTATAGTATGGCCTCATAGATAGGCATGGAGGAAACTTAAAATTACTCTGGTGGGATTTGCATTATTTTGGGGAATTCACATTGCGCTTGTTACATGAAATTTTAAGAAAATTGCCATGTCACGAAATTAAGCACCATGTGTGACAACATTTTACTGCAGGAATAAAGCAGACAGCAGGAACACCACTGGCTAATGCTCATGCATCTGTTTTTTCACACTTTTTTTTAGCTTCAAATTCTTTGATTCAAGGATGGATTGCACACTAAAATATAGACCTAAATCACTGATTTGCTTTTCATGCAATTACAGATTAGTTTGTGTCTGTTTCCTGAAATTCTGTTTAATTATAAAAAAGCAAATAATTAGGTCTGGCTGAAATGTAATTACGCTGGTGTAATAGGAAGAATTTTAGTAATTTTGTATTGCTCATTTGATGAAAAATTACATGGTTTGGCCTGTTTGCGTGATTAGCAGTAATTTGGCACAAAACTCCTACTGCAGGAACACCGGAACAATTAACTTAGCGAACACCAGTAGCTGCTACTGTTCGTGTTCTGTTGCTTCTACTGCTTCTTAACAAAAATACATCCTCTGGTCCATTTGAGATACATGGGTGAATTGTGTACTAAGACAATAGTGCTAAATGCTAGGTTATGTCCCTTGTATAATTCTGCATAATCTTGTGTAATTTGGCTGTAATTTTCCTCACTTATGCTAAAGCAAATTACACAAGTTACGCCCACCCCTACAAATGCGACAAACCTCACATCACCTTGCTATTTTTTTCCCTTGGCTCAGGATGGATGATCAGTATGAATATGTATGTATGTATATGGCATTTCTATAGCGCAAACCAATCCAAATGGCAGCAAAATGTCATGCATGGTCAAAGGCAAGCTTAAAGTCAAAGTTTCATAGCAGGGGAAGCAGAGTTGTAGACAGTTAATGCATTGTATTTAGCCTAAAACACTTTGCTGAATGCAAATATTTCACTTGCTATGTGTAAGCTGCTGATGGTCTGAATAGCAACTGAGTCCAGAGGCACAGGTGCTCCTCTGTCCCCAACCTACCCAGCTCAACTCTGTGGTATGGACTAGGCAGCTGAATCAGTGCAATCTCAGGATCCTTCTTATTTTTCGCACTATCCAGGCCCATCCAGTAGCACGGCCCAGATCCTCTAATCTTCATGGTGACCATCCTGCTAGATCAAACTATCAGTGTTTGGTATGAAATTGGGGTGTTGGTTGACTTGGGGGTAAGCCCTGGCCACGCAACAAACACAATACTTGTCAGGGTAAGGCTCAAGCAAACCCTAAAAGAACTTATGCTCAATCTACTGGTAGCATAGGACAGAGCAGTCAGGCTTAATTTAGAGGCAATATTTAAAGATTTTGCACACCACTTCAAACAGTAAAACAGTGAAAACACCACATAAAAAGGATCTTACACCAAGTAAAACACATAAAGCAAAATGTAATAAATAAAGCAAGACTGAAATGACAAAAATCCAATCAGTTGAACCTGAGATATTGAATTTCAAATGTTTAGGTAAAATAGTACCAAAAGATGTAAAGTGCTAATTGTGGATATTTGGTCACACCAGACCAGGACAAAGTCACAGGTTCGGGCTAGCTAAAGGGACCCAGTTAGGCCCACTGAACAAAATACTGTAAATCCTGGTTTGCAGAGCATTTAGTGGATCAGGATCAAAGAAGAGTCACACAGTCACAACAATGGATCGGTTCAGAGATGCAGCAAGGCTTGAGTGCAAGGTCCTGTTCTATCGTGGATCTCCTCAACAGAAAATTGTAATGTGTCGGTTCCAAAGAGCTGCATGGCTGTGAGGCGGAGCCCAGCGCCATCATCATGGCTGCCATTGGTGAGAGATAAAAGGGCCTGTGCTGAGGATGTCTTGCAGTGGTGCTTCCAAAAGAGATGTGAGCTGCCATGGTGATGCGAATCTTTGCGATGGGTCCAATACACGGCATGGCAGTATTGCATCAGTTCTGCTCGGGTTTGCACCATGTAGTAGAGGAGATGCATCTATTCTGCTGGATCCAGAGGCCAGCAGAATACCTTAGACCCAGTTCCAAAGGTCCAGGACTATAGTGACACCACATGGCAGGGTCGACTCTCAGATAGCAGAGTCCAGTTGTAGAGGCAAGGTTGTTGGAAGCCTATTATGCCCCTGAGGATTCAGATCTGGAGGCCAGCTAAGTAGCCCTTGGAGTCACTCTGGGTTAAAAAGGGGGAAGTCCAGTCCTTCTCACCCAGGCAAGAGGGCAGCAGGTCAACAAAGCAAAGCAGGGGTCCAGCAGAGTATAGTCCAGCAGCACAGCAGTCCTTCTTACAGGTAGAGTATCCCCCAGTCCACAAGTGTACTGAAATGGTGGTGTCTGGGGTTCTACTTTTACATGGCCTCCCCTGCTCTGACTCCAAGCTGGCTGAAGTGACAATGCAAGGTCAGTTTAGCACCTCTTGGCAGTAGTAAAGTGCTCAGAGTCCTAAGACCAGTGAAAATGAGGTCAGAAAACTGGAGAAAAAAGATAAAAAGTTGGGGGGAAGACCACCCTGAGACCTAAAGATATAGCAGTTTTTGTGTTTGAAATTGTGCCTACAGGGTTCCTTTCAGTGATTTGCTTCAGGTGTCTGATACAGCAAATATTCCAACCTCCTCTGCTGTCTCTTTTGGGGCTCAGTAGCTGGAATTAATGTAGGATTCTTTAAGAACCTGGGCAGCTGACATAGAGCTTAGGGATCCTACCATCTACTCAATGCCTAGCTAACCAGCTTCCCCTTAGGTGTTCTGCCTGTCACCTGACTCAACAGCTCAGTATTTCAAGCTAGAGGTCACCATTTTTTAAAGATTTGACTCAGGATTCGGCACTGAACTTTGATCATGGAAAATGCATCAGCCCGCCCATTGTCCCAGTGCATGCATCCCTTGCTATCAAGCCATCAACTCTGCTCTCTATGGTGCAATACTGCTGTCTCATGACATTGTATGTTTTGGCCACACACAAAAGGTAATGGGTGGAATGCTTGCAAATAGTCCAAACCATGGGCAAACACTCGGTGTAACATCAAGTTGATTGAATTTGGCGCACTCTGCCAGTCTAGATAAAGGACTGCCTAAGACAAATTGGCACTGACCCTACTTTACATGGGAACAGTTCCTTAGAGCCAGGATAAGCTGCCCCTGCAGAAAGGAATATATGAAACTCAAGACCAGCCTATACCTTCCTTATTGGACCTCATGAGTGAGGTAAAGCTTGGCTCCACTGGCACACTGAGCAAGGGACAAAATCTGCACACACCCTTGGCTATGTAAAGAACTTCATCAAACACACAAAAGGACACCAGAAACTTCAGACAGTGTGCGCCTTACTATGCCTTTTCAGTGAGGGTTAACTAGGATCCCGTGGCACAAAGAATATAGTTTGAACTTGTGAACTGATTCACCAAACTGATCTTTCATACCATTTTTCATCATTACATTCTTTGCTAATTTTGACATTTTAGAAGATGACCTTTCACCTGTGCCATTTCTATATTGTTTTTGTCTATTTCAAATCAATTATTTTGGATCTTTTTGCACTTTGTATCTTAGTTTAATAATGCTTTAATGAATAAGTTAGCATACACTGGTACAGTAGAAGAAATACATTTGCAACCAGAAGAAAAAACAATTTAAAAAAAAGGATTAATCATAATCATAAAGATAATTATATCTATAAGAAACAATTTGTATACACAACCAGACTGTAATATTGTACTGTAGAATAATAGCATTTTTTGTTATGCTTTAGTAAAGAAAGAGAAGAGAGAAAGGAAAGAAAGAAAAAGTAAAACAATGCAAGTTAAAAATCACATTGTTACAATAAAGCAATCATTAAGTATTAACAGTAGTATGTGAAGTCTTGTGTTGCAAAAGGAAAGAGGTGAGGGGAAACCAAAGCATGTCCCTTTTAATTAACAGTTGAGTAGTATTAGCATTTGCTCGATCCATTCTGTGATTATAACAGATCAGATTCCACCAAGTTACCACAGTATTTTCGTAGTATCAGCCAATTTACCAAGCAGTGGTTGGGAATACCAAATAGATGAAGTACTACCCAAAAAAACACGTAATACATTGAAAGGTACATTGATGGAGAAAATCTGATTAACTTTATCCCAAACTTGTTCCCAAAAAGTATGATCTGCAGGGCACTGAAGAAACATATATGACTGTTTTCTTTAGAACACGACCAACACTTGCTATCTGTAGTAAGTTTACATTTATAAAGGTCTACAGGAGTATAATACAACCTATTGTAAAAGTTAAATAACGTTTGGGTTGTAGATGCTGAACAGGATGTTGTATGGAGTTTTGACCATATTTTATTCCATGTAGATATAGGAATGCTTTGATTGAAATCCTGCTCCCATGCTAATTCTATTTTAGATTTTGGTCTCACAAGAGTGATATGTGTAAGGGTTCTGTATATAAAAGACGCCGGGACTTGTGAGGAAAAATTATAAGGTTGGGAATTAGGCTGTGTAGAAGAGGGAGCCTCCAAAGATTGAGACAATTAGTTATAGAGGATAGCATAGAGAGTTTGATATTTCACAGCGTAATAAGTGGAGATATGAAATGTCCGTTGAATGTCTTGAAATTCAAGTACAGCATTATCTAGAATTAACTGATCTAAAGTTATAATGCCTTTGTGCATCCACTCTTTCCACACCAAAGTTCTATTATGAAATGTAATATCATTATTGTACCATATAGGAGTTTGCATAAGGTTCTCATATGAGGGGTGAGAGGCAAGAAGTAATGGCCTGGCAATAGAAATTGACTGAGTTATTATCGGAGAGAAAAGAGATTTAGGGGGTTTTGAAAGCCAAACTGCATCTCTAAATGTAAATGGTGTAATTTGTGAGTGTTCCAATTGACTCCATAGAGAGGTCCCTTTATGAAAAGTGGGAGAGAGGGACAACCATATTTGTTTTAAAACAAATGCAGAATGATATCTTCCAAGGCATGGAAAATTTACTCCTCCATTTTCTCTAAGTTCCTGCAATTTGACTAGAGATATACGAGATTTAAGTTTGTTCCATAAAAATTTCATAAATAATGCATTTATAATTTTTAAAAAACTAGAAGGAAGTTTAACGGGAAGCATAGATAAATACAAATTTAAAATGGGCAACAACATCATTTGAATCGTGGCCAGTCGTCCCCACCAAGTTAAATAAAGAGGCTACCATCTATCAAGTAATTTCACAATCCTTGACTCTACCTCTTTGGGATTAGTTTGAATAGTGTCTTTAAGAGAGTTGGAATAGGATATGCCCAGGCATTTGATATGCTTAGAGTTCCACTTAAATCCAGTATCTTTAAACATGTCTGGTAGACAGTAAGCATTTAATGGCAAAACCTCTGATGTATCTACATTAAGCTTATAACCTGAGACCCTTGAGTGTTCTTGTAATAATTTTAAAAATTCCGGAATAGTCGTGTGAGGATTAGAGATAAAAAGTAAAATATCATCAGCATAAACTGTGAATTTAATCTCAGCGTCTTTTGCTTAAAACCGTAAAAATCAGATGACCTACGTATTTTCTCTAGAAGGGGCTCCAGGGCAAATATAAATAACAGAGGTGATAGAGGACAACCTTGTCTAGTACCTCTGTGTAGAGGGAAGTAATGAGATTGTTTACCATTGACTAAAATTGATGTTAGACGGTGAAGAGTATAAAAGTCTAATAATTTTAATAATATGAGGACTAAAACCATGCCATTTTAATGCTCCAAACATAAAATCTCAACAAACTCGATCAAAGGCTTTTTCAGCATCTAGAGTTATGGCAGCTATAGGATTCCTGTACTTAGAAGCAATATGGATAATAATCAGAAAAGCTCTAGAATTATCTGATATGTATCGCCCCTTAACAAAACCTGACTGATGAATGTCTATTAGGTCTTTTATTATGTAAAAGATGGAGGTGGGTCCTGAGCCCTATCTCCTAACAATAAATGACCTGAGGGAAAGGACTCTTATTACCCGATTCCGTTTGGGGGTCATTAGAAATCATCTCTGCTTTCCGTTAGGTCAGTATGGTGAAAAATCTATCAGACCGTGTCCCTGTGACGGGGTGTCCCTGCAGACCTTGTCCCATTTCACATTATTCTGTGTTTTTTATGCACCTGTTAGAAGACGTTTTTTATTACCCCTGCTGAGGCCCAAGGGATTTGTGCAATTTCGCTCTGCTTTTATGTGGTTGCAAATGGCCTCAGATGCATTGGTATGGAGGGGTTTGGGATTGTTTTTGAGGGGAGCCATTACTTGGCGTAGTAACCTAGAGTTTTTTTAAGGGACATTTTAGATTATTATTCTTGAAAATGACGTTTGATTTGTTTTTAAATGATGATTATTGTGATTTTATTGTTTTATTGATACTATGGTTATTTATTGTTGTTTATGTAAGTTAACGGTTGAATTATTTCATACTGAATAAAGTCTTCTCTATTAGGTCTGAGATAAAATGATTAATCCGTATGGCTAGGACTTTTGCAAAGATTTTACAATCAACATCAATAAGGGATATAGGTCTGTAATTACCACATTTGGATAAATCCTTATCTTTTTTAGGAATCAAACACAACATAGCTTCAGAAAAAGTGCCCTTTGCATGATCTTTTGATATGAAATATTGTATAAGTGTTAATAGCTTAGGAACTAAAATAGATGCAAAGGTTGAGTAAAATTCTGTTGAAAAGCCATCTGGGCCAGGAGCCTTATCTTTAGGAAGCTTGGTAATGGTATTTTTAATTTCTGCTTCAGATAGGTCAGAGTCTAATGGTGACAAATCTACTTTTTGTTTCGAAGGAATAGAGTGGAAGAAGGCATCCACTTCACTCATATGAGGAATATGTTCGGGAGTATATAATGTGGTATAGTAGTCAGTAAAGCATTCCAGGATTTCTGAATCTTTACTGTGTCTATTTCCAAATGTGTCTGTGATAACAGTAATTTTAGACTTTTGTTTTTTGATCTTTAAATAATTTGCCAATAGTTTACCCGCTTTATTTTTCCCCCGTAAAATTTTGAATTTATTTTGAGTAGAGTTCCACATGCACTTTCCAAGGAATGCTTATTGTATTGCAGTTTAGCATCAATCAACCTGGATAAGGTGTCTGGTTAGTTAGATGAGAAATATTCATGCTCAAGACATTTTATTTCTGTGAGCAGTTGAGAGGAAACTTTAGATTTTTCTTTCTTTTTAATGGCAACATAATCTATAATACAGCCTCGAGCAGTAGCTTTAAATGCATCCCATATAAAATTAATCTGAGTTTCTGAAGGTAAATTGAGCATAAAAAATTCTTTAGAAAACATTGTAAATTGTTCAATAAATAAATGATCTTGCAATAAGGTGTTATTAAACCTCCAGCGATTGGAAAAGGAGGAATTTCCTGGAAGGCTCATATCAATTATTACTGGGGCGTGATCTGATAAGAGAACAGACCCAATATCAGCATGTGAAATTGTTTGTATAACATTTTGTGTAGCAAATATATAATCTATTCTAGAATATGAGTGATGTACTGGAGAATAAAACGTGAATTCTAGTACATCTGGGTGAGCAATTCTCCACACATCACGTAGACCTCTGGAGGAGATTGCTTGATAAAATGTTTTTGCATTTTATTAGGGATATAACGAGTTTGGGAGCAACGATCTATAAGAGGATCCACAAGTTGATTGCAATCACCTCCTACCACAAGATTTTCAGAGTTGCAAGATAATAATAAAGAAGAAAAATTCACCCAAAATTGAGGCTCTACTCCAGTTGGACCATAAACAGTGCAAATGGAAAACAGCAAACCATAAATCTTAACTGTCAATAAAATCCATCTTCCTATATCATGTTTAGTCTCCTCTACAACTTGTACTTGTAAAGATTTATGAAACAATATTATTACCCCATTCTTATTATGAGCTGCAGAGGAGCCAAAAACATGACCAACCCAATTTCTATTCAAACGTTTAAAATCCTGCTCTTTAAGATGGGTCACTTGTACAAGAGCAACTTGACAATTCAATTTAGAGAGATGCTGGAGCACGCTTTGTTTCTTAACTGGATTACGTAAACCTTTAACATTCCTTGAGATGATAAGAAAGACTGGTCATTTAACTAGTAGTAGACATTTAGACAACAAAGCCTTACCGAAACCTAAGAGACAAACAACATGTGAATCATAGAAGAAGGTGGAAAGGAAACATATGAACATATATCTAAATAAGATTGCGTGTTGATGCCAATCTTGCATTGTAGGACGTAGGAAATAATAAAGGTAGAAAGAAAAGTAGAAAGAGAAAAAAACAGAAAGAGAGAAAAAGAAAAAGGTAGCAAAAGCACCCCATTGATAAAAGAAAGAAAAGATGACAAGAAGCCAAGAAACTTCAGTCATAATTGTCTTAAAGAGAAGAAAAATACTTTGGGAGAAAGGGAGGAGCAAGAAAAGAAATAGAGGCCTATCAGCAACAGTACCCCCGAGGAACTACAATGATTGTATAACAAGAGAGAGGAGAGACGAGGAAACAAAATAAATACATTACAATATGAACAACTGACGACGTGACTTACCAACAAGGGAACGAACACTATGATGTTGAGATATACAGGAATATAGACACAATCGGAAAGGGGACTTTCTCAACCTGAGATTTCAATGGTTCCAATATCTGTAAAGAAGAAATAAATAATTTAAGAATTTCACATTAACCGATCAAGTCTTGCTGAGTTCCATTGCCTCCCCTTTGTGAGTATATATAAACTGTTTCAGATCATAGGGATTTTCAAAAGTGGTTGTTCTGTCCTTGAAGGTGACCCTAAAAAAGCAAGGGTGAATTAGGCTAAATCTAGCATTCATAGATCTTAAGGCTTGTCAGAGATCCAGAAATTCCTTGCTTTGCTTGGCGGTCGCAGTGGTGTATCCTAGCTAAAGAAAATCTTTTGGCCCGACCAAAACAGTTGTTTACGTTGTTTGGCGGCAGTCAAAATAGTCATTAAATCTGAGTACTGTAGGAAGTAGGTGATAATTCCTCTTGGTTGTGATGGAGAAGAGCAACCAACACGATGGGCTCTCTGGATGTTGAGAGCAGTAGTATTCTGAAGACCAACAATCTTTGGAATATGATTTTGCAAGAATGTTATCAAATCTTGTCCTTCTGAACCTTCTGGAATGCCATAAATGCGAAGATTATTCCGCCGATTGTGATTTTTCAAATCTTCTGTCTGTTTTTTAAGTAGTGCGACTTCCTTAGTCAAGGTATCGACTTTAGTATTAGTATCTTGTATGTCACTAATCCTCTGTTCCACCTCAGAAAGTCTAGAATCCAGACGTGACCATTTCTCCTCAATTCGCTGTAGCGCAATATTCGTCTCCATAACAAAAGGCTTTATTAGCCTGAGCTCATCCATAATGTCATCCAATGTGAGGGGCAATGGAGACTTAGTTGGAGGGGATGGGTCTTTTTTAACTCTTTTGTGGCCCCCGGAGTCTTTACGACCATTAGAGTTAGAGACAGAGGATACAGATAATTTGAAAGTATGAGCGGCTACCATTTCAGCCACACAGTATATATTTAGTACGATAGTTTAGTTAATGTTCCTGTAACGCCAATTAAGTCACCTCAGAGGACAAATGTTAAAATTTTTAGAAGAAAATCCAGTATAAAATTACTATAACAGCTTCAAGAGTGGCATCCAAAAGTGTCCAAAAAGTATTAAGATCTCCACATTAATTCAAGTAGCCAAAAGACAAAAAAAGAAAATATTTTTTAGGAATAAAAAAAAAAAAATCCTCTCAAAATGGCGGCTGCATTCCTTTCAGAAAGGGAGCAGTGGGTTAAAGAGATTAAACTCTGTAAAACACCAGAGTTTTAAAAGAGAAAAAACTCACCATACTGCTCCCTGCTTGTTCCAACATCCAATTCTGGGAAAAAAAAGCAGCCAGCTGTCAAAAACATCTCCCTCCAATATAAAAACGTCCTCGGCAGCTCGGGAGCGTTGCTATAGAGCGGCCACCTTAGCTGCTCCACAACTCTCCAATCAAGAACTTTGTATCTTAACCACATTGATGTTTCCTTAGCTGTTTTACAAATTCCACACACATTTTCTGCCAAGTACCCTGCTGCTTAATCCAATCAAACAACAGTTGAGTAGAAATGCTAAGTACAGAAACCAATCTGCCTCTTTGTGTCAAAGTGTTTGAGCCTCGTGTTCACAACTGACATCAAATCTGTAACCACTTTTCTCATTCATCTAACCATCCAGCCTCTGCCAGCAATCTCTATCCCAATTTGACAGTTGCTTAAATATACCTTTTAGTTTTCTCAATTATCCTAAACCAGTGGGAAAATGAAGTAAGAATTTCCTAACAAAGGTCCTACCTTTCTTTAATATCTTAGAATTATTATAAACGATGCTGGGCATATTTGAAATAACAAATTGAAATTATAGCAGCAGTCACTGTAGTTGCAGTTAAGTATCTCAAAAAGTGGTACAAGGCAGAATCCATGCTGCCAGCAATGTAGTACTCCCCATGCTGCAGAAAAAAATTGTCAAGTTTGGTGACACATATCCTTGGAGTTCACAGTAAACAATAAACTACAATGGTATAATAGCGTTCCCAAGAGCTTGTAAATTTGAATCCATTGTCCGAGAGATAAAATCATGCATCTGCAGGGAAAGGAAACGCAGCCGGTGAACTGATCTCTACAGTAGCTGGATGTAGAATAACAGGGAGCAGCAGCACATACAAGGCTGAGGAGGGGCTATGGCAAGCAGCTACAGACAAGATTCTTGAAGGAATCAACATATAACTCGAAGCTGTTCCTCTAGGTTTAAACTTTAAGAGAATTGCATCTCATGCCTGAAGGTAACAAAGTTGTCAAACAGTGGGGTAGTCTGCTAAAGCCATAACATATTGGATAGAAGGAGGACTGAGAATGTAGTCAGGAGATCAACCTTCTATAGCACTGCAGGGCATGAGGCCTTTAAGCCAACCCACTTGCTGCATACTTAATTTAGGGTTATCTCTCCATCTGATATGGTAGCTCAGATTCAGGGATAGAGGCTTCCGAAAACGGGGGCTCATGGCCTGAGAGATGAGAAGGGTGATATCTCCTTGATGCCAGAGAGCCCTGTTGAAGATAAGAGAAAGAAGCCAGCTTCGAAGGGGATTGGTGATCCCACATAGGGGATCAAGCCAGAGCAGGCATCTGTTAAAGAGTATATTGTTCTAATCAGTAAGAGGTTTGAGGCTTAATGGCAAATGGCCACTGGAAATGGAGGTGAACAAGATCAAGCCACAGAGGAGGTTGCAGACCATATTCAAACTGAATATTTGAACCAAACAACAGAGGAAGTGAGTAAAAGTGCGGATACAGGGGGGAATGACAGTATGTTAAGGGGCACCTTAGAGGAGATTAAAAGTAGGTTTGCTATTTAGGAGCTAAATAATAATGAGATTCAATTCAGAGGTTAAACATAAAGCTGGATGGGTTAGCAGAGCCCACCGCTATTTTGGAAAAAAACTCTCACAAGCACAAAAATAAAAGTGGAAAGAAACACTAAGGAACTTGTATACCTTAAGAAATGAGGTAAAGCAACATAAGAAACCCTTGAGAGACTAGAGAACCAGGCAGGGAGAAGCAACATTATGATTATGAACATATCTGATGGAGCCGAGGGCCAGACATAAAGTAATATGCAATTTTATTCAAGAGGGATTAATTGAAGGGTAGAGCGGATACCCCGCAGGGGAATCTCGATCTAACAATACTGAGAGCACCTAGGGACCCCTTCATGCTAAACCCTAATAGGAGCAAACCCAGAAAGATTCTTGTGAATTTTCAGTCATAAATGGTAAAGAAAGCGGTCCTCTCAGCGGCCTTGAAAAGTGGGCTTATCACTAAAAAGTATTATATAGGTGAGATTTCATCAGACATTTGCTGTGCTTCTGGATATGATTACGAGCTCTTTCCCAGCAAACAAGGATGCCATGCTGCAGTCCTAACGTTTTTGTTTGATAAAAACAATGCATGCTGGGAGTTGTAGTCCCTGTTCATTTCAGTTGCCACAACTGAGTTCACACATCTGAATACAACGATTTGTAAAAATGAACCTCTTGGAGGAGATTGTGATAAGCAATCTTCTGATAACATTAAGACTTAGCCTAGAATTGCCTGGACATTTTCATCTCATTGGCCACTTAATCTGTAGTGAAAAGAATTACGTGCTTGTTCCAAAAGAAAAACATTGTATCTGCCCGGTCAAGTTTCCCAGGTCTATCTGTAACGTGCATCTCCAGTCCAGCTATTTCCTTTGAATTCTGGGCTAGTAGATTTATTTATTCCACTACAAGTCCTTAAAATGCAAAGGTAAACACCTGGACTGGAGTAGATCATGCTTCCATTTTCTTACGATAATGGCATTACTCCTAGTCCTACTCCCTCGCCTTCCTTTTAACCAATGAGGCCTCCCGCCTCCCCTCTAGACCCTCCCTTCCCCTTTCAAAAACCCCCCCCACCCTTATCCCCTCCTGTACAAAAACCAAGCCCAAGCTGCAACTCGGACAGTCCGTACCGGGAGGGTGGGAGGGAACGGAAAAGGAAGGCGAGGGAGTAGGACTAGGAGTAATGCCATTATCGTAAGAAAATGGAAGCATTACCTCCCGTCCCTCCCTCGCCTTCCTTTTAACCAATGAGACATAGCAAGAAAACACACAGGAGACGGACATCGAGTTGCAAGACCTTTATTTAATATCCTGCACCAAGAACATCCCAAACATTATCTCATAGAGGATAAGACCCGGTGACCTAACACCGACTCCAAACTACCCAAGTCCGACAGCCTATAATGACGCACAAACGTCGAAGGAGAAGCCCAAGTGGCGGCCCTGCAAATTTCCACCACGGAAGTCCCCTGAAGCTCCGCCACCGTAGCCGCCATGCCTCTGGTAGATCTCCCCTGAATCCCTTGAGGAGGAACAACCTCTTTCAAGGAATAGGCCAACAGAATTAAAGATCGAACCCACCGACTCAAGGAAGCCGTGGAAGGTTTCTCACCTTTGCGAGCCGGACCAAAATTAACAAACAGTGAATCCCCTTTACGAAAAGGAGCCACCACCCGCAGATACTCCAACAAAACCCTGCGCACATCCAACGAATGCAAACGGACCTCCTCCCTTGAGGAGGGATTCGGACAAAATGAAGGAAGGATGACCTCCTGCCGGGAATGGAACGAAGAATTGACTTTTGGAATAAAGGAAGGTACCGGAACCAGAACCACCCGATCGTGAAAAATCTTACAAAAAGGAAAGGAACAAGCCAATGCCCCCAATTCCCCCAACCGACGAGCCGAAGTAATGGCTACCAAAAAGAATGTCTTCAAAGATAGATGGCGCAAATCACAGTCCCCCAAAGGTTCAAAAGGGGGCTCCGTCAATACATCCAAAACCAAGGACAGATCCCATGAAGGAAAAGAACGTACCGGGCGAGGAAATAAATTAACAAGCCCTTGAAAAAATCTCGGCATCAAGCGCCCTTCATCCTGAAGATTACGCCATGGTCCTCTGAATGCCTGAATAGCCGCCCACTGCACCCGAAGAGATGCCACTGACAACCCTAAATGAGCACCGTCCTGCAGGAACTGCATCACCTCAAAGATAGAAGCGCAGGTAGGATCCAACTCACGACTTAAGCACCATGACGAAAACACCTTCCACTGTCTACCATAAGAAAGCAAAGTGGAACGTCTCCTCGAAGCCAGCAAAGTAGAACTCAAAGCTACCGGCACCCCCAGATCTGTCAATCCCCGTCGTTCAACTTCCAGGCCGTCAAGTGTAACCTTCTCAATGACCCCAATGGGAGGCAGGGAAACTC
Source organism: Pleurodeles waltl (assembly GCF_031143425.1). Classification (NCBI taxonomy): domain Eukaryota; kingdom Metazoa; phylum Chordata; class Amphibia; order Caudata; family Salamandridae; genus Pleurodeles; species Pleurodeles waltl. Next base: position 813,267,771 of record NC_090445.1, on the reverse strand, counting down.
CAGGGGAGACGGACAAAGAGGCAGAGGCCACATCCTCCCGTCCGCCATCAGCCTCAACAAGGGGAACCAATTCGCCCTCGGCCAAAGAGGCGCAATTAGGACAACCCTGGACCCCAGATCCCTCACACGTAACAGAAACGCCCTGAGTAGTTGAAAAGGAGGGAACGCATACAAAAGGCCCTGCGGCCAAGGACATGACATCCCGTCCACCTCCCATGCTTGGGGACAACGAAACCGGGAGCAGAAGCGATCCACTTTCGCATTCCCTACTGACGCAAACACATCCAGCACTGGAAGACCCCAAAGCCGAACCAGATGCTGAAACAGAGACTTCCGGAGAGAGAAAAGTTGAGAGGAAGGAATCACTCTGCTCAGCAGATCCGCCCGAACATTCACCACCCCCCGAATGTACGTAGCCCTGAGAGAAGGAACCCACTCCTGAGCCCACACAAAAATCTCCTTGACTAGATTGAACAGAGCCCTTGACCTGGTCCCTCCTTGCCGATTGACATAAGCCTTGGCCACTAAGTTGTCCGTGCGAACCAGAACCGCCGAACCCCTCAGGGAATCCTGAAAATGGACCAGAGCCAGGAATACTGCCCGCAATTCGCGCCAATTCGACGACCGACTCGCCTCCCGAGGGGACCAAAACCCCTGAATCTGAGCCGACCCCATCCATGCCCCCCAACCGGAGAGGCTGGCATCCGTCGTCACCACCACGGGTCTCAGAGGCGATAAAGAAACCCCTATCCTCAGGTGGTCTGCATCCAACCACCATTGCAACTCTCTGTGAATCAATCCGGACCCTGGAACCCTGTCCTTCAGAGAACCGGACCCTGGTGTCCACCTTCTCAAGAACCATGTCATCAAGCACAGGAGATGGAAACGTGCCCAAGGAACCAGAAATATCACCGACGCCAAATGACCCTGCAGACGCAACCATAGAAGAGCTCGGGGAGCAGACCGCAACAATACCTTCTTTACCAAAGCCTGTAGGACACCCAACCGTTTTTCTGACACAGTCACCAACCCAAGAAGAGTCTGAAACCGAGCTCCCAGAAAAACCAGATCCTGGGACGGCACTAAGTCTGACTTCTCCCAATTGACTAAAAACCCGTGGTTTTGCAGGACCCCCAGAACATGGACCACCTGCTTCTGCAAAAGGTCTCGTGATTGGGCATGAATCAAAATGTCGTCTAGATAAGGATGCAGAAATACCCCTTCTGAATGAAGCAAAGCCACTAGAGGAGCCAGCACCTTTGTGAAAATTTGAGGAGAAGATTTTAGACCGAAAGGCAGAACGCAAAACTGATAATGGTCCTGACCCACAGCAAACCTCAAGAACTTTTGAGAGGATCTTGCCACCGGTACGTGTAGGTAAGCATCCTGCAGATCCAGTGACACCAGAAAGTCCCCGTGTCCGACAAATGGAAAAATAGTCTGAATGGACAGCATGCGGAAATGCACTGTCCTGATCCAGGTATTCACCTCCTTTAGATTGAGCACCGGCCGAAATCCCCCGGAAACTTTCTGCACAAGAAACAAGACCGAATAAGTGCCCTGACCCCGTTCGTCTAGCGGAACGTGGGAAATGGCCCCCTTGACCAGTAAGTCCCGCACTCCGTCCAATAATGCTCTTCTCCGTGACCCCTCTGAAGGCAGAGGCGTGGGGCGTACCCCTAAATCTGGAGGAACCACCACAAAATCTATGACATAACCATTGGCCACAATGTCTAGTACCCAATGATCGTTTACACTGTCCTTCCAAGCTGAAAGAAAGTGACTCAGTCTTCCCCCAACCGGCCCTCTGCCAGGCCCACAGTGATTGTCAGGACCCCTTCTTGAAACCACCCCGGGTCGCAGGAGCAGACTTCTTAGGTGAAAAACGCGGCTGAAAACGCCGTTTCCTAAATGAAAAGGATTTAGCATCCCTAGTAGGAGAAGATCTGGAATGTTTCTTCCACCCTTTACCCGAAGAAGAACCCCCTTTATAAGGTAAGGCATGCTTCCGTTCCTTAAAAGCCTTGGAAAGCATGGATGGCAATTGTTCTCCAAACAAGGTACGACCTTCAAACGGCAGTCTCAACAAGGCCGCCTTTTCCCCTGGATCAGCCTTCCAGGAACGCAACCAGAGGGACCTACGAGCCCCAATCAAAGACCCAGATGCCAGAGCCGAAGTACGGACCACATCCGAAGACACATCAGCCAACAATCTGGCCTGCTGCTCCATACCAGCCAGGAGCTCCGAACATTCCGCCCCTTCCTGTACAGCCACCGCCAGTTTATCAAAGTCTTGAACCAATGACTGTGACGCATAAGCAGAATAAATCCCTGCCCTCAGCGCCAGATTCTCCGCAGCAAAAGCCCTCTTAAGACCCGAATCTACTTTACGGTCAGTGGCATCCGTAGGCACACAATCCTCCGGATTGACTGCCGTTTTGCCAATCAGAGTAGCCAAAATAGAGTCCAGGCGTACTGAAGGAGGCAAAACCTCCTCACCCTCAAGTAAGTAAAGTTTCTGAAGGAATCGTGGAACCTGAGCCTTATCCACATCCTTCCACTCACGAAACACCATATCCCTCACAGGTCCCTGAAAAGGCATGGCAAACTTTGAAGGTGTCTTATATTGAGGAAATAAAAGAGAATCCGAGTTTGCAGGTTGAAACACAGGGAAACCCAAATTGTCCCGAACATGTGCCATTACTTCCCACATATCTTCTCTGGAAACATATTTCCCCCCAGATGACGTCGATGGGGCCTCATCCTCACTCTCCGATGAGGATTTCCTAGCTGCTACCGATGAGTGCGCACATTTAGACTGACCAGTCCTGGCCACGCCTGCTTGTAGTGCCCTGGTCACCGCCACCTCAATCATATCCTGAACCTCCTCTCTGGACATGAGGGGAGTACCCCTGCCAGGAACCTGTGAGTTCTCAGGAGTAGTAATGCTAGCCTCACCCCCCTCCTCCTCCGAGGAAGAAGAGACAATCCTACGTCTCTTTGCTGGAACTTTAGGCATGGTAAACAAATAATCACTGACTTGAACCCCAAAAAACTACCCTCTATATAGGCACCTGGTCCTCCCCCCAATCAGGGCTCCACCAATCCCTAAAGAGGTCTCAAATACATAAAATCCACGGGCCGAACGCCCGTCCTACCTGAGAGCATCTCAGAATTGAAGTCCCTCGGTTCCCCGCGGCTCCGCGGCGCTGAAACCCGGAAATCAACGTCCCAGCCACAGAGGGCCGGCTGACCCCGTCAGCCGGCCTCCAGGACACGCCTCTCGAGCAACCATGCTGCTCGTTCAAGACGCGACCCAGCCGAAGCACTCCTCGCGGAGCTCCGCGTCCCGAGGAGTGCCACCATCGACGACCTCCAGGCCCCGCCGTGCAGGTAAGAAAGGGAAAGAAAACCGTCTAGCGTGGGCTAGACAAAAGAACAGGAGGGGATAAGGGTGGGGGGGGTTTTTGAAAGGGGAAGGGAGGGTCTAGAGGGGAGGCGGGAGGCCTCATTTGTTAAAAGGAAGGCGAGGGAGGGACGGGAGGTAATCACGATTCGACCTGGGAAGTTTGTCAGTTATGTTTCATTGGATTTTTAATTGATTTTCACATTTAAATTATTTGCACATTGGGCGCCTTGAAATCATAATATAACATAAAAATAATAATATACAAGAGTAACCTTTATGTACTGTGGTTTATCAATGAGCCCTCCACTATTATATTGTTATTTTATTGACTAGTTTTGTAAGCACTGGCTTTCATTTGTCAAACGAGTCTATCAGCGAAGACATTTGTTAACGGAAGAAGAATAGGTGGGTTTTGCTCTGGGGTCCAAAGGTAAAAGTAACCTCTACTGCTGTGTGGAAAATCCATATAAAATGGACTAAAGCTTTAGTGCAGTGGATAAACTCCTACAGTAAGATGTTTAGAGTTCTGTTTTGCGTGGGCGTTTATCCAGTTCCAGCCCTGTCAAGTTTCCCAGGTCTCTGAGTGACGTGCTGCTCCAGCCCAAGTGTTTATCTTTGAATTCTGTGACTTGTAGTACTGTTTTATTATGTAATCAATAAAGCTACAAGTCCTAGAATTCAAAGAGAAAACCTGGACAGGAGCAGCACATCACACGTAGACCTCGGAAACTTGGCTACAATGGTTCTCTTGCAACTGAGCATTTTGCCCACATCTCATTTGTCATAGTGCTCTCAAGTATCTGCTGCTTGTTATTTCCGACACCCTGAGTCATCCTGACGTTTTAGCCAGCAGCAAGCCCTTTGTATGCGCCGTTTAAACGTATCCATAGGATGCTAAAATGAAACAAAAAAAAAACAAAAAAACATCAAGTCCCAGAATGCCAAATTCTCTAGGTCAAATCTGAAAAACTGGTAGTATAACATGACATTTGGCTTGCGACATGCTGGTCGATGGCACAGCTCAAGGAAGCAAGCTACGAATACTGCTATTCCACCACTCCATTAAAGTATGCGTTTTTGGTGTACATGGTATAGGTCACCTTTTTGCCAAACTAGGAAACTTAGGTTTCCATAACGATGTTGAACAGTGCCTATTCCGAAGCTACTTTTCCCTTGCTGTACTTGAATTCATATAGGCAAACGCTGTATTTAGGCGGAAGACCTGACTTTTTAAAATCTAAAATAGTTTTTGTTTAGCTGTCTCCCGCCTAAAAATGTCCTCAATTTGGTTCCAAATTGATTAGTGAATTCAATTACCCCATTTCCTTTTCCTAAATGCCCATCTTACCTATTTACGAATTGTGGCATATATGGAAAATACATTCCGATACCATACGTGTTTTTGTTGGTAGCCTCATGGCGACCCTGAAACGTGAATCCTATGTTTTAATTTTTAAGGTCCTTGTGGGAATCTGAGGGGATGTGGAGCGTTACGTTCTGCAGAGGCATGAAGAAATAACCCACCAGCAGGAGTTTCGTTGAGTGAAGTTAGCTTCCCTTGCTTTTGCAAGTAAAATATATCTTTAGGACCGCAAACCCATTTGAACGAAACTTTATTATTTCCGTGTTCTAATTACATTTTATGGCTTAGTTAAATATGTTTAGCGATGGTAGTTGTATTTTCTTTTAAGTTATCATTGAACACGTTTCCTAGTAGATCGTACATCTTTGTGGGGGTTCTCATGAGGTCAGGTGGGGGTCTTTCATCCTATCCCAGGATTCCCTGAAAAAGACTTCACTTCCTGGTTAAGAGGATTGGAGTAAGGCGAGCTGGAGAGTCACCAATGAGTCCACAGCTACAGCTTGTTATTGAAGGTTAGTAGCAAAAAAGGAAAAAATGCTAATTATACCAGACAAACTAATACTAATAGGTATGTTAAGCATGAAGGGAAACAGACTTTACCAGGCAGGCATTATGACACATTGCCTTTACCAACCATTCATTACCATGCAATGCCTTTTTTTTTACTTGCCTATATTTTTGGCGCCGGTTGACGAACCTTCACAAAATATTTTTTTTAAATGTTCCACTTGTGAGCTGCTGACTGGAACATTTTGGAGAGACCCGTCAAGCGAGAGCTGAAAACCTCAGGGATTTTGAACAGCGATAGCGCCCGAACCACTGGACAGAATTATACCACATTTGGCAGAAAGGTAGCTCTTGGTCCAGAAGTGACCTTTTTGTTATTTGATGTAAATCCATTCAGTAGTTTTTTAGTAATTAAAGAAAAAACACATTTCGATATATGCTGACTGGAACATTTTGGAGAGACCCGTCAAGCGAGAGCTGAAAACCTCAGGGATTTTGAACAGCGATAGCGCCCGAACCACTGGACAGAATTATACCACATTTGGCAGAAAGGTAGCTCTTGGTCCAGAAGTGACCTTTTTGTTATTTGATGTAAATCCATTCAGTAGTTTTTTAGTAATTAAAGAAAAAACACATTTCGATATAGAGCGAAGCAGAGTTCACACACCCTCCTGATCTCATGCTCAGATCAGTTTGGCTGCTAACACTTCAACAAGGCAGTTTTGGCAGCCATCGCAGTACTTAGCGTCCGCATGGCGAAGGCACGAGTTATAGTTTGCTTTTTTTTAATGAATTTTTAAGGTTTTGTAATGTAAAATAATATTAAATTACCATATGTTAAATTAGCCGTTGCCAGGCAAAGGTTGGGAGTGGCGGAGGGTTGGCCGCAGGGCCTGGCCTGAAGCCTGGCCCTACTGACAATCCCCCGAATGCGACAAACCCACACTGGAGGTCTGTGAGTTGCTGTATGGGTGTGTGACTGGATATGTGAGGGTGAAGGGTGTGTGAGTGGTGTGAGTCTGTGAGTGGGCGTGTGAGGTTTGGGTCTGTGAGTGCCCAAAAGGGGGCACTCAAAAACCCCTCCATCGGTCTGATGGGGTCATGATACCTCTACACTGACACCTTATTTCACTTTTAAGTTTTATTCTCCTTTCCAGGACAAAGTCTTGATGCACAAAATGCTGACCACAACTTTCCTGTCACCTTGTGACCAGCAATCACAGAATTGCTGTTGGCATGTTGATATTCCATGGTGGAGCTGCACCTCTAGATATGCATAATTCTTTTTTTTTCTTTAATAACTTCAAAATTACTGACCAGATTTTCACTGAATTACAAAAAAAGATCTTTCTGGACCAAGTTCTAGCTTTCTGCCAAATTTGGTATAATTCCATACAGCAGTTCAGGCTCTAGTTGTGTCTGAGATCCCTATGGGAAATTGTGTGAGGAAATGTGTTTTGGGACCATCCCGTCTTTCATGCCCGCTTGACTAATCACCCCAAAACATTCTAGACAGAATCTGGAAAGAGTGGCAAACTAGTTCGGAATTGTTTTATAAAGATTCATCAAACGGCGCTAAAGTTATTAGCAAAACAATGCTTTTTCTATGTGGAAACTAGGTCCTAACTATAACAATCTGCTGGTGACCTATATATATATATAGTTACCTTGCCTTGTAAAGGTGTATGTGTGTTAAAGGCATACATGGTAATGTCATACAACCACAGTGGAAAGCTGACAGTGCTTAATATGAGCTTGTGGTTGCAGATGGGGGGCTTCTAGCACTTGTTTTTAGAGACTTCATCAGACTTTGACCCAGAGCAAGTGGGAAAAAGGCATAAACAGAGGAAATGAAGAAAAAGACTGAAAGAAAACTCACACAGGGAGGAAGCTGGATTGAAAACGAATCTTCAAGAGTGAGATAAAGGTCAAGATATTATATGGATTTTAATGAATGAGTTGGAATCAACACATAAGACTAGTCCGCTTCATATTCAGCTTCCCAGCATTTTCAAGTATTTGGTACCGAGGACTGCAAAAAACAAAACAATCTGCCTTATTCTTTTACAAATCAAAGAGATAATCCTCTCAAGTATCACAGAACATATGTCAAACTAACGTGTAAGGTCTCTGATTTAATCTCATGTAATAACATTAGTAGGAAAGAAGGTGTTTTTTTCTAAGAAATCATTATATTTAATTATATGTGTGCTGCCTCCTGCTGGCACCTGCAGCAAATCTGGAGGGTTAATGAAGTCCATCTTGCGAAGGCCCAACTAGGCATCAGACCTCTGGTTCAGTGCCCCATCCTTATTGGAAGGTCTGTAGATGTAGCTCCTTCATTCAGCCACTGTTTTCAACCTATATGAAAAATACCTCTCCCTCAGGAGCCTACTGTAACCCTTCTTCCCCTCAGGTGCAGGTAAGACCCACCCAAATAAACTGTCAGTCCATGGATATCTGTGAGTTTGCAGTCTCAGACCCACCACCACATTTTGAAGGGGGTTACGCTCTTACGTTATGCCACTGCTTTGTCCCGGTTGTGTCAGCTGGCAACACTGTCTGTCACCAGTGTGGTAACATCATAGGCTGTGGGAACCCACTGCAACTGAACTGGCTACTCCAAGCAGATGCAGTGTCAGGTCATTTACCCAAAATTATGGATGACTTCCCAGCCACAGCCTTGACAGATTGTACTGTTCGTTGATGTCCTAGTTGGCACTGGCAGAACAGCTGTCAAACCTATAGCTTTGCAGACTCTTACTTTCTCCAGAAAGCACTTTATCTGAAGCCTATTGTACGAGACTCCTATTTTCCACTCATGAGGACGTTAGATCAAGCAAACATGGTGTGCCATCGAGCACATTCAGTGGTACTGCAAGCATTGCAAAGGCAGAGGCAGGACACAGTAGAGAGATTGATCACAGTTATTTTTGATAACCTTGGTCACAACATTTGCTGTTGGCTTTGTTGATCATTTAGTCAGACCTACAGAAAATGATATCAGCTTGAATATGGAGTGCCTGAATTTACAGAAAGTAATTACTGTAAATTGCATTACAATGTTATATTCAATAGAACCTGGAGATGTAGAGAAAAGCACCTGAGAAAAAGCTGAGTAATTGATGAAGTATATTGGATAAAATATCTAATGAAAATGTATGGTACTGTGCGGAGAGGTAAAAAGAGAGAATCTGAGGGAGTAGGTGCCTGGGGCAGTTGAGAACACCTTTAGTGAGGAGTTCTGAAGTATGCCCCTGAGTAGATTTAGGACACCTGAGGAGGATGGAAGACAGATTGTTAGGCGATGAACCTCATCAAGATTATCACAGAAGGAGTGCAATAGAACAGGGGTCTTCAAACTGGGGGGTGGGCCCCCCTAGGGGGTACTCAAGTGATCCCGAGGGGTCACCAGGCTCTGGCCAAAAGAAGCATTATGCTAATAACAGGGCATTGTTTTAACCTGAAAAAAATGAGCAGCAGTAAACAGTAAAACATGTTTTGTCATTTATTTCCAAGCTTGAGAGTATGTGTCAAAAGGGAAAGGACTCCAAATACTCTTCAAAACCCCCACCCTAACTTCTGATAATCATACTGTGGTTACTTTTACATGTTAGAAAGGCCTGCCTGACTAGAATATTATGTTTGATATCATGTATTTGATTGCATTTTTAAAACAGTAGCATAGCGTAACTCAATGTTTAAATAAATGTAGACTTATTAAAACACTCTCAATTTAACAGAATAATTGTGAAAAATTTGAAGAGGGAGCACGGCATTAAAAAGTTTGAAGACCACTGCCATACAGGATTCCTGAGTGGGGCCCAAGAAACATTATGTGGTTTTAAACTATGTTTATTTTGGTTTTGTTGTAAAAGGGTCAGGGCCAAAGGGCGTGGGCAGGGACCTAGGGTTGAGTGTGCATGCATGTTTGGCTGGCCAACTCGGGCGGACCTACCACACATGCGCACTAGGCTCCCTCCAACCTGGCACTGTGTTGCCGAGTTGGAGACAGCAGGCAGAGACTTCTACTTTGCCTCAGAGGGCCCAGCCAGAGTGCTCTGTCCAATCCTAATGCTGCTGTCATGCTGCTAGCATGGCCGCCTGTGCCTGCAACTTCTGGCAGCCAGAGGTGCAGATAGGAATGTTGCGGTGCGGCAAGAAAGGTACATTAAAAAAAAAATATATATATTTTTTTCGTCCCCCCCACCACATGCCCCGCCGCCCCACACCTTTTCCCTTCCACAAGCCGCTACTGAGTGTGTACTCGCCTACTGTTCACAATGTGCTTCATGAGTACAGCTCAGTGTAATCAAGTATTTTTTTCTGTCAATTCATTTAGGCATTATGGTTTTGTTTCTCTCTTTTTATCAGAAGGCTAAAACATATTCTCAACTAGATTATATCTCCGTACATGGGAGAAGGAAATTTGAGAGTCCTGTCTCAAAGGACCTTGCCAACTAATTGTCTTTTGACTAATCATCATTAAAAAAGGCAACGCAGCATGAATATTGTTCTTGGAATCTCTAGGTAATTGATATACTTAGACATGCTTATTTGGGTTTGACTTTACATTTTATACCTGCTACATATAGCCATGCTTTTAATATGAGAAATTTAAAGTGCAAGTACCAGAATGCAGAGTAATTAAAAAAAAAAAGTCAGGCTGATCGTGTCACAAATAGCATGCCTGAAACAAAACAAATATTCTCTGGAGAGAACAATGATCATGCCTTCTTTGAAGCCATGTTTTATACTTGGCATGATTCATTTCAGTTTTAGTTTACAACACCCATAAACCCTTACTTCATAGAGCCTGCTAGTGTCTTTAATCTAGAGAGCATCACCTTATGTGTATTACTAATGTAACCTTTTGCAATATAAATGTACTTCAAGTAATATAAATATTACATGACCATAGTCAAGTTACAGTGTGTGTGAGACCAATTAATGAACAAAATTCAAATGGGCACATAGAGTCTTCTAAATTGTATCAACATTTGGAGCAAACATGTTGTATGGCAGCAATCCATTGCAGCCTGGTTGGTCCTTCTGATTGCATTAAGGAGCAATAGTTCCCAAAGGCCAGGACCCCTTTCCTCCAGTACTAAAAGTACACTTACTTCACAATATATGAAGACCCACCTGGTCTGTGGAAGTCTGCCTCTGCTGTGACTGATGCCCCCCACCCCTTCTGCTCTGTTGTACAGGGCTCCTGTAAAGTGGACTGTGCACAAAGAGCAGATTCAGATGTACAAATAATAATCTGAAGACAATTCAAGCATATTACCCAGAAACACATTTTGTGATAGCACTACTTTAAGAAAATGTATTCTGCAATAGAAAAATACCCATTTTAGATCAGATCCAAAAACCACATCCTTTAGTGGACTATATAGAACCTTGCTGATAACAAGCTATTTAAAAACAACTTTATGTTCCAAAGATGTTCACGTTCCTGACATCTACTTTTCTGTGCTGTGCACTGGTCTGAGTTCCATTAATGAAGCCTCTATAATATGTGCCCAGTTTAAAATAGTCACAGGATCCCTGTGCAACAATATCAACTGGGCCTCTCCCAATATTGTGTCAAGGAGTCAAGACCAAAGCGTGAGATCATTTATTATTGGCTAGCGCACTACATTTTATCTGTACTAAGCAGCTGCATACTGGTCACATTACAAGTGTGATCATGTATGTGTCTTTGAAGCTGGAAACTTTTCCTGGAGCAGATATGTTGTCTGTTTGATTGTGTTTATTTTTTTAAAATTTTGGCTGTGTAGTACTACTGGGGATGGGAGGAAGAAATTTTCTTCCTACTTGTGTTATTAAAAATTACATTTCTACTTCTTAGGCCCATAGACCTAGGAACCCCATAAGGGGCCCTTAAAATTGCAAATCATCAAGTAGAGGGGCGAAGGTTGAAGTGGATTGAAGTAATCAATCATCTATTTCATAAAACTTCAGGGGTCACCAGGCCACCAGCCAGTGGCGGCCGGCAGCTTTAGGAGGGAGGGGGGCGGGCGGGGCACACACACACACACACACACACACACTCATTCTTTCACACACAGACACGCACTCACACATGCACATCCATTAACAACACTCATACCATTAAAACATGCACGCACGAACCAAACATTCATTTTAAAACATCACACGCACTCATTCTTTCACACATGCACGCATGCACATCCATTAACAACATTCATACCATTCAAACATGCACGCACGCACCAAACATTTAATTTGAAACATCACACACATACACACACACACTTACCTTCGGCCTCCAGGTCCCAGGAGAGTTGGGACTGCTGCCTTCCCTCATTGGCTGACCTTGGGTCAGCCAATGAGGGAAGGCAACAGTCCCAGCCTCGTCACAGAGTGGAATGGGGTCATTGAGACTGCTGACCCACCCCACTCTGTGAGGAAGTGTCACTGATTGACACTCGCCCTGGGCACTTCAGGGCTTAAACTGAAGCACCCAAGGAGAGTGTCAATTGGTGACACTTTCCTTGTCACCCAGGGGATTGCCTCGAGGCACCTTTGCTGGGCTGAAGAGGTCACGCCCATAGGAGCTGTGAACTCCTCAGCCCAGCAAAGTTCAGCTCAGGCAGCCAGGAGTCTGCGCAAATCGTGCATGTCTGCTCCTGGCTGCCTGACCTGAACATGAAGAGTGTCTGTCAGGCTGACCTTTGTTCAGCCTGACAGACACACTTCATGGGGGGCAAAAGGTGTGGGGTGTGGCCCCTCCGCTCTAAAGGACGGGCCGCCACTCCCACCAGCGATATGGTGAAAAGAGCAATACACGTATTGGAATTAATTTACTTACCTATGCGTAATATCCCTCCTGGGGTATAGGCGGTCATCGGGGATTCCTCAGCCAGCTCTGTTTTGGGATTTTCTTTCAGTCTGACAGCAGGTCTAGCCCATCTCCTTTCCTTGCAGTGAGCCTTAAGGCCTCTGGGCCAGGTGTTTCTTTGCCTTTCTCTTTTCATTTGCATATGAAGGTTCTAGGTCAGGGCTTGCTTGGTGGTGTTTAACGCGGTCTTGTGGAGGGTGTGACTTATCCAACCTTAGAGTCTTTTCATGAGGTCATTGTGGATGATGGTGTTTGACCAGCTGATTTGGACTGTTTTCCTCAAACAGGTGTTGATAAAGGTCTGGACTTTGTTGGTGGTGGTCACTGCTGTTCTCCAATGTTTCTGTCTCATACAGAAGGACAGATTTTACAGTGGTGTTGAAAAGCCTGATCCTGTTTTGCCCCATAAGGTCCATGCAGCTCAACATCTGAATGAAGGCCGCCCTTGCTTTGATGTCACCATCTGTGCTGCCCTGCTTGCTTATGACACTGCCCAGGTTGGTGAAGGGATGAACCTTTTTCAGTGCATTGCCAGCAAGAGTAATTGCAGATGTGCTGGCCCTGTTAGCCTTCGGGACCTTGGTTCTTCCCCTGTGGCTGTTGAGGCCAAGTTGTGCTAATGTGGCAGCCACATTGTTGATCTTCTCTTGCAGCTGCTGATAGGTATGGGAGAGCAGGGTCAGGTTGTCTGCAAAGTCCAGGTCATTCTCCAAGGTGCCTTTGTGATCCAGTTGCTAGCCAGCAGGAAGAATAAAGGTGAATGCAAACAACCTTGGTGGACTCTGGTCCTCACTTGGAAGGCTTTTGTGAGTTGTCCTCCATTGATTATCTTGCAGGTCCTTCCCTCATTAGAGTTCTTGATAATTCTTTCAGTTTTCTCTGGAACACTGTGTGGTGGAGGAGTTTCCAAAGGGTCTCTTTGTCCCCACTGTTGAGTGCCTTATCATAGTCAATCAAATTGACATGATGATACACTGTGTTTCAATCTTTGCAGAAGCCATCTTTCTTGTCTCACAACTGAGCGTCAACCTGTTCCTTCATTCTTTTCAGGGTGACTCTGTTGAACACTGTGGCTTGTGATAGAATTGTCATCCATCTGTAGTTTGTACAGTTACTCAGGTCAACTTTCTGTGGGATCTCAATATATTCTCGAAAATATTCCTCCTTCCAGTCTGATGGCACCTTTTCTGCTTCCCAGATCCTTCCAGAGCATGGCTACCAAAGTTTCAATGTCTGCCTTCAGTGCTACTGCAGGAATGTTACCAGTTCCTGCTGCCTTCCAATTTCTCAGATGTTTGACGGCCTGCTGTCTTTCCTCCTTGGTTGGTCTACTTCAGTCTTTCTCGGCTGGCTATCTGTCTGATGGAGACTGCGGCACAGGCTGGTTCAGCAGTTTTTTAGAGTGCTCCACCCATCTTCATTGTTGCCCTTATTTACTAAGATTATCTTCCCAACTTTGTTGACCTTAACAGGGCTATCTGGCTTGCTGTATCTGCCGTAGAGTTTCCTCTTATTTACAATACAGCATGGACAGTATTACTTAAGGTCACCAGCATGTCACTTCATCAGTGAAGATACAATAGAAAGATCCGTGGAGATGGTGATAGATTTTAGATAAGAGACATGGATGCATGAGGCCTACTAGGCCACTACATCCATATTGTTATGGGCAAGCAGTAGAAGCGATAAACATCTTCTCCACCAGGGACTAAGTGGTGTGTGGTTATGGAGGTTGGGACAGATGCAGAAGGTGTACAACCTGGCCACAACAGTCCACACAGAACACCAAAAGAGCTTAAAATGATTCAGAAAATATGATAAGTCATCAGAGCTGAAAAACACTCCACTAGTCTGCAAGTACATAAAGAATCTGGGTAGAAAGGTTACAGCTTGCAGGGTTTTAATGGACCTGTGCCACAAGTGTACATTGTTTCCTGAATAGACTAATTTTCTTGGAGTAAAGGAGATGGAAAGAAGAGATTCTAGCAGGATATTATGGAATTATGGCTTGGAATAAAGAGTTATAGTGTGCATTAGACAGGGCAATGCAGAAGATTTGTTTAAAAAAAAAAATTATGGTAGACTGACATCATGTAGAGGTGTAGGTAACTGGGTTACTGATTGCTGCTTGAGTAGAGTTTCGCCCTCCTCATTCACAATTATTGTCAGGGTGAAACACAATCAAACTCCAAATTAAGCTGTGCGTAAACTATTGATGGCTTGGCACAAAAGCAGTCAGGCTTAACTTAGAGGAAATGGGCCAGATGTACTAAAGAAAATTGCATTTCCTAATGGACCGAATCACAATTTTGGTTCGTTTAGAAATTCAAAACTGTCTTTCCAAATTTACAAAGGCCTAAACACACTTAGAAAATGTGATTTCTACCTAGTAGAAATCAGATTTTGCAAATTCCAAAATAGGAAATCACAAATAGAGATTTCCTATTTGCGATTTCCTAAACACATGTATAAAGCAAGTCCTAAATATGAAATGGCCATTTAGGAAATTCTATTCCAAGTTAATGGTTACCATGTGTATTGTTATAAAATGCACCCAAAATGTATTTTTTAAAGTGCCATATAGCGCGCATATACCCCTAGGTTTTTTAAGTGCTTTACATGTGCACCACTTCTTTTGTGGTGTATTCAGGGGAGTGCTGTAGGCCAATAGGCACCCTTGGTTTTGCATTTCCTAATTTGCGATTTCCTATTAGGAATTAAAAAATTTGAAAATACAAAACCATTTGTGCCTATGCTCATAGGAACGAATGGTGTCACATTTCCTAAATAGCAATTTCCTAATAGTGACTCCTACTCTGTAAGACTCGCTTCTAAGAAATTTCTATTTTTGCACATTCCATTTTGCTTTTCCTAAATAGTGATTTGCTAGGATTTGCTATTTAGGAAATGCAAAAACTGAATTTTGTACACCTGGCCCAATATTTCAATTAATTATACAGCACACAAACAGTAATAAAATGAAAACTCAACACCAAAAAAATCCCACACAATTAAAAAAAAATAAGTAAAATGTAATAGAATACTTGATGCAAAAATGCAATGAGTAGAACTGGAGATATGCAATTTTAAAGGTTTTGTAGAAATCAAGCGCTAAGAAGCAAAAAGCACCAGCCGCAGTTATCTGGTCACTAAATCCTGGCCCAAGTCAAAAGTTAAGACTCATGACAATGGAGTGCGCGTTGGATTCAGGACTGACCTCAGTCCACTGAAAAGTGCCTTGAGGCCTGCGCATCGAGATGTGAAGTGCTTGTGTAGAGTTGTATGGGCTAGCATCAAGGAGCTGTCACCAAGGAGCTGCAATGTGATGTCTGACATTAAGATGCGTTGTGCAGCGATGGAGTCGATGACCATCCATGTACAGCAGAGATGCAAGGTCCTGCATCATCGTTGAGGAAGCTGATGGGGCTTGCAGAGATTAGTGCTGCAATGCATCAGTGCAGGGGGAGAGACTCATTGCACTGGGCCAATGTTGAAATCCATTAAGCTGCCAGGGTTTGCGAGGACTTGCCCTGAGATGTGTGGTAACGAGGATGAGTTGCATCACAATGGTGGGCTGCATCTTGCTGCTTCAACATCAAAGAAGTCTGTTATGTCCCTGTGGCTTAAACAGGGGGCCTTCTGACTGACTCTTGGACTTCTGGGTCCAAATAGGTAGCCTGGTTTCAGCAAGGCAATTTGCAGCAGAAGTGTCCTAGTGCAGCAACAGCAGGCCTTCGGCAGCACAGCAGTTCTTGGTCTGCAGGCTATACTTCGCAGCTGGGCAGTCCTTCTTCTTGTCAGAGTCTACAAGTCCAGAAGTGATCTTAAGTGTTGGATCTGTATATCCATTACTTATGGAACACAAAAGATGACTGACGGAGTGTTGAAACTATTCAAACGCCCACCCCAGTCAAAGATCTGGGTTTAATCCATCTGTATTTTGCCGAACATGCCACCCCAGTTGGGACCCCGCCAGATGCAAATCAGTTTTGACCCTGTTCCCCATGGGAACAGTCCTGCCCGAACTGCCAGGCCAGGTCCTCCCTGGACCCGAAACAAGCATCCTGGGACCGGTTTCAAGGTATCACCCTTCATCAGCCAGGCTAGCTTGAATCCAGTGGCACAGGGAGCAAGGTACCCACGTTTGGACATACCCTTCCCACTTAAGGCAACTTTAGCAACACAAAAGTTGATGGATGGATTGTTGAAACATTTCAAACACCCACACCCAGTCACAGATCTGGTTATCATCCATTGTTCTTTTGCTCACCATGCCACCCTAGTTTGGACCCAGCTATATGCAAATCGGTCTTGAGCCTGTTCCCTTTGGGAACAGTACAGCCCGAACTGCCAGGCGAGGTCCTCCCTGGACCAGAAAGAAGCATCCTGGGAGTGGTTTCAGAGTATCACCCTTCATCAGCCAGGCTAGCTTGAATCCAGTGGCACAGTGAGCAAGTGGCCCACATCTGGACACACCCTTCCCACTTAGGGCAACTTTAGCAACACAAAAGATGATGGACCAACACAACAATCCATTGCTTATATCTGGTGCCCACTTTGAATTGAGAGAAGCTTCTAGATTCTAACCCCAACAGTGGTGTCTGGAAATTCCTTCCTCCCTGCCCTCAGCTTGCGTGGGGGCATAAAAGGCTAGTGTAAAACCCTTTGTGAGTGTGCTGAGGAAGACTCTTTGTGGTGTTCATGTGTGGTAGATGACAGCTTTTCTCCCTCATCCTGACAGGGATGGACCATCCTGACACACCTATTCTTTCTTTGTCTTACTATCAGAGAGTAATACACAAAGACCAACTGCCAGCTACACCTAGTGATATGACCCAGGATACAAGCTGCAGACACTAAGGGGGTCATTCTGACCCTGGCGGCCGGTGGCCGCCAGGGCCACCGACCACGGGAGCACCGCCAACAGGCTGGCGGTGCTCCAACGAGCATTCTGACCGCGGCGGTTCAGCCGCGGTCAGAAGCGGAAAGTCAGCGGTCTCCCGCTGACTTTCCGCTGCTCGTTTGAATCCTCCATGGCTGCGGAGCGCGCTCCGCAGCCATGAGGATTCTGACCCCCCCCCTACCGCCATCCTGTTCATGGCGGGAAAGCCGCCATGAACAGGATGGCGGTAGGGGGGGTCGCGGGGCCCCTGGGGGCCCCTGCCGTGCCCATGCCAATGGCATGGGCACGGCAGGGGCCCCCGTAAGAGGGCCCCGCAAAGTATTTCAGTGTCTGCCTTGCAGACACTGAAATACGCGACGGGTGCCACTGCACCAGTCGCACCATCCCACTCCGCCGGCTCGATTACGAGCCGGCATCCTCGTGGGAAGGGAGTTTTTCCCTGGGCTGGCGGGCGGTCTTTTGGAGACCGCCCGCCAGCCCAGGGAAAAACTTATAATACCCTCCGCGGTCTTCTGACCGCGGAGCGGTATAATGGGGGCGGAATTCTGGCGGGCGGCCTCCACCGCCCGCCAGAATCAGAATCACCCCCTAAATGACTCTGAGAAGAAAATGGCAAATTTCTAAAACTGCCATTTTCAGAATGTCACAATTAAAGTAGGTTTTTAACTACCATTCTTTATACACAAAACGTGATAATACTACCTGCTCCCAGTTGAAAATGATCACGTATTGAATGTAAGAAGAAAGCCCACGTTATCCATTTGCAGTAGTGAAAAATTTGTTTTTCACCATCTGGACATGTAAAGTGCATGTCTAACATTTTAAATACAAGGAACCCTGCTCTTTGGGCTGTTTAGGACCTACCCTAGGGTTAACTTGTATGTATTAAAACAGACGTTTAGGCCTGGCAACAGGTTGACATTTTCCGGTCGAAGTGGCAGTACACAGTTCCACACACAAGCTGCAATGGCAGGCCTGAGACATGTTTGAAAGGGCTACTTAAGTGTGTGGCATAATTAGTGCAGCAAGCCCTCTAGCAGTCCTTAATGTACAGGCCTGGGTACAGGTAGTACCACTTAACTATGGACTTAAAAGTAAATTAAAGGTCCCAGTTGAGTGGAAGCCAATGTTTCCATATTTTTGGGAGACGGCACAAGACCTTGATCCCTGGTTAGCAGTGGTAAAGTGTGCAGTGTCCTAGGCCAGCAAAATTTAATTCAGCGAAAATATGAGGCTTGAAGGCAAAGACATGGGGGATGGGGGAGGGGTAGTTAACCACACCACGGATGTGGGAGGTCAGGAATTTGAAGTCATTTTAATTGGTAAATTAGCATTTGTATTTCTTTACAGAGATCGTTTAAAATATTTTCTTTAGCAATTGTCTAGGAGCTTGGGGATGACACGTCAAAGAGTATCTGTACTGCAGCTGAAGAAAAATTAAGAGGTTGTGTGAGGAGGAAGTGGAACAGTAGCTAGGACCCCATCAGTAGAGTAGTTGATGGGATGGGTGGTGGGGATTTCCTCCACGATGGAGCGGTGGGTTAAAAAGGATCAAGAAGGTAAAGACTGGGTGAAGCAATATGAGAGGGTAGAGAGAAAAGTGGACAAGGTTGGCAGTTAGACTTCAGGAAGCATAAGAAAGTATGGACAAGGACAAGAAGCAACCATGGAGAGACAGCGTGGCAGTTGAGGTGGGATCAAGGCTATGGAAGTATTAAAGGACCTCCCACTTACTGGGACAACTAGACGCTGTGTACTACTGGTGAGAACATTCAGGGAAGCACAGAAACTGGAGGGAATTTTCATGTCTTGAATGGCAGTTTATTTATTGACTAAAGCATCGCAACTGATTGGCATTGGATCTATGTGTAAGAGACTAGATACGTTTTCAGATGGTTCAAGCCTTTTATTTTAATCTGCAAAGGTTTGAGTACAATTCCCATACTAATTAATTTCCCAGTAATCAGTGCAAGTTTAGATGCTAACACATAGTTTGATAATAGGGGGAGTTAATGTGACACCACAAGTCAAGACTGCTGCCCACCATCTCGTGATCTCATAGAAATTCTTCTTAATAATTGGTATTTTGTGATGGTAACATTTATGTCCTTGATAATTTACTAGGATTTTGGTGTGTCAATTTCTGTTTTTATGATGACAAATGGGTTTGGCTCAGAATATTAGATAAACATATTTTATGCCCATCACATTTTTATGAGAGCAGCTGAATGGCTTGTTCTTAAAATTAGCAAGCAAAGTTATGTTTGCTGTGTTTTAGTCAGAGACTCATTGGATAGAATATGGCAACCTGATAATCTGAGTTTGGAACATTAGAGGGCACTGGTGGCGTCAGGGGAAATCCTACTAGTTGCTGCCTAATCACAGGTGGCTGTGCCCTGTACCAGTTTACCAGTTGATTACACCAAATGCTATAGTGAAGGGTAGCTGCGTGGATAGGTATTTCCCAAGGTAAATCTGGAGGAGCATTGGCCAACCAACTAACGTAACAACTTTTGCAACATAGAGAGCAAGGATTAAGGCAACATTATTAAATAGCATTATTTTTTAGTCTTGTCAGCTTGTCATGCCCCTGGCTGGGTATAGCAGCACCATGTGACCATTTTAGCATATCAAACACAATTGCTAAAAGGCTGCCATCATGCAGGCATTGTTCAATGATTGGGCTACTAGCATTTTCAGATATTTAAATTCTATGAAAATTATAATAACATTTCCTGCTGTCTAATTCAAAACACGTTTTGGATCTTTAATATAAACACATGGGTTTGGTGAAGTGAAAACTGTGGTCATGTGTGCATTTTCAAATCCTCGATCAGGCAAGTGGCTGGATGGAGTCCATGGTACATAATTTAATTGGTCTCATAATGATGGTCCCCAACAGCAGGTTGAAGTGGAGTGGGGACAATGTAGTAATGAGGCTACACATATGTCTAGTATTCTATCAATTAAGGCTATTATGGAATACGTATGCAAACCCTCAGTGTTCTCAAAGTGGTGCCCCTCTCAGTATCTCAAGTTGCTTTTGAACAGGAGAGACGCCCCAATGTTCACTTTTCATTCAGAATACCCCAAAATACATGTTGCATAATTTAGTATATTGTTGTGACAATTTGCATAATTTGAAGTAACAGTTGAACACTTTACTACATATTTATTAGTTGTCCGAGCTGGTGTTGTCAACTCAGTGCATGTTAATCCACCAGGATAGTCTTTTATGTTGCATCGTTCTGCAACAAAATCCTCCCCCATGGGAGAGCATAACTTGGCTGTGCCATTGTGCATTCCAGAAAGGGAAATGAAATGTACTAATTGAAAATTAAAGCGTATGCTTAAAAGTATTCATGCATTTAAGAGAGCTGAAAGCTGTGAGCTGAAGTATATAAGTAGAAATGTAGAATAATGATATGCAAATCACATGTATGCAGTATTTTTCAATGTATGAATATTATGATAATCTATTTAATTGACATTTCCATAGTTATTCCCCATTTATAGTACTTATGTGAAATGCAAATATAACCATGTATTTGAATGTGCATTGAGGTCTATGTTAAGTTAGCTGGAGTCAAGGCCTGAAGTGTTTTTCTGTGTTCATCTTTAACCTTCACTGTGGAAGTATTGCTTCTGCTGCATATATCTTTATGTGCTGGTGCATCTGCAGAAGTATTCAGTTAATGAAAAGATTATTGTTAGTTGTAGCTAAAGAGTTGCCAAGGATGGGGAGAGTTAATAAGGAATTGTGAAGAAGAACTTACCTCTGAATTCCTGATCCAAAGTTGTCCTGATGCTTGGACCGAGAGATGGAAGCCTAATGAGAAGTTACCATTCACAATCATGGACAGACCATGGAAAGTTACGGGCAGTGTCATCAGCTAGCTGAGTTTCATTGGAATAGGACTGTTTAAGCCATTTAGAGATTCACATTTCCTTTGTCCTTTGACTAGACAGGATTCTGAGACTTACAAAGGTACAGACCTCTGTTTTCCTTTGTTTGACTGATGTTGCTTTGCACTACTCACATCTCTCTTACAGAACTTCTACTGATGTTTCTGTAGTGATGCCACCTTTTTCCATTCCCTATTGCCTTAAACTATTGAATTATTGGAGTTTCCTATAGCCTATTAGAGTAGTTAGACTTCTATGAATTAAATGGTTAGGCAGGAGAATCAAAGCTTGGATTCTGAGCACCACATTTTGGCCTTCATTAGGAGTTTGGTGGGCGACAGGGGCTGCCTGCCGGCCCTAATAGGACTTCACCGCAGGGCTAGTGGGCAGAAACAATGTTTCCGCCTGCTGGCCTTGTGGTGAACAGGGCGTTAACATTAAAAGCCGGTGCAAATTTGACGGTGCAGCAGATGCAGCAGCACCCATTGCGCATTCCACTGCCCGTAATTTGGGCAATGGAATGAGCGACAGGGCTGTGCATGGGGCCCCTGCACTGCCAAGGCCAAGTGCATGGGCAGTGCAGGGCCCCCTAGGGGCCCTCCAATGCCCCCATTCCATTAGCCTTTCCATGGCGGTGTAAACCAACATGGAAACGCTGGCGGATGGGACTCCTAATCCCCAGTGTGGTGCTGCAAGCAGTGCTGCCCTGGAGGATGAAAACCACTGGCTTTCGGCAGCATGGCCGTGTAGTGGTCCGACTGTGATGGCTCCACCATGGTCATAATGTGGTGGTCCCACCGCCAGCCTGTTTGCTGTGGGACCGACACCACGACTCGTAAAGAGGGACATTATTTCTTATTTTCTGTAGTGATGCTACTGAGGTTTTAGTATGTCTCATGTTGGTACTCTTTGACTTGATTTGATGTTTTAACCTACCTTTGGTAATTCTGGACTTATGTAGTGTGTTTTTGAGACTCATTTATTTAAGTCTGGCTTTGAACTTGTAATAAATCTTTTGAACACTGGTTTTGCCTCTGATAACGCGTCCAGCCCTTATATATTACCTATACCTGGACACGTTGGAGGTCGGTGAACCTTTTAGCCAAGTTGGGCTCTCCTCATCCTTGAATAGTCGGGTTATTTAAATCAATAATCAATAACTGTTGTACGCGATAGCCAATACTCGATTAGTGGATCAAAATAACACATCAGGGATCAATAACAGTTGATATTTCAACGCACCATGACCTTTCAGTCATGAATAACCACACCGGTTTATTCAAAGTTAGTGAATTTATTTCTCTATATTAACAAAGCTAATACAATGTATATAAGTCTCAAAACCAAATTATATATGTATACAAACATTGCTAGCTGTCCATAGCGGCGGAAGAAACGCAATCTATGAAATATCTGAATTATAGTACATTCAGTTATGGCAATACAAATCACTAATATAAGCAACTGAATTTGACTAATTTCATACATCGGTCAGCATAACAAGATTTCAATTCAACATTGGGCATCAAATTCATACTTCGACTAACTTCTAATTAGCATTGGCATGTGGGGCTTCATGCAAAACGAATTTAGTCAACACAAATTTGGAAAACTTCTAGCTTGGGCCCTATCAAAATAGCAGTTGGTACCTAAAACGAAAAATACAATGCATAATACAATTATCCTTTCATATTTACCAATTACAATCAGCATTCAAGAAAGTCTTCGTCCTTCAGGTAACGGTTTGATCAGCATGGGGCAGAGTTTAAAAAAGGGCAAAGTTGAGGGCAAGTTTCCTTGCGGCAGCAAGGTAAGTAGGGCAAAATTACTGCATGGGCAAGACGGGGCAAATTAAAGTTAAAGTCTCTAGGGTGGGAATTCTTAAAGTCTCTTGCTCTCGAATAGAGAAAAGGGCATCAGGGTGTCGTTCAAAATGGAGTCTGGCATCTGGCTTCAAATTGGCTTCAAGGAAAAAATGGCTGACTTCTCTTTGTCCAGTGGGTTTAAGTAAGAAACATTCCAAATTCTGCAGGGTCTCCCATTGGAGGGTTCATAGGTTGGCTTCAAATTGTGCAATGAAAATTGTCTTTTTACTGGCGCTCATTTATGCATACATTGTCCTTGGGGCCTTGGAACACAAGTTGCAACATGGGTTGCCAATTATTTTACTATCTGTACCTTCATTGTCCGCACCTGCAGAGACTGACCTTGTATCAAAGGGGATGAAACCGGCCTAGTACGAAACCTTGGAGATGAGTGTATTAGGTATCTCTACTGGAAAAAAACAACTTCAAGCAAGAATATATGTTTCATTAGTTCAAGGAAAAGCCACGCAGTTAGAATTTGAGACCAGGCAACTAGGCCAAAGCCTCTACTAAATTTAAGATAAGCAAAACAGTTTCAACTAAGAAATCATGGCATACATTTGCAATTATGACGGATTACTACATTTTTCAATTCTTCATGATTAATAAAGTTTGTTTATAATGATGGCGAACTACCCCGAGGGAACAATTTCCCTCGTACATTATTTTCTTTACTAAAATCACACTACATTATACGATTTTGATTACTTGACATATATGAATATATGTTGGACCCTCTTTTCTGCGTCATCAATCCCTCCTCTGATGACTAATTATGTCATCACATTAAATCTACACACAAATTTTATTCCATTAAAATTCTGTTTAGTAATTTGGCATGTCAGTCAATTCCCTCTTCCTTTTGGTTCCCTTTGATTTTTCTCTGTATATTTCTACTATTTTGTTTTCTATTTTCTCTTCTCTTTTCCTTTTGTTCCTTGCTTTCAACATTTTGATAGTTTTCCATATTCCCCAAAAGCCTAATAAACAAATTAATATTATCAATATTCCCTTCACTATTTTTAGTAACAATCCATTCCAAACGTTGCTGAGCCAATTTCCCACAGAAGCAAATCCCTTTCCAACCTTTTCCCAGACTCCTGGTTCTTTCAATTCCTTCAAATCTGTACTTTAATTAGTTAAATTTGTAAGCATCTTTCAAAATTTTCCACTGCTGTCTGGTATATTTGTACAACAGTGATGTGTACCAAGCATTTTGCAAACTCCGCCATCCTTTGCTAAAAGAATGTCTAAGGCAAGCCGATTTTGAAGAGTCATAGCTCTTTCTGCAGCGAGTTCAGCATCCATCAGGATTATAGCTCCTGAACATTTTGTCAGCATGTTATCTACAATAGTAGACAACTTTTGTATTTTTATTGAATTAAATATGACCCCTACTGAAGGAATCAAAGCTCCAAATATATCTCCTACCACACCAGAAGCTGTCTCCCTTTTCTGAACATGATGTGATTCAGACAGTTTTGGAAATTTCTTTAAGTCGTCCAGTAATAAATCTTTGGGAACACTATTCCCAAATAACATCTCCCATACCATCCTTTAGGAAGACGATAATAGGCATTAAGTCCACAAATATAATATATCCCAGGAATGACTGGGTTTTGTCCATTCAGCATGAACGTCCACTTAGGTTGAAACAAAAACGTATGTTTGCATTCACTCGTTCCCACAAAAACTGTGTCATAATATGATTTATGTCTATGTATACAAAATCTCCCTACGTGCAATGTATCTAAAGCTATTTTCCCTTGTGTCTTTATTGCGGCAAAAGCATAGTTATCTACAAATGTCCTTTTGTGTAATTCCCTTTCTAACTCCTCCTTCATTTCTTTTCTCCTATCGTCAGTGCGGTCTCAGAAGTTTATCTCTACTGGTGAAAGCAAGCATGTAAGGTTCTCTCTATGTGCGTGGGCTGTGTGAAAAGGTGACAACGGCTCGAAGAAGTCCCTCATCAATTTTATATAATAATCTCTGGCCACTTTGCTCAGGTACTCAATTATGGGGACATTTGCAAATGAAACATCATAATTAGAGTAAAAATAATGAATGTACGTCTGACCATAAAATCTGGACATTATTATACTACATGTAATTCCATACGTAAGAGGCATGCTATGATTCGTCAACCCTTCCACTACTGAGGTATGTATTTGTGTGCACACATAACAATCTTTCGCATCCATGGTCTCAACATACTCACTCAGCAAGCGATAGAAAACATTAGACGAAAGTTCCCTTTTATCATGTAGATGCCTTTCATCTTGCTCGAGTTTCTTTAAAGCTGTTAGTTCGGTAGTAGTAGCAGGTCTAGAAGTAAAAGTATCATTCGCCCCTCTCTCATCCTTTCCATGCATTCCAAGAACTATTGCTACAATGATTAGTACACATGCAGTTATTAGACCTATACACATATATTTACACTTCATTTTATGTCCCTGTGTAGTGTAGCCTGTCATGATCTGTATAGAATCAGAAAGTTGAAGACACCTTATCAAATCGGATTTGCAGATATACACAGCGCTTGAACGAGTTCAATGTTCACACAGTTTTCTTTAGCAGCTTCATCTTTTATCGGTTTAGCAGCTTTATCTCAAAATCGGTTTCAAAGTCAATCAAGTTTAGCAATGTCTTAGCCGGTTTAAAGTCAATCAGGTTCTTAATGTCTTATTCGGTAAAGTTCATGGAGTTTCACTTCTCAAGTGCCAAAGTGAAGTTCTGCCTCTTCGTTCTCAAAACTGAGAGATGAGAACTCGTCTGACCAATCGTTAGCGGCTATGTATGCCCACTCCGGACCAGAATACCTTCTGCTCGGTATTCTTTTTTCTTTTCAATTTTGCATCTCCCTTTGATTCTCTCTAACGGGTGCTTTCTTCCTTGGCTGAGTCTTTCTTTTCACTTGGTGTTGCTGTTTCAACAGACACTTCTTTTCTTTTCTCTTTCAGCTTTGGCTCTTCGTTCTCATTTGGTATTTCTTTAATCCTTAGTTTCACTGGTGATATACTTTGCCTCCGTTTCGCACTGTTTTCACCCGAGGGACCTGCAACTGGTTCCAGAAGGGGTTGAGCGATCTCACTTTGTCCCTCCTCCTTTTCTTCCTCCAGGAGATCGATCAGATTTTCCTTTTCTTTTCCTGTATCGTCCGCTTCTAGGAAAGCCCTCCTCTGTTCAGGCTCTCCTGCTTCTTCACTTGTTGCAGGCTCTTTGTCACCCTCAAGGTCTCCGTCACTTTCTGATGTCTCTCCTCCGTTCTCCTCAAATGGATCGGCTGTTTCTTCCTCGGAGAGTATCTCTCCCTCCTCTAATTCTGTTTGTTCACCTCTAGGTTCTCGCTGCTTTGTCTCGGTGCCTGGTACTTTCTTGTCGGTCACTGGTGATTTCAGTACTTCAACTTCCTCTTCTGTGGGACACGTCACACTTTTTGTGTGACTGGCGTGAATCCAGTTGGGAACTCCCGCACATTTCACAGCGGTAGTAGTCGTCAGAATCACTTGGAAAGGCCCTTTCCAACGAGGTTCCAGACACGACTTCCTCACGTGCTTCTTTATCACGACCCAGTCGCCTGCTTTCAGGGCATGTCCTGGACCCTGGATCGGTGGTAAGGTGGTTGCCTCCACCTGGTGAGAAAAAGAGCGTACCACATCAGCTAGACCTTTGCAGTAGTCCTATACCATATCATCTGTAATATTCAAAAGAGCATTTGCAGGGACTGCTGGAAGTCTCATGGCTCTGCCCATGAGGATTTTGTGCGGGGATAGTCCAGTTTTCCTATCAGGGGTGTTTCTCATAGACATTAACACCGAAGGCAGTGCATCAGGCCATTTCAAGTTTGTTGATGCACATATTTTCACCATCCTTGACTTCAATGTGCCGTTCATTTGCTCCACTAGACCTGAGGCTTCAGGGCGGTAGCTACAATGCAATTTTTGCTCAATGTTCAGCGCTGCACACAGTAATTTTATTACTTCGTTATTGAAGTGACTTCCCCTATCTGATTCTAAAGAGATCGGGAATCCGAAACGTGGTATTAGTTCCCTCAAGAGCAATTTGGCAACTCTGAGACTGTCATTTCTATGTGTGGGGTATGCCTCAATCCAGTGACTAAAATTACATACAATCACCAGTACATATTTCAAGCCTCCATGCACAGGCATTTCAATAAAATCCATTTGCATCCTGCTGAATGGACCTCCAACTCTCCCAATGTGGCTCAAATTTACTACTGTTCCTTTCCCCGCGTTCATTTGTTGACAAATGACGCAACGATGGCAAACTGCTTCAGCAACTTGGCGGAATTTGTGGTTAAACCAATCAGTTTTGAATAGTCTGACCATGGCGTCCCTTCCAAGATGAGCCTGTCCATGGTAGAACCTGGCCAATTGTGTCAACAGGCTGTTGGGTAGAACCAATTTCCCTTCACTTGAGACCCACAAATCATCTGGTTTCCTTACACATTGCAATTTACTCCATGAGAGTTTCTCATCCTCACTAACATCGTTTTGTAAAGATTTCAATTCATCTATCGTATCTACAACCTTTAGAGCAAAGGCTTCGCTTGGTTCAAGTTCTGGTTCGTTTATCAAGTTCCATTCATCTCTAAGCAATATACAGTTCAATGCGCAAAACCTTGCGACTTGATCTGCATACCCGTTTCCCAAAGAAACGTAGTCTTGCGATTTTGAGTGTGCGCTGCACTTTACCACCGCAACTTCTCCTGGTAACTGAATGGCATGTAACAACTCTCTTATTCTTTCACCATTTTTCACTGGTGATCCTGAAGAAGTCATGAAGCCTCTTTGTGACCACAACTGTCCAAAGTCATGCACTATTCCAAATCCGTACTGACTGTCAGTAGAAATGGTAACTTTCATCAATGCGGAAAGTTGGCAAGCTCTGGTAAGTGCTACCAATTCCGCTACTTGTGCAGAGTAAACTCCCTGAAGCCAGGATGCTTCCAGGACACCTGTTTTCGTAAATACAGCATATCCTGCTTTCAATATTCCCAGCGCATCCCTTATACATGAACCATCAACAAAAAGGACTTGATTGTTGTCTTCCAATCCGGTGTCCTTGATGTTAGGTCTTGGTTTTGTACAAAATTCAGTCACCTGAAGACAGTCGTGCTCGACGTCTTCAGCGTTCTCAATTTCGACATTTTCACTGGGAAACAAGGTTGCTGGATTCAACGTAGTGCACCTTTTCAGCTGCACATTCGGTGAACCCAAAATTATCGTCTCGTACCTTGTAAGCCTAGCACCAGTCATGTGCTGTGTTCGGGAACGTGTCAACAGTATCTCGACTGAGTGAGGGACCATGACTGTTAAAGGATGTCCCATCACTATTCCTTCACTCTGGGTTAGACTGATACCAACTGCTGCTACGGCACGCAAGCACCCTGGCAGTGCTGCTGCGACCGGATCCAAAGTAGCTGAAAAATATGCTACTGGTCTGTTAAAGCCACCATGGGCTTGAGTCAAGACAGACAAGGAACATGCATCACGTTCATGACAAAACAATGTGAACAATTTGTGTAATCAGGCATACCTAAAGCTGAAGCCCTGCACATGCATTCTTTTAATTCAATAAAAGCATCCATCTCATCTCCTTTCAACTCTATTTCATCCAGCGCATCTTTCTGGGTCAATTTCAGTAAAGGTTTTGCTAGAGAAATTGGGAATCCATTGGCGACAATAGCTCACCATTCCCAAAAACTTCCTCACCTCTCTTCTCGTCTTTGGTGGACTCATCTGAAGTACACTTGTTATCCTTTCTTTCATAATTCTTCGTGACCCTTTTTATATTTGGTGGCCCAAATATTTCACTTTCTTCTGGCAGAATTGTAATTTTGAAGGGGACACTTTGTGTCCGTTCCTTCCCAAATGGTTGAACAGGGCAATGGTATCTGCTGTACAGTCACTTTCTGTCTTGGATGCAATTAGCAGATCATCAATGTATTGCACCAAGGTTGATTCGAAAGGTAATTCCAATGATTCCAATTCTTTCTTTAGAATCTGATTGAAAATTGATGGTGACTCCGAAAACCCTCGAGGAATTCAACACCAACTGTAGACCCTATCTAGGAATTTGAAACAGAAGAGAAATTGGCTGTCCTCATGAAGAGGCACAGAAAAGAATGCTTGTGACAAATCGATAACTGAGAACCACTCAGCATCACAGGGAATTTGGAACATTATCACAGCTGGATTTGGCACTACGGGACAGCATTTGACTATTATGTCATTTATCTTCCTCAAATCCTGAACAATCCGGACCTTTCCACTCGGTTTTATTAGTCCCATAATTGGTGAATTACATGGACTGCTTAACACTTCCTTTAGTACTCCCTGTTTTACGAACTCATCAATGAGTTGGGCGACTTTCATGAGGGTGTCTTGCGCCATATGGTATTGTGGGGTCTGAGGGAAAGTTACATTGGATTTTACAGTCACTTTCACTGGTTCTACTCCTTTGACCAATCCCACTTCCTTCCCTGTCATATCCCACACTTCATTTCCGACTGTTTCCTGTAACTCAGCAGGAATGTCTGCTTCAGTGAGCATTGGGTAAAGAGTAATCAGGGGATACTCTTCATCGACAGTTTCAACTTCGTCCCCTCCTA
The DNA here is from genome assembly GCF_031143425.1 of Pleurodeles waltl. Taxonomy (NCBI): domain Eukaryota; kingdom Metazoa; phylum Chordata; class Amphibia; order Caudata; family Salamandridae; genus Pleurodeles; species Pleurodeles waltl. The sequence goes on along the minus strand of NC_090445.1, from coordinate 813,238,316 downwards.
CACTGTCCTCTTCTTCCCCATCACTGTTTGTCTGGATTTTAATTCCATCATTTGAACACATAATCGAACATCCCAATTTGCACAATAGGTCTCTCCCTAACAGTGATATTGGGCTTGAGTCACACACCACAAATTTATGTGACCCTTGATCGTTACCAATTCTGACTTGCACTGGGTCAGTGATTGGGTTTGTCAGGTACCTATTTGCTACTCCCACTACCTGAACTGTTCTCCCTGAAAGTGGCAAATTTGGTACTTCGATGCTCCTAACAGTAGAGCTTGTAGCTCCTGTGTCAACCAAGAATGAAACTCGATGACCCATACCTCTTCCTTCCACATACGGACCCTTTTGGTCAACTTCCAAAGATGCTGCAAGCATACAATTTCCCTCCTCATCTGAACTTTCACTCTCCCACACATCGTTTATTCCATCCTCACTGTGTAAAGGGAATTGGTGTACTGTGTCATTTTGGTTCATCACTTGACCCGTGACCTGCTGAGGAAGCATTACCTGTTGCTGATTCATTGGTGCTAAGGGTATTTGCATTTGCTGATTAGGTACCATGGGAAACTGCTGTTGCATTGACTGCAACTGCGCCATTTGCTCACGGGGCATTTGCACCTGTTGCGGTTGTATGGGTTGTAAACCCTGCATCTGATTCATATTATTCTGAAAATTTGGATTTGGACCCCTCAATTTCTGTCCTCTCATATTCTGCAATGTATTGACATCATTGTTTTGCTGACCTACACCTTCCTGCACCATCATTGGGCACTCCCGTTTCCAATGCCTGACGATTCCGCACGTGTGACATGGCATCACCTTTTTCATTGCCTGTATACCATTTGGGATCATAACAGTATTTATGTCAGGACCATTGATTCACAAAACCTCCTCGACCTCTGCCTCGCATCTGCGGCTGAAACATAGCATTTCCCTGTTGTTGTTGCTGCGGCATCTGTTGTTGAAACCCTTGCAAACCTTGCAAACCTGTCTGAGCTGCTCTAAGCTGCATCACCATCACCTTTTCCTTCAACCTTTTCTGTTTTGTCTCAATCTCATCACTGCAGTAGTTTGCATAGTTCAACACTTCATCGATCGATTTTGACTGCCAACAAATCAAATGCATTTTGATCATCTGACTGACCTCAGGTCTCAGCCCTTCCACAAATCTGAACACAAAATGGAGCATGTCCTTTGCCTCTATCGTTTCCGTGCCACTATAATCTTTAAACGCTTTCAACAATCTCTCATAGTATGCATGTATCGACTCTTTAGCCTCTTGTGCTGTCCTGTCAATCCTCTGCCAATCCACATTTTTCGACGTAACCTTGGTTTTCAAGTGCTCGGTCACCTTATGGTATAAACTAATTACCGTAGGTGATGGTGCACCTGTGTCCCTATCTCTCTCTGGTTCACTCGTTGGCCAACCTACAGCTCTTTTACAGTCTTCCCATAAATCTACCAGAACCACTATTTCAAATAAGGTATTCAGGTCTTCCCAGAGACATTTCGCGAGTTTCACAAATCTATCTGTCTGTTGATACCATTCAATCGGCTTCTCCCTCAATTTGGGGAAATCATGCGTAAAGGATTGAATATCGCACCTGTGCCATGGTACATGTACAAGTTTTCCCCCTGCTGTCTCTCTCATTGGCAACATGGTTATCAGGTCATCATTCTGTTGTGCCTTTTCATTCCGATCTGGGGTACTCTCCTTCTTTTTGTCCTTTTTCTTAACCCATCTGCTTTCCCACTTATCTAGGCATCTCCATACCTGCGCGCTCTGCAGTATCTCCTTGAGGTGCGTTTTCATCCCTGCCGATCTCATGTGTTCAAAATCTTTTGTCTCAAAGTCTAGCCTGTAACTTCTGCTCAAGTGTTTAGTTTTACCTATATCGATCTCGTTTCTGTCTGCAATTTCTTGTAACTTCTTATGTATGTTACTCACTTCTCTTGTAATCCTGGGGCACAGGTATCTCAGCTCTTCTTCTGTGTATGACTCTAACCTGTTCAGACCCATTGTTCCCTCTACTAGTTCATCTGCTTCCATGCCCAATCTTATCCTATTCAGGTATTCTTCTCCCTTCCCACTGGATGTACTCTGTGGGGAGTTCAGACTGTTGAACCATTGTGCTAGCTTTTGCGCATTCAGTCCCATCAATGTAGCGCTTACATCAACTGCTACTGATGGTTGCGGTAATGTTTCAGTCTTTGAGGTTAACATTATTAATAGAGGTGAATTTGACCTTACCACTGTTGACGGAGCACAAATTGGAATTGGACTAAATCCCGACAAGGACCCAGATCCATTTGGCAGTGTTGCTATCGGAGTCGTTTCTGGAGTAATTTCTATGCATCTTCTCCCTGTCTCGCTTTGTGTTATTACCCCTTGGTCACATGCGTTTGAATTTGCCTGTATATACAGTGGTACTGGCGGACCCACAGTAATAGGCAGAGATATTGCATCTGGATTCTGTCTGTTCCCTTAATTCTGTGGCATGTTCATCCCCACATTATGATTCATCAATGCTGGCAAACCTAACTGACCCTCTGTACTTCTTATACCTGATTTTGAGGCATCAAGAATTGTGTTGATTCTGCTTGGATCAATGTCGGTTTTTGGTAACTCTGTCCTCCCTGCGCCCCTAAGCCAGAAGTTGTTCCCAAGTTATGCTCATCACAGCAGTGTCTTTGAATCTGCGGCTGATAATTATCGACAGGTTTCAATAGAGGCATGTCAGGATATATCCTCTGAACTTGTGGTATTTGTGGTGAAAAAGGCATATCGGAACGTTCTGCCTTTGTGATATTCTCAAATTCGGTGTTACTTTACCCTGTGTTGGTTCTGGAGGGGCAGTACTAATGCTTGATCCTTTTTCGCTTTCCACATATGGTGGCGGGCGATCATTCAGCAATTGTATAATAAAATCCTCATTGTCTGACTCATCTGACCTTTTTGAGTTTCTGTTGTTCTCTCTATCTCTGGACTGACTCCTGTTTGTTTTATAGCTAGCTTTCCTTCCTTCCGTCTCTGCCTCATCAGTAATTGCTGGGAATAATTTAATTCCCTGCAGTACGTCTGATCTGCAAACCTTTTGTGTGCTATCCCATCTAGCATCCGCTAGAGTCTTTTCTACTTTTCTTATTCTTGTCTCAAATTTCTTTTGTTGTTGGTTTCTAGCTATCAACTCCCAAATTGCTAGTGCCTCAAACTGTGCTGGTCTTGGAGGTATTTTCATGTCGTATAGCGCAAATCTTAAATTCTCCAAAACCCTTAGGTTAAACGACCCATGGATAGGGAACGCTACACTTCCATGCTTCTCTGTTAATTTGCACCATTGCTTTAGCCAAAGACATGGTGCTACACCCTTTTTCTCAATCAAGATGTAAGCTGGTGTACCCTCAGGCGGTGTTTCTTCTCCTACGTTTGCCTTAATGTAAGCATCTTCCCTCATGGCACTCTTAAATGCTTTGAAAAATGTCATCTTTCCGTCTTTTATTTTTCTCAAATAAGTGATCAATAAGTGACTTTAATTCCTGCAATACTCTTCGCTTGCCTTTCCCCTCCAATTGTGCTTTCACGGACTGCGTCCAATCCGTGCGCGACCCTTCTTACCGACCCACCTATCCCAGCGCGGCTCCTAGTGACGTCACACTCACACACTGCGGCTGACAAAGTCCCACGGCTTGTCCTCTTTCATTCAGCTTCACTCGAAACTAATTTCTGCAATATCGCGAGCACTAACCAAAAAAGAAGAAAACAAATCTGTCGGTTTCTACAGGAAGGGTAATACAATCGCTTCATAAACCTTAGGGATTTTTCACTAGCCTCAGCAGTTATTCCATCTTTCTCGGTCTCCCACTTTCGCAAGTAAAATTTGACCCGCAAACTTTACTCTCAACTGATCAATGAACTATTCTAGCGCGCTTTAGAATTCGTCAAATCTCAAAGTCGAAATTTCTTTTATACCTCAATATTCACACCAACTCGTTGACCACGCCCGATCAACCTACTAAACCGAACAGATTACAACATCAATCAAGTGTCTCATACACTTTTCAACATACTCCGTAGTCTCTTGACCTCGCAGGGCCCGTCTCAACATCAACAACCACGTGGACAATTTTTCTGCACAAAGCGCTACACACATGTGAAGTTAGACGACCTCCCTACTCTCACACTTTGGAGTCCCACTCCTCTAAAACTTCAACTGGAGTTCGTAACCCCCCTAAAATCCTAACAAACTTCTCAATTCATCTGCAGCAATAAGCTGTGCAAGCGCAAAACCCTAACTTCACTCATACCGTCACTAGAAACGCCGAAAACATTCTCACACCTCCATGTCCTCCATTTGCAAGCTCTGAGATCCCGGGAAAGTCATTGGGGACTTAGGGCATCATCATCTCTCCAACTTGTTTAATCAAAGAAATTTCTAACCTAACTCCGTCTATTGCTCGGATGGGGTCCCAAAGGGCGAAACCATCAATCTCTGCTACCATCTACTGATAACGCGTCCAGCCCTTATAAATTACCTATACCTGGACACGTTGGAGGTCGGTGAACCTTTTAGCCAAGTTGGGCTCTCCTCATCCTTGAATAGTCGGGTTATTTAAATCAATAATCAATAACTGTTGTACGCGATAGCCAATGCTCGGTTAGTGGATCAAAATAACACATCAGGGATCAATAACAGTTGATATTTCGACGCACCATGACCTTTCAGTCATGAATAACCACACTGGTTTATTCAAAGTTAGTGAATTTATTTCTCTATATTAACAAAGCTAATACAATGTATATAAGTCTCAAAACCAAATGATATATGTATACGAACATTGCTAGCTGTCCATAGCGGCGGAAGAAACGCAATCTACGAAATATCTGAATTATAGTACATTCAGTTATGGCAATACAAATATAAGCAACTGAATTTGACTAATTTCATACATCAGTCAGCATAACAAGATTTCAATTCAACATGGGGCATCAAATTCATACTTCGACTAACCTCTAATTAGCATTGGCATGTGGGGCTTCATGCAAAACTAATTTAGTCAACACAAATTTGGAAAACTTCTAGCTTGGGCCCTATCAAAAGAGCAGTTGGTACCTAAAAGGAAAAATACAATGCATAATACAATTATCCTTTCACATTTACCAATTACAATCAGCATTCAAGAAAGTCTTCGTCCTTCAGGTAACGGTTTGATCAGCATGGGGCAGAGTTTAAAAAAGGGCAAAGTTGAGGGCAAGTTTCCTTGCGGCAGCAAGGTAAGTAGGGCAAAATTACTGCATGGGCAAGACGGGGCAAATTAAAGTCTCTAGAGTGAGAATTCTTAAAGTCTCTTTCTCTCGAATAGAGAAAAGGGCATCAGGGTGTCGTCCAAAATGGAGTCTGGCATCTGGCTTCAAATTGGCATCAAGGAAGAAATGGCTGACTTCTCTTTGTCCAGTGGGTTTAAGTAAGAAACATTCCAAATTCTGCAGGGTCTCCCATTGGAGCGTTCATAGGTTGGCTTCAAATTGTCCAATGAAAATTGTCTTTTTACTAGCGCTCATTTATGCATACATTGTCCTTGGGGCCTTGGAACACAAGTTGCAACATGGGTTGCTGTTGGACCTGGCTTTTTGACAGGGACATCCCCAAACTTTTTGCCTCCTTCCTCCTATTTTTTCTGACCTGTTGTTGTTGGCTTTTGACCTCTGGGCACTTTACCACTGCTAACCAGTGCTAAAGTGCATATGCTCTCTGTGTAAATTGTACTACTGATTGGTTTATCCATGATTGACTATTTAATTTACTTGTAAGTCCCTGGTAGAGTGCACTACATGTGCCTAGGGCAGGTAGATTAAATGCTACGAGTGGGCCTGCAGCACTGGTTGTGCTACCCACCTCAGTAGCCCCTTAACCTTGTCTCAGGCCTGCCATTGCAAGGCCTGTGTGTGCAGTTTCACTGCCACTTCGACTTGGCATTTAAAGGTACTTGCCAAGCCTAGAACTCCCCTTTTTCTATACATAAGTCACCCCTAATGTGTGCCCTAGGTAACCCCTAGAGCAGGGTGCTGTGTGGGTAAAAGGCAGGACATGTACTTGTAAGGTTATATGTCCTGGTAGTGTAAAGCTCCTAAATTCGTTTTTACACTACTGTGAGGCCTGCTCCCTTCAAAGGCTAACATTGGGGCTGCCCTCATACATTGTTGAAGTGGCAGCTGCTGATCTGAAAGGAGCAGGAAGGTCATATTTAGTATGGCCAGAATGGTAATATAAAATCCTGCTGACTGGTGAAGTCGGATTTAATATTACTATTCTAGAATTGCCACTTTTAGAAAGTGAGCATTTCTTTGCACTAAAACCTTGTTGTGCTCTTCAATCCACGTCTGGCTAGGTTTAGTTGACAGCTCCTTGTGCATTCACTCAGACACACCCCAAACACAGGGTACTCAGCCTCACTTGCATACATCTGCATTTTGAATGGGTCTTCCTGGGCTGGGAGGGTGGGGGGCCTGCCCTCACACAAAGGACTGCCACACCCCCTACTGGGACTCTGGCAGACAGGATTGAACTGAAAGGGGGCTTGGTGCATTTCTGGGACACTCTTTGAAGTCACCCCCACTTCAAAGGCACAAATTAGTATAAAACAGGGCCTCTGCCCTACCTCATCAGACACTTGCTGGAGAAGAAACCTGAACCAGAAACTACATCCTACCAAGAAGAACTGCCTGGCTGCTCAAAGGACTCACCTGTCTGCTTTTCTACAAAGGACTGCTGCCTTGCTGTTGGCCTGCTGCCTTGCTGAACTCTTGTCTGGCTGTAAAAGTGCTCTCCAAGGGCTTGAATAGAGCTTGCCTCCTGTTCCCTGAAGTCTCAGGACCAAAAAAACTTCTCTCTTCCTCTTGGACGCTCCGTGCACCGAACTTTTCGACGCACAGCTTGTTCTGCGGCAAGAAAAACGCTGCACACCGACGCTGATCGACGCGACGTCTTCGGGACGACCGAAACTTTGACGCACGTCCTCGCAAGGACAACGCCGCCCGACTTCCCGGGAGAAATCGACGCGACGCCTGCCGTGAGATCAAAAACTTTGACGCACGGCCTCGCAAGGACAACGCCGCCCGACTCCGCAGGAGAAATCAACGCGACGCCTGCCGTGAGATCGAAACTTTGACGCACGGCCTCGCAAGGACAACGCCGCCTGACTTCCCAGGAGAAATCGACGGGACGCCTGCCGTGAGAACAAAACTTGGACGCTCCGTGCACCGAACTTTTCGACGCACAGCTTGGTCTGCGGCAAGAAAAACGCTGCACACCGACGCTGATCGACGCGACGTCTTCGGGACGACCGAAACTTTGACGCACGTCCTCGCAAGGACAACGCCGCCCGACTTCCCGGGAGAAATCGACGCGACGCCTGCCGTGAGATCAAAAACTTTGACGCACGGCCTCGCAAGGACAACGCCGCCCGACTCCGCAGGAGAAATCAACGCGACGCCTGCCGTGAGATCGAAACTTTGACGCACGGCCTCGCAAGGACAACGCCGCCTGACTTCCCAGGAGAAATCGACGGGACGCCTGCCGTGAGATCAAAACTTTGACGCACTGCCTCGCAAGGACAACGCCGCCCGACTCCGCAGGAGAAATCGACGCGACGCCTGTCGTGAGATCGAAACTTCGACGCGCAGCCCCGCAGAACGACGCGCAGTCGGAAAACAAGCAGGAAAATCCACGCACAGACCCGGGACATCTGGTACTCCCCGCAAACCACAGTAAGAGACTGTCCGCGCGCCGGAAAATGACGCACGACTCCCCGCGTGGAAAATAACGACGCAAGTCCGTGTGTGCTGAGGAGAAATCGACGCACACACCAGTTTTCCACGTACCTCTTCTCCTGTGGCCCTCTGAGGAGATTTTCCACCAGAAACCAGGTACTTTGTGTTTGAAAGAGACTTTGTTTACTTTCTAAAGACTTTAGACACTTTATATCACTTTTCAGTGATATCTTTACAAATTCGTATTGCAACTTTGATCGTTTTGGCCTGAAGATACCCAGATAAATAGTATATACTTTTCTAAACACTGTGTGGTGTATTTGTGTGGTGTTATGCTATGGTGTTGTATGATTTATTGCACAAATGCTTTACACATTGCCTTCTAAGTTAAGCCTGACTGCTCGTGCCAAGCTACCGGAGGGTGAGCACAGGCTGATTTTGGATTGTGTGTGACTTACCCTGACTAGAGTGAGGGTTCTTGCTTGGACAGAGGGCAACCTGACTGCCAACCAAAAACCCCATTTCTAACAGCTGACAATTATTTTACTATCCATACCTTCATTGTCTGCACCTGCAGAGACTGACCTTGTATCAAAGGGGATGAAACCGGCCTAGTACGAAACCTTGGAGATAAGTGTATTAGTCATCTCTACTGGAAAAATACAACTTCAAGCAAGAATATATGTTTCATTAGTTCAAGGAAAAGCCACACAGTTAGAATTTGAGACCAGGCAACTAGGCCAAAGCCTCTACTAAATTTAAGCTAAGCAAAACAGTTTCAACTAAGAAATCATGGCATACATTTGCAATTATGACGAATTACTACATTTTTCAATTCTTCATGATTAATAAAGTTCGTTTATAATGATGGCGAACTACCTCGAGGGCACAATTTCCCTCGTACATTATTTTCTTTACTAAAATCACACTACATTATACGATTTTGATTACTTGACATATATGAATATATGTTGGACCCTCTTTTCTGCGTCATCACCTCCGAGATTCGATGCGTGACCAAATGGGTTGAACTGTATGTAAATTGATTAGAATGGTTTAATGTGTTTCTTTTCACCCCTCGGAACTTTCAGAAGATTATGGCAGCTTTAGATTCAGTTATAAGACTTTTTATTGCACCTAATAATGGTAGAGATTACCATCGTGTCACCAGGTGGAACCTTTTTTCTATCAAAGGGCAAGTGTTTTCAGAGGGTAGTATACCTGCCCGTAAAAGGTCAAAAACGTGATGATTTGTATCACCTTTGTTTAATTTATGAATATGTCACACATTGTATACTGAGAATAGCAGGGATTATGAGTGAACTTCGTGATGTACTTTGTGACGTGATGCTACTTGCAGAAGGCTTAATTTGAGACAGTAGGAACAGTTAGCACAACCCACTTAAGACTGTTCTGCTCGGATGAACGTTTTGGTAATTACTTTAGGCCCTTTGCCTTGCCAAAATGCGTTGCTAAATCATATTGTAGCTATAATTGTAATCTTTTCTTGGCAACATGAATAGCATTACCCACAATGCCGTACTTCTGATTGCACGACAATTATCCCCTCTTGATTCAAAACAGTTAACGCGTCCATGGAAGAACTGGCTGTGTAAGGCAAGCCCCAGGGCCCTTAACCGAAAAGGGGCATTACCTGTAGGGGATCATGATAGTTAGAAGCTGAAAATTATTTGTTCATTTCATTTCTTGATCTGTGCAAGCTGAGCAGCCATTTGTACTTTTTGTAAGGCAGCCCATTTCTCAGGCTTTGAACGACGTGCACCCAAGTCATCTGAGTTGAAGCAATTTATATTTCTTGGAACTTGCAAAGTCCTCTCTGGTTGATTACATGGAAACTATTTATGGATCGGTTTAAAGAAAGGTATTTTTCTTCAACAGACTTTTTGTTTGTTAACTACTTTTGATAAAATAATAAAATACAGCACGTTGGTGCAAGCATGCTGAGAATATAACTGTAAGCCATTTGAATAAGTATGCCTTTGCTGTAGAAAACATACTTTAAGGATGATGAACTGTAATCTGAAGATTCCTCCTGTGTATATTGCCGTGAGGAAAATGATGATCTATTAACTTACCTATTTGTTTATTTATTTATGTTATGTGTAATGCAGTTCCTCCAGCTAGGTGTTAGTGTCCCAGTAACATATGAATTAATTATGGTCTGGTCTGATCTGGACACGAGTTCCACCACTACTCACTAAGGGTTCAAAGGAAGGCAGTTTGGCGAGCGGGGAGAAAGTGGAGATTTACACAGCACGTAGGAGTTACAAAACGCAGAGAAATCACGTTTTATGAACTAGGATGATCTCTTAAGCACCCCATCGTTTTGGGAAAGAAGCCCACAATGTAGCATTGGTCTTAGAAATGACTGCAAGATGACTGTCCGGGTCCTCACATTTTCATTTCATCCATAAGGTTTTTGGCTCTTTTGACTTTTAGAACTTCCTGATATTTAATTGTTCAGATTGTGAAATGGGAACGAGTTTGAAGATTGTACAGGCCAGTTTATAACCGAATCGGTCTTCTAATGAGAACCATTAATGCTCTCTAAAGACTGTAGTGGTGGAATTGTATGGTATGATTCCCTATACAAGTCTGTCAGTTCTCTCTGGGATGTGCGAGTGCTGCCTTCATCACTTCAGTGAGTGTTGCACTGGTCTCTTAAGTACAGGAAGTTGATAGAGCTGAAAATACCTCTTGGGAAGCACCGGGAGGAAGAAAGGACCTTAGCCCAGATGCCATAGCTGCTTTCTGGGTGATTAATCTGTTGTTACTAGTTGCTTCTGAAATATAGCTGTTTGATTGTGCCCTAATTACCAAGTGTTAAACATAACAACTTTATCTCAATGTGACCACCTCTGATGAACGCGAAGCATAGTTCATCCCTAAGAAATTCACATCAGTGATATGCAGTTTACACATGGCTGTGAGGACTGGGGGCCTGATTTAAGACTTTGGCAGATGCAGGATATCTGTTAGAATTGGGTGTATGTCCCATTCGCCTTAGAATGCAGATACATCAGTCTATTCTAAATAGGGGAGATGGGAAATCTACCACTTTTTGGCAGATGCCTACAACTTTTAAACTCTCAGTCAGGCCTTGGGCTGTTAAGTTGCTGAGCTATTTTAGCAGTTTTTAATCTCTCTGCTAATGCACAGTTTCTTTTCTGTTACTATAACTTCCTGTTTTACCTTCTTTTAATTCCTGGTGACTTCCCGTATGTTGGAGGACATTTAATTTTGCCAGCAATGTCAATCCTGAAAACTGTTTCAGGGGTGTGTGGAAAGGCTTTTTAGACTATGGCGTAAAGTGCTGGCCACTCGCCAGTATATTCCTTAAGGAAGGCATGGCATGTATTCCATAGCAAAGGAAAAAGACAAATAGAAAATGTGCCCAAAAGTATTTTGCTAGGAGAATTGAATTGCTTACATGCATCCAACGCACTGGAATCTTTTGCTCGTCAAAAAAAAGTTGGGACTAAAACTGTTGATGGATTGATTTGCCCATCATGTTCCTTTCTCTGTGCTGTTTCCTGGATAAGCTGATAAGAAATTGCTTCAGAAAACTTTTCTACTGGCAGTATACGTTTTGAGCACGATACAGAACATTTTCAATTAAAACTATCTGATCTAAACATTTTCTGGGACAATTTTCCTGTATGCAGGTTAACGCAAGCATCTTGGAAACTGTAATGTCAACATTTGAAAAAAAAAGGGGAAGATGTTCAACACTTTGGACCCTTTATATTGCCAACATATATCAATACATAGGAGTTAGACCAGAGACTGAGCTTGCAAATCAGGCCTATTTTTTGGCTTGCTGCGAAGTAGCTGAATGACGAATGAGATATTAGAGAGGTGGATTTGGCTAGTAAGAGATGAAAGAAAGTTGACTTTGCAAAGGATGCAAACAACTTACCAGAGGCCTGTGAGAACCAAGGTCAGTCACATCTTGCATGTACTGTTAGCACGTCAGACCTTATTAAGTAAACTTACAAGGGAGACGCAAACAGGCCGATGGAACTTTTGACTGTGCTTCGAGTTTTTCCCACCATGAACCCCATACCAATACAAATGAATAGCAAATAACAATCAGTGACATCAGTAATTAATAGGAATCAGTAATTTGCACACACCATGACCTTGCAGTCATGAATAACCACACCTTTACGTAAAAGATAGAATGTTTATTTCCCTATATTAACAATGCTAATATCACATAACTTAGTCTCAAAATCAAATGATAAACATACAGAAAATATCCTGGGTGCCCAAAGTGGTGAAAGAATCGCAATCTAATCAATGCTTGAGCTACTACACATTCTAAGGTTACAGTACAAATTATTAGCAAGAACAGCTGCGCAAACAAAATAACATACATTTAGATTCAGCAAAGAAAAGACATCAACTGTTGTTACATGTAGTGAACTTCATCAAGGAGGACCCTAACTAACATCAGATTAGCACTGCATGTTTGGGCTTCATGCAAAACAATTTAGTCACACATATTTAGAAGAACATCTAGCTATGGCTCTATCAAAATAGCGGTTGCTACCTAGAAACAAAAGCAAATAGACAAAACTATCAGTAGCGTCATTGTATACCTGTCCTCAATATGGTTCAGCAAGATGTGACAGTTTTCGTCAATAGGACATCAGTTCGGTCAGCAAAACATCAGAATTTAGCATCAAAGTTCAGAAAAAGCAAAGTCTCTTTAAGCAGTAGAGTTACGCACGTCTCTTCTCAGGATGATCAATAAAATAATGGACTAAACTCTCAAGAAGAATGGGTTCAATGGCCTCTCTCCTCTCTGTGCAGTCTGGTTAAGGTAGATTTCCTAAAACTACTTCCCACATCCTAATTGGTCAAGGGATTGCATGTTTATATCTAGTCCAATTAAACTAAAACATAAAATCTACGTTTCTACTATTACATGGCTCACATGTCAATGATCGGCTCCTCTGCTCCCACTCTCGTCATTCGGCTTGTCAGGTATCAATATTATTGCAGCTTATACTCCAGTCAGTGTTTGCAATGTCATCTCCTGGAAAAGTTAGTCTTACAAACATTACATTAAACATTGTTTCACTGGCAAGTACAGCATCTTCTAGCAAGCAGTTTCTCATGAGAACTAACTTCAGCTTTGAGCACATGGTCAGTGCAGTGGAAAATCATAGTTTAATCCTCTAAGCATCCATTTTATAAAATGACTAAGAAATGCAGCCTGATATGACGCCGTGCAACTACGCCAAGACCTCACTAAGTTAAGGCCTACAGTTAATAAAGCTAATACACAATAATATAACATATTACTGCATTAATCAAACAAGCTCAACATTTCATATTAATAAGCCATTAATAAGTACACTTCGTGAACATTGGTGGCCACTCTGGTGGGCGCACCTTCAAATGCGTGCATTATTTTCTCTCTAAGTGAATACATTTTCTACACAAATCCAACACTCAAAATACATGAATATTCATTCTTCAGCATTAACAGTACACATGAGTTTAGAAAACCCTAGGATAACCCAAGGTAGTAAGTAGCAACTTTGGAATATGTAAGGGCCAAGGTTTACTCAGATTCTAATTGAGACCTAAGTGTTGTGTGAGTCGCCAGGAGCAGCAAGAGGTTGGGCAGCCTGCCTAATCTGCCTTCACTGTCTCTGAATCCAGATAATTTCCCACCCGGTGAGTGTGCGCTCTGAATTTGCTACATTCTCTTGTACAGTTTTCTAATAGCTACTGAGTGTTCTGGTTAGTACTTTGTGACTGCAGTGACATCCTGAAAAGAGAAGATATCTGTTTTATTTGCACGCTTTTATAAATCCAGTCAGTTTTATTCTTGTGGTGTTGAATGCAACCTGGAAATTTAGGATCAGCACAGGGAAGTGGTGACATATGTTTATGGAATATCATCACCAAATGATGATGTAATGTAGCTACTTCTCTGCTTTGTCCCAGATTTATCAATCCAGCACAGAGCAAAGAGGCTAACATCAAAGATGCTTAGAAATTTGAGCTCATCAGTATTCATGAGGCAGAATTCTTGAAATCATTCTTGAAATCTTTGCGTCCATCTGTCATTGCAGAGATTTCAGAGGTACAGAAGGCAACATGCCTGTAGTCTGCACTCACATTCACAATGTGCTGGTATTGCAACCCTTACCTAGCATGGGACAGGGTTGCAATATCAAGGAAGCAATGCCAAATAGGGTCGCAATATCCTAGAAGCAAAGACCAATAGGTTTGTTCTTAGCAGGCTGGTGTAATGGATGTTTTTTTTAAATTGCGAGAAGAAAGTACGATGCCACCTAAATGCTGTAGCCATGGGATTGCAATTAAAATAGTACATTAAAAATACATTCCTTTTAATTTTATCATCACAGTATGGGTGCCTCATAGCCGTCAGGTGTACTTAAAACAGGCATAGAAAACATTGTTAGTCTTTATCCATGTCATAGGAAATTGTGATTACTAGTGCAAAGAAAATGTATAATTGACTTTGAACTGCTGAAACCTGAGCACATACTTTAGGAGCTCAAAAATGACTAAAAAGATAAAGCGTGAAAGGAAATACACATTTGCTATGTAAATGACTGTCCTCCTCCCCCACCTCCACCCTACACTTGAGTGCACCTCTTGTGAGCTGGATGCACACATGCGATCAGGCAAAATACCATCACTCACCATCCAAATGAGCAAATGGCTGAACATGACTGACCTATTGCTTCATGTTATATGCCGATGGCGGTCTGCAGCAAAACGTGAATGACAAGAGGAAATACCATTGAGTGAAGAAGATTGATCTAAAGCATTGACAAGTGTGTATTTTTATTTACGTTTTTTCTATTAGACGGGGCTAGCAAGACTGCTGCCCCTAAGACAGACCTAAAAAGGTAGCACATTATTTGTATGAGCGATTTGTATAATGTGAAAGTAACCAAAAGGCAACGTAGAACCTATTTTGTGAAAGTGGTGTCTGTAAGGGTGTAGCGTGCAAACAACCCACTTGATCACTGACTGCCCACTCCGCTACCCACAATTAACATTCAAGCGTTTGGAGCTGAATAGGGAAACTGTTCCTTGTTCAGCTTACGTTCTGCAAATGTAAATAACTGACAAGGAAACTGGTGAACTTTCGGCGCTTTGTGAACACTTGAGTATTCCCTACAGTCCTACCAACAAGTACTTCTGTTGACGGTTTCCAGCGTGGTGCCCATACGCAGGCCTGGTTTCCATAGCTCCATTGAGGGACTATTTGTATCCCATTGATCTTTTGGCTTGGTCCAGCAATACACCTGGTCTATTTCTGTAGTCTTGCGATGTCATTTGGAGAATAAATGTTTTCTTTTTTTTAGTTTTTTGTTTCTTTATAGCTTGATAGCGTTATTAGCTGTATTGAACAGGGGCATACACCTTTAATTTGGCATTAGTGATAGACTGCACTGGGTGTTTATCCCTGACATGATAAAGGGAGTGTTTGATACATATAACACAGGCTTTGTATTCCTACTGCCCCAAGCCTGGGATGCCACCTTATACTGAACATGGTTATCTGAAAGGTATATCCATAATATGTTGTATAAACCTCGGACTTTTTGTTTTCAGGAAATAATTCTGACATACGCCCCAAGTTGGCTACTGCCACGGCTACATGCTCGCTTTTCGATACTCATGCTACTTCCCGTGATAAACCAGCGTGGAAAACGTGGAGAGCAGTTCCATTTCGCTCGTTTTCATCTACTGCTAATTTGGAGGGTTTCGCAGAAAATGAGGTCAAGCGCAGATGCTTCAAAGGAGGGCCGCTTCTTTCTGGAGATTTTAGAAGTATTGTGTATTTTTTGAAGAAAGTTGAAAGGAGTGATACTTGATTTTGATGTTGTTTTGAATATACTGTTGCGTGCTCTGTAGAACATTGAGTAGATGATGATAGGGTGTTCTTATGAAATCTTTCTAGTATGCTTATGATTTTGAATAGTTTTGTGTTTTGTTTTTCTACAGTTTCAATCGTTTTTCAAGAAATGTTCTTATAAAAGGTATATTGGTACCTCAAGCCCTATAAAAACAGATCCGTATTCCCATTGCAGTTAGTTCAGGAGGTATAGATTACACTCAGCAATAGTTTCCTGAAGTTTAATAACAACAATTTAAATATTTAAGATGTTTCATATTATAAGTCTGTATTTAGAAAAGTTCAACTGGCAACAATATTATACCATAGATTCTAGTTTGTTTGGCTCGTATCTTGCCACCGGATGGTAAGCATGTATTTTGAAAGTGGTGTGTAGACGTTGATAATTGCCTTTGGACCCTTGATGCCATTCTTGTACTGAAGTAAACCAATACTGGAATACTTTTTCCTGAAACATGGAAGGCATATTTCATCCGTTCTTGGGTTATGTGTAAATTCCATGCACTTTTGACAGGGCTGCAGATGTATGAAGGGCTGTTGTTCAAACATAACACGTTTTGTGTAAAGAACAAACGAACACACAGAGCCTCATTTATATCTGAAGTAAAATCGGGATAGAGGGAAGCAAAATAAATCGTGGGTTCCAGCAGATAGTAGTCGCTTGCTATCCTGCACAATGCATCAGTGCCATACACTCTGTAATGTACACTGGTGTGAGCACGTCTGGCCTTATTGGGTCTTCTATAATTAGTTGATAAGGGGACACTTTACAGGTTCGATGGACCTTTTGACTACATTTAGAGAAATTTCACCAACATAAGTCAAAAAGCCATGCATGAAACGTCAACACCATCACAATTGTACTCAACATCATTAATTATCAAAGACTTGAGTCAGTAATCTTCACTCATCATGACCTATTTGGCCATGAATAACCACGCCTTTTGGTAAAGTTAGAAAATGTATTTCCCTATTTTAACAATGCTAACTATAATTATATTAGTCCCAATACCAATTGATAAACGTAAATGAATAACACAGGCTGACCAAATCTTCTAAAGAATCTCAATTTAATTAAAGTGTTAATTATTAAACCTTCAAGAGTTATGGTACAAATCAATAGTAGCAATAACTGTGCAATAGAAATGACATACATCTGGTCTCAGTAGGGGAACAAGATAAACTCTCTATTACTAACATTTGTTAGTATTCGGATACCTCTCTAACCCCCTAATTAGAATAGCATGTCTGGACTTCATGCAAAAACAATTTAGTAAAAGTTAATTTGGAAAACATCTAACTATGGCTCTATCAAAATAGCAGTTGGTACCTAGACAGCAAAGAGCAAAAACCTACAACAAGATAATAATATTGGGTTATACCTCTCCTCAAACGGATTGTCAAGCTGCGATTCTCAGCTGGACATCTGTCTGGTCAGCGTCAACACGGGGACAGCAAAAGAAATGGCTCAGCCACGGTGGGGCTCTAAGTTAGCCGAACCAATTTAAAGACATTAACTAAGGAATCAGCATTTTGGAATCAGAAGAAATACATGGAACATGCGGTGCTCCACAAGAGGACTCTAACAGGAATGGGAAGAATGGGACTCGAAGGACTCAGGATACAAACTCGAAGACATCAGGAAAAGGTACTGACTCGCCTATAAGCAATCAGGGTAAGTTAAACTCGCACAAAGTATCTTCTTACAACACCATTGGTAAGTGAATCGTACGTTACAGTTAGTCCAAAGGAAATTAACGTCTTTATCTAAGATATAGCTAAACAGTCTTTCCCACATTGATGATTGGCTCCTCTTCTTCTGTTCCCACTGTCAGACTCGTCAGGTATTTTCTTTGTTGCAATCTTCTAGTCAGCGCGTCCATTGTCGAGTCCTGGGAACATCGCTGTCTTACGCTTCAAGTTAACATTTGTATCTTTTCTAGTACAACAAATTCTACACGCAGTTCTCATGAGAGAGTAAAAGACATCTGCAAATCGTTTGGTCAGCACAGTGTGAACAATGCAGTCAGTAGTTCTTTGGTCAGTCATTTCCCACCATTTTATTAAACATTGCAGTTTGACATTGGGCCTCGCAGGCTAGGCCCAAACTTTGCCAGCTTGTGGCCTACGGTTAACAAATCAACTACATAACCTAAATCTTTTAATGTGATACAATAGAACTTTTTTGTCTACTTATGCACTATGCATAATGATAATGTGCATTCACTAAAACATGTATCTATTTAATGACGACCACTCAAGTGGGCACATTTTCCAAGTCACATTATTTTCTATGTTAACATAATTCCATGCAAATTTTTAACCCAAAATAAATGAAAATTATTAGTAGGAAAAATGTGTCTCTCACACTGGGACTCCGCATTCTGTAGAGGCCCTGAAAGTCAATATTGTAGCTTGCGTCAAATGTAGTATAGATGCTGTTCTTGTAAAATCAAAGACTAAAATATAAGGTATGGGAGCCTTACCTATGTGGAAATGCAGCCATTTCTGAACTAAACTATGGATTCTTATTGTGATTAAAGATTCTATGACAACAAAATGTAAGTACCAGGAAGTGTGCAAAGGAACAGCCTAGAATGAACACGGAATTAAAGGGTGCTTGTTGTAGAAGAGGTACGCACTCTGCCACCTTGTGATTAAAGGGGTGCATGTGCTCGATGAATATATAGAGTTTGCAGTGTAGCAGAGTGTTGCAATAGAAATTGCATGTACACGTCTCTGTTTATTCAGCAACTGGCACTGAACGTTCAGTAACCCACGAGCGATATGTAAAGGTAACGCAACAAAACTCAAAGCAGGTTCCTCTAATTGCTATAAAAGAATCACTTATGTTAACCAGATTCTTCATGCAGACATTTTCTGACAGCCTGTCCCATTTGTGGAACCAACCAATTTTGAAAGCATGTAATGTGAATTTTACAAGTACATGCAATTACACGGTCATGATTATGTGATTAAAGCAATCGGCAAATGAAAAGAGGAAATAAAGTGAATTGCTTGTAAGGGAGTTCTAAATAAGCTGTGGGTAGCATAATTATTAGGGCGTGTAAGGAGCTCGGGGCTAGTTGTGGTACACCTCGTGATTTTACTGTGGTGACATTAAATTTAAAGTTCACCTGAGGTTTGGCCATTGAAAACTGGTGCAAGAGCATCTGGATTTAATTCAGCACTAATTAATAGCATTTTCTGCACCAAAAATGAAATAAGTATATTCATGTGGAGCTGAGACTGTTCACATTCCCACAATTCATATCAACATACTTGGTATACTGGAGAGACATTTTGGCAGCATCCTGTATGATTAGCATGAATACCCCCACCAATGGCCTCAGTAACCAATCGTTCTCATTTAGGACTATTATTTGGAGGTATAGAACATCATCTTGCTGATAAGTTTAGGTCAGAGGATATGGCAGAAAAGGGAGTCATAGCTTTAACACCTTTACCCTCCCTTAGGCATTTGGCAAACCCTGGAGCTGTTATACTTTGCTAGGAGTGTAAGGCCCAGATCCAAAAGATGATTGTCTACAATCCAGCATGACGAAATTCTAATAAAGAGTGTCTAGGATCAGTTACGATAGAGAAGGTCAGCCCTGGAACAGCTCACCTTGAAAAAGGTGACAACACTGAAGGGGAACCTTGGGATTCATTCAATCCACTAAGGCAGTTGAGGTAGGCCTTCATCATGTCTAGGTTAGCAGGGTCCTGAGCCACTCATCACCTTTCCAGTTTTCTTCCACACAAATCAAATGACATTCCTATGTAGGGAGGTCACCTCTTTCCATGTCACCACTTCTATGTGCATTTAGGACAGCTGAGAAAGTAGGATTTTGGTTTCCTCACACTTGGTATATTTAATTTACTTGTAAGCCCCTAGTAGATTTTGCTATCTGTGTCCAGGGCCTGGACATTGAATGCTACTAGTGAGCCTGCAGCACTGATTGTGCCACCCATTACAGTAGCCTGTCAAACATATCTCAACCCTGCCACTGCAGGGCCTGTGTGTGCAGTTTTAAATTGCCTTTTGCGACCTGGCAAGTGCTCTCACTTGGCAGGACTAAACCTTTCTTTAAATTACATGTAGTCATCCTAAGGTGGGCCCTAGTTAGTCCCAAGGGCAGGCTGCAGGATATTTAAAAAGATGGACATGTAGTTTTAGATTTAACATGTCCAAGTAGTGAAAAACTGCTAAATCCATGTTTCACCATTGCAAGACCTATCTCTCCCATAGAATAGCATTGGGGTTTTCTTAAAACATCTTTTAAGCCTCACTTCCTTTTAGAAATTTGGCATTTTCTCACTTTTACCATTCTGTGCCTTGGCCTGTCCCTGAATACACATTTGGTGTAACTGAGCTCTGTGCATTCCCACTAGACAGGCATACAGAAAGGGAGCTTGGGTGTGGCGTTAGCATGTTGATTGCCCATCACCAAGCTGATGGGTCTTCCTGGACTAGGTGGGAGGGAGGGGCTGACACTTGCCTCTGAATAGGGCTTTGCCTCTTCTCACACGAAGGGTTGCATACTCTGTGCATTGTGTCTGGAGCCGGGGGTGGAGAAAAGGGACCCTGGGGCCTTCCAAGGGAAGCCTGGAAGTTTCCCCAACCTTACAGCACCTGAGCACAAAAGTAGAAGAGCTGGATCCCACCAAGTTAGTTCACTTCAGGGTCCTGGGGAAACTCTGTCACTGCGAGGAGCTGCGCTGCCAGGAGGGACTGCCACTTTGCCATTGCTTTGCTGTGTTGGCCTGCTATAAGCTAATTGCCTTGTTGCCAGGAAGGACTGCCACTTTGCATTGGGCTCCCCTGTGTAAGCCTGCTGCCTCTGTGGGGCAGAAGAAAGGTTCCTGCCTCCAATACTCAGGAACCCACAAGAATTTCAACGACCTGTTTACCTGGCATCCTGTTGCGGAAGCTTCAGGACCATCAAAGTCTTCTACTTGCGGAGAGTTTTGCTCCTTTCACTTCAATACTATCCTAGGAGACGCTCTTTGTGTTCCAAGCGTACCCCACGCCCTTTAGACTTCCCCGTGAGGTTCGCTCACTGAGGATCAGTTGTTTGGAGAGCGGGTCTGTTAGAAATGGAGTCTTTGGTTGGCAGTCAGGTTTAACCCCTGTCCAAGCAAGGAACCTCACTCTACTCAGGATAAGTCACACACAATCCAAATTATCCTGTGGCAACCCTGAGCAGTCAGGCTCAACTTAGAAGGCAATATGTAAAGTATTTGTGCAATAAATCATGCAATAACACAGTATGGCACCACAAAAATACACCACACAGTGTTTAGAAAAATATATAATATTTATCTGATAAGATGCAGGTCAAAACAATGAAAATGTAATAAGTAAATGTTTAGATATCACTGTAAAAATTATATAAAATGTCTCTGGTCTTTTAAAAGCACTCAATGTCTCTTTCAAGCACAAAGTACCAGGTTTGCATTCAAAATCTCTGCAAAAAACCGCAGAGGAGGAGATACGTGGAAAACAGGGAGGTGTGCGTTAATTTCTCAGGCTGCACACGGGGATGGGTTGTTTAGTTTTCACGCAGGGACGGCTGTGTGTCGATTTCTGGCACTCGGTCATGGATCCTCTTCAGGTTGAGGGGTTTTCGGACGCCCCACGGGAACGATGGGTGGATTTCCGGCACTGATAAGACAAAGTCACAGGGGCTGCGTCGATCCGGTGGGCGTTGTGTCAAAATGTCTACTACATAGCAGGCACCGTGTCCATTCCTCCCTGGAAGTCGTGCTGCGTCGTTCCGGCTTGTCTGTGCGTTGATCCAGTGGGCCATGCGTCGAATGACCAGTCGCTACGCTGGTGCTGTGTCAATCTTCTCATTGCAAAGTCGGGCTGCGTCGTTCCGGTTCGGCGTGTGGTGGAGTTTTCATCACGATGCAGGCCGAGCGTCGTTTCTGGCAGGCTCTGCGTCGATTTTCACCACACAAGGAGTCCTTCTTGTAGAGATTAAGGGCCATATGTACCAAAGGATTTTACCCATTCTGTGTCTATGGGAAAAAGCTTTTGTACATATGGCCCTAAGTCTTTTTGGTCCTGAGACTTCAGGGAACAGGAGACAAGCTCTATCCAAGCCCTTGGAGAGCACTTCTCATCACAGCCAGAGAGCAGCAAGGCAGCAGGGCAACAGCAAGGCAGCAGTCCTTCACAGAAAGCAGTCAGGTGAGTCCTTTGAGCAGCCAGGCAGTTCGTCTGGGCAGGTTGCAGATTATGGTTCAGGTTCTCTTCTCCAGGAAGTGTCTTGTCAGATAGAGTATCTACCTCAGAAGCGTCTGAGTTGGTAGGGTCAGAGACCCTGCTTCAATACCCAAATGTGACTTTGAAGTGGGGGGGACTTCAAAGAGTGGCTTAGAAGTGCACAAGGTCCCCTTTCAGTTCCATCCTGTCAGCCAGGGTCCTAGTAGGGGGTGTGACAGTCCTTTGTGTGAGGGCAGGCTACTGTTCTTTGACATGTAAGTGTCAGGCCCTCCACCCTCCCAGACCAGGAGAACCCATTCAATATGCAGATGTATGCAAGTGTGACTGAGCATCCTGTGTTTGGGGTTGTCTGAGTGAATGCACAAGGGAGCTGTCCACTAAACCTAGCCAGATGTGGATTGGAAGGCACAGAATGATTTAAGTGTAGAAAAATGCTTACTTTCTAAAATTAGCATTTCTAAAATGGTAATATAAAATCCAACTTCACCATTAAGCAGGATTTTGTATCACCATTCTGGCCATACTAAATATGACCTGGCTACTCTTTTCAGGTCAGGATCTACCACTCAGATATTATATGAGGGTGGCCCTAATGCTATCCTATGAAAGGAGCAGGCCTCCCAGCAGTGTAAAAATGAATTTAGGAGTTTTACACCACCAGGACATATAGAACACACATGTTCATGTCCTGCATTTTACCTACATAGCACCCTGCCCTATGGGCTATCTAGATCCCACCTTAGGGGTAAAATATATGTAGAAAAAGGGGAGTTTAAGGCTTGGCAAGTACTTTTAAATGCCAAGTCGAAGTGGCAGTGAAACTGCACACACAGGCACTGCAGAGGCAGGCCTGAGACATGGTTAGAGGGCTACTTACGTGGGTGGCACAACCAGTGCTGCAGCCCACTAGTTGCATTTAATTTACAGGCTCTGGGCACATGTAGTGCACTTGACTAAGGACTTACGAGTAAATTAAATAAGCCAATTAGGTATGAGCCAATGTCACTATCTTTTAAGGAGAGAGCGTATGCACTTTAGCACTGATTAGCAGTGGTAAAGTGCAGACAGTCCTAAAGCCAGCAAAAATAAGAAGCGTGGTGAGTCGTGCCTCCGTCCAGTCCCAAGCACACCACCAGCAGGCATGCAGCGCAGGAGTTAGAGTCATGCTCCCTGCACTCTGGGTCAGCTGTGCCCAGACTCAGGAGAACCTGCTTAATTCCTGAGAACAGCCTGAAGAGCATGGCCGACTAGGCTGGGTGAATTTGCATACAGTTGCTCCCTCCCTAAATGAGAGAAACAAACTTAGATACCATGCGGGCACTGGAATCTGGCGCACCTCGGAGAGTACCACAATTGAATTCATCCCCCCTCTGTTCCACTTGCCTTAGTTCCTGCCCGCAGTGCAGGCCCTACACAACCTGGACCATTAAATGCCCCATCACCCGGGAAGGAATATGAAAATGTACAAGTGTACGAGGTCTCTTAACGGAGATGAATTTTGGCTGTAATTTGGCTGATGGACTGGGTTGCAGAGGTACTGTAATTCCTCTAAGGGGGCCCCCCAAAGGCCAGATTAAATTGTTTACACTGCTCTCACACTGGAACTGACGGCTTACCATAAAGATCCTAAAAGGAGCCCCATTGAGAAAAACTGACATTGTTTTAAATTCACTCTAGAAGGTGCATATCCTCACTTATACTTATTGGATTTTATGGTTTGGGCCTTAATTTAATCTGATGTGTCATTTTGTGGTTTGTTATATTGTGTTGCTGTAATTAAGTGTTGCACAAATACTTTACTCATTTCCTTTTAAGCTAAGCCTGCTTGCTCTCTGCCAAACTATCTGGGGGTGAGCACATATTAATTCAGGTTGTGTATCTGACCCTGACTGGGATGGTAATCCCTACTTGGACAGGGTGCATACCCTACCAACTAGAGACCCAATTTCTAACAAGAGCTAAAAGTGCCCAGTGAGAGAACATGTTTCCCAACCAGAACAACAGCAACTTTGTCAAACACCCTGTGTGGCATGGATTGCTCGAAAGGTCTTCTGTGCACTGAAAAAAAGAGTTAGTACTAAAGTGATCTATAAAAATCTAATCCTGATTTGGCCTCCGTCAATTGTGCCCCTAGCCCCAAACATTTTCTTCTTACTAAAATATCAAAATTGAGAACATGAACCAGGCCCTTCGAAATACAGACTCTAGACTGTCCCTACGACCACAGTTCCCTGAAACAACTTTGCTCTGTCCTTATGTGAAAGCATGTGATTTTGTTCAGTGGACTCACTGTCCACCATTTGCATGTAGATCTTCTCATATCCTATCTCCACCAAGCACTTTCTCCCAGTACAAACATTCTTTGACAATTAGATTATTTTTTCAACAATTTCCTATAGACTTTTGTAATAAGTCCATATTTTTTTTTTTTTTGTTAAACCATGCTTTGCTACCTAACTCATCCTATCCCTTTGTGAAGTGTTTTTGTTCATTTGTGTCCATTGTGCAACTGATACTAAACATATCCCTGCTTGTTTGCACACTCTAAGGAAAATCATATTTTTTTTTTGTCTCTCCCCTTTTCTTTTTTGTTCTGGACATTTGAGTTCTCATTACGAGTGGCCTCACACTTCCAATGAGGTTATTAATAGCAGTAAAAGTCGGTCCCAAAATTTGAAATGACCTGGAGAATCTGACCCAGAATTACTGATTCTCCTGGTAGTTTATTACTTATTAATGGACCCTTAATGGGTCAGATTTTCCCCACCCCCTCAGAATTAAGACTATCTACAGTCTTGGTAACATTGAGAGTGAGAAAAACCCAGTGCATTCACCGGACACCTCTTAATGAGAACCTTTTTGTTTTGAACACTGTACTATCTGCAGTATACAAACAAAGGCCATTCACAGGTGCAAAGTTTACTAGACAGATATTTTTTTGTCTAAGTTGCTGTAACTGTCATCGGTGAAACAAGTATCAGTGTGACTGTATGGGTGCCCTGGAAAGGAGGAGTATGGGGCATATTGGCTCACATACCTCTATAACAAGATATTAGTTTGCTTGTTTTCCTGGCAGGTTCTCCTTCGGGTTGGGTATTTTTTTTAATTCCTCATACATAGTTGGAAATAATTGAAATGTTGTGGCAGATGGATAGTAACCAAAGAGTTCTGATTTTCTCAAACTGTGATGCTTAATTTGCCCCACCTCCTTGTAAATGTTTTCTTACCCTCTATGTATCTAAACAGGACATCCTGAAACAGGAAGTGACGGTTTTGTAGACAGCACATTCCCCTGATCGTTGGTAGGTACTGGGAAGGATAGCAGCATGAGACAGTTATGAGAGGCGAGTGGGCCCTTTGACATAATGCCTGTTAAAAAGACGTAGTACAGGGCCACTAGGCTGTGTAGTCTGTAGGCAAGCAGCTCTGCTAGGAGAAGAATATTTGCATGTGAGGTATGTAATTCATAGTGAGTGACAAAGCAAAATCTACAGAGCAGCACCAGTTTCCCGTTAGTCCTTCTGGCCCCCTATGCCAGCAGGTTCTGTTACGCACACTGGCATACATCTGCTAATGATGTCCGTAATTTTTGCCAACACTATCGTAGATACACACTTTGAAAGTGCCACTTTTTAGATGGTCACCCCCCTCCTTTTGCTGCTGGATGTTGTTGTTTTTTTATCTGAAAGTGCACTGAGGCCTGCCAGTCAGTCTCCAGTGCCAGTGCTCAGTCCCTTAAATTGTACTGTGATTTGGTAAACCCAATTGGCAGAGATCTTACCACCCCTGTTATCAGTGGTATCCAGGGCAGGGACGATAAAGCGGTCACCAGGACTGCAGCACTGATTGTGCCACCCTGTGTGACTCGAGTAAAAGCAAAGCCTGCAGAGCTGCCATGTCAGCCCTGCACAAGCAGCTTGCCTGCTCAAGTTAGACTCTGCCTACATCAGGTGCTGTCAGAGTACCTTCACTGCCAATAGCACAGGTCAGTCCCCCTTAAGGCAGACCTCCTATATCCCAGGAGGCAGGGTGCACTGTGTTAATGAGTGTGGACATATATGTGTAAGCATATAGGGTCCTGTGATTGCATTTGAAACTTGTTTCTACCTCATCTGGCAGACAGAAGAATAACATGGGCTGGTACCCGACCAGATCCCAGCTATGCAGCTCTGTGATGGCCTGGCCGAATTCCCCTGTGGTTGGTGTCACACACTGTGCTTTTTAGCCCTGAACATGATTCATATGCCCAAGTTTATCTAACGTATACCCAGGTGGCGTCCTCAGAGGATACCCACCAAGGTACCAGCTTTCTCCTGCCTTGGTGCACTTCGCCAAGTGTTTGCAACCAAGAGAAGATTCTGCCCTCCTGCTGGTCATGCTAGCACGACCACAGGATGGAGACAAAGGACCTGGGCAGGAAGGAGGTCACACCTCCTCCCTCCCAGGAAGGCTTGTGTTTACAATAACTATGGTGGTGAGTCTCAAAGGCTTTCACCACCCTTGATACGTGATCTCTGTCTCCCCGTTGAGGAAAAAGCCCTTCCTATCCAGTCCAGACTGACAGGCGGTAAAATTAGGTATTCACGAGGCGTACACCCCCAAAAGGCTAGGCACACCTTCAGGGTGGGCTAGGAGGTCTGTACAGCCAAGGAAGGGTTCTGACATTTTAGAAAACTCTGAAATAGAGTATTCTGCATAGTATAGTGATGTACATCCACAAGATGTTGTCACTATAGGGGTGGGCTAGCCGCAGGGGCCAGCAACCCATTTGCCACTGTCCCCTCCACCATTAATGCCTGGTAAACCAGAATTTAAGGGTCTTCCTTGGCACCAGAACCTCAGTTCTGATTTTGAATTTCGAGAAGAGGCACAGAGAGGACACCGTCACAGACAACAGGACTATGAATTCTTCCACGGTGCAAAGATAGGACACTTAAGTGCCCTGAGGAAATTATATACTGGAACCGAGTGTTCAAAGTATGCCTGTGGCAAAAGCTCATTGGTCCCTGCCAGAAGGACCACAGTGGATACTAGAAACTGCAGCAGACTCCTCTGACTGGTGGGACCAATCACCTGCAACCTGCAAAAGAATCATTGTGCTGTTTCACAAGAAGTGCAACCCATCAGGCCCCTCGTGAGTCAGTCCAAAGAGAAACCTGCACCCCAGAAGCTGTAGTGGGGCTCACACAAGTTTCGAGCCGCTGCCCCACTTCTGCTGACTTCCAGCCTACGAAGTGCCCATGGATTACTTTTGCCACTGCCAAGGTTTGTTGGTCACCCTCCCGGTAACTGACCCTGTCTTGGACATCCCCTACTCCAAAGCAGCTCCCAGCAATAGTGACTGACATAAGTAACGACCCCATTGCTGAGATCCCGCATCCTGAAGGAAGCAACTTCGACTAAGTGGCAAAGTATCTTTGGTGCAACCTGCCCGTGATTGACAGCTGCAAGGCAACCTCTGCCGCTGGACGTGGTGGGGAAGTTCCAGCTGTTGAATCCATGTCCTGGAGCCCCAAAGGCCTCTACTCTCTGGGGTAGAGTGTACATCTACCTATAACTGTGTTTTTGTCAAGTGCTGAATTTTGACAGCGCCCGCGGATCCGTTCACCACTCCAGAGAGCCAGGAGCACCTCTGCACCCAAGTCTCCTGAGTGTTGCGGAGCTGCATTGCCTGGTGAATCATGACCTGAGACCAGCTTCCTGTTCCAGGACCAAAGGATCCCACTTTTCTCGACCTGCGAGGTACCTTTTGTCTGGGTGCCATCTCAAGACCTTGAGCCCCGTTCAGCACCAAGGACCGCTAGCACCACTCTGCATCGTGGCTCCACGAGCCAGGTAAAATTAATCTGACTGTCGTTGTTTGGTCTCAGGGTCCGCAAAATCTTTACCCCAGGTGGGTTCCATGGAACTCACCCCACAAGTGACCAATTGTATACTTTGCTTTCTCCCATTGACCGAAATGATGGAGTTTAACAGTTCTGCAAAATATTGATTTAGTCCTTTAAAATCGATAACTCTAGTTATCTGTAATGTATCAATTTCATTTTGATGTCTAAAATAATAGAAAAATCGACTTTATTTTTAGAAATTGGTGTTGGATTTTTTTTCAGTCATGTCAATTACTTATCGCCTATGTTGGTGTTGTGAAATGTCTTACACAAGTTCTTCTAAGCAGCCTGACTGCTCTTTTCCATTCTACCAGGACTGAGCTAAGGTTTACTCGAGGTCCCCTTCTGGGTAACTTGTTAGTATTACATGGTAAGACCCCAGTCCAACCACATAAGACTGCCACCTTGCTACAGCTAGCCATAGTTTAAAAGGTGTATACAAAGTTTTGATCTATTAGGCTTTGAGTCTTTGCACTCCTTAGGTTTGCTTTAAGATGTAGCCATACCAATTGCCACCTCAGAGGAAAGACTGTAGAATGCCCAGGATGGGAAGTAGAATACATCAAGGGCCTGCCAAGAGGGACAGTTTTCAATGAATTGTATCTATTGCACTTTTCCCAGTTCAGACAGGACCAAGGAAACTCAGTGGAGCTATGCCCGGAAGGTGGTCCTGGTTGACTGATGATATTTCCTTTGAAGTTCTTTGGGCGTTAATGAAGTAGTGTTTTACTCTTTTAGTACGCATTTCCTCTAAATAAACGGTTTTATTTTTATTGAGCTATTTTAACCTATTGAACCCCTGATACAATCCACTCTTTCCATACCTCTTCTTTTCCTGACGTTACCTCTAGTCCTCTCGTGTGTCTTTCTCTCTGTGGTTGGAATATTGGCATTTTCTGTTGTTGCCATTCTACTGCTTAGCCCTGAGGAGAAATCTTGACAAAGTGATGGTGGTGCTATTTACTGAATAAAACTACTCTAGCTCTAGTTCTCAGCTTCTTTCTTCAACAACCGGATGTTATCAGGTAGACCCAAATGTAGAGCAGATGGTAAGTGAATCCCCTTGGGACCATTACAAACAGGTGTTCATATTGCTTCGCTGCACTCACGGGACACTGATATTAACCTTGAAAGAATGAAAAGCTGAATTATCTCCTGTGGGATCCGAAACTGTGAACCCGCTGGCTAAATACATATATGCAGCAGATACGTCAAATTCACTAACTAGCTTACCAGACACAGGTCCGCGTGTGATTACTGCAGAAATGTGCTGTATTTTGAAGAGTGCTGTGAGCTTCCTCGTATTGAGATCATAACATATTAGAAGTCAGAGCTGTAACAGACGTATGATCAAAAGGCAGGGCAAGGGTGCATTGTAAGAGAGTGATAACGTTCTAATTTCTGTCATGTCAGGTTGTGCTCTCGTTCGCCTTTGGGTGGACTGTGAGTGCTCTGGAAATGACTCCATCTTTTTTTTTTTTTTTTTACAAAGGCATACTGTGGGCCGGGATGGACGTGTTTTATTTAACAACTACACGGGTCCGATTCCCCAACGCTTTTGAGTAATTGTGTTTACATCTCTCTCACGTGTTAAATATTGCACCTGGCAACCTAAGCCTGATTCAAAATAATTTTTTGTGAGTAGTAGAACGTTATTCTGAGGTGTGGCTTGCTCCTCAGTTTCTAAAAATGACACCGTCTCTTAATGGAATAAAGGTTTTGTGATTCATGAACCATAAGATTAGCATGCCCTTCGAGTAAGTCACACCTACACTATGAGAAAAATGCAACTACTTAAATAAAATGCTTCGGAACTGTATATTTGAGTATAATTTCCATATAAACGAAAAGTAAGACACAACTGCACATAAAATAAGCGTTGTCATCCAAGCCATAGGTGTCTTGGGGTTTGGAGACTGGTGCACGAACAAAAAATCGTGGATGAGAGCTCTGCAGACATTTACTGATGGTCTGTGGAAGGGTGGAGATGAATAAACTTCCACAGCCTTGGGCTCGTTTTGCATTCTGATAGAATCGTTGTATTGTTTCATCCATAATAAATACAGGTAAGCAGATACTAAAATGGAAAGTAAAAAAGGAGACTGTGATGAGTTTCTCCTCTTGCCCGGCATGGGATTGTAAACAGACATGAGAGGGCAGCCTAGAGAGGAATAGGATATCCTCTGAAAATGTCACCCACAGTTCAACCCATTGGTGTACCTGTGCTGGGAGCATAAAAAGGTGTGGTCTAAGGATGAGCCTGACAAGCTTGGCGAGCCTCCATTTTGGGAGCACAGATGCCGTGGAAGACTAAGAGATGCTTGTATGGAGAGCAGCTAATTGTGACGCTCACCAGAGACAAGCAGTTTTTGTGTGTGCCACCCCACACTGCATCCAAGACCTTCCTGATACGTGATGTAAGAGTTGGGCATTTCTTGCAGATTAGAAAATCAGATATTTCTTAAGTGGAGAATTGTTCTCCAAGCCTAGCCCACCCAGCCAACTTCACCCTGGCTTAACTCGAGCAATCTATGGTGGAGAGCCTCTTTTCAGATCCCCTTGGTGTGCTTGTGCAGGCAGCTGGCAGTACTACATGGTGAACTAAACACCCCTGTTAGAAGTGTATCCTTTTTTAGGTCGAGCTCTCAAGCGCTATGACCTGTTGTAATCCATCTGTGGGTTTTTAACCTAGCCCACTGCATGCCTATCACTATCACTCGTTCATGGGCTTGCCTTTCAAAAATCCTTTGTTATCATTGGTAAATGCTTTACATTTGTCCCTCCTTGGGGCGGTTTGGTTACCCCCTTCAACATAGACCCTGTTACATTGATAATTGCATGGATAAGTTTGACTCCAAGTGAACTTCTTTTTCCTTTTGTGTCTCTCCTTCACGCTCATGCTCATGGTGGCCATGACGCTTTGAATTGGCTCGCTTATGTGGACTCTTCTACTTTTCATTTTCAATTTAAGTGGCAAGAAAAGTCCAGTTACGAATTTACAAGGTTAACAGCTCTAACTCGAGCAAACCCGAGAACCATTGCATTGCAAAATGCTTGTTTGTTTTCTTTCTCCTGCCACTTTGATTCTACATTAGTCAGAAGGGATAATTTTGTATCCACAGATATACTTTATGCTGTTGAGCTTGTGACTGCTGCTTCGGGGACTCCTCCTTTGATTTGTGTTCCTTTACGCTTATCAGTAAAATAAGGAAAAGAAGGGTGCTGCAAAAAAACAAAGAAAGAAAAAAGCTGTGTCTAGGCTCGAGGTGGATGGATGAGAAATGCATAACTCAAGTACTTTTCATTACTGTGTTGCAGAAAGTACAAGATGATAGCAAAACCCAGGAAAGAGGGGTCTGTGTGTCGACTGCAAGGAATGTTGGCAACCCATCTTCAGTTATAGACTTTTCTCATGGAGAGGAATGTGAGTAAATATACCTTTCCAGTGTCACCTTTTCCCCCAAAGATTCAAATCCCACCCTCCCATCTTAGCTTATAGGCATGGATCATTCTCAAGCCCCCATCCATGGAAGTCTCCTTCGAGACTCCTATTAGCAGTTTACAGTTCATTAAAGTAGGCAATCTCTCTCACTTTCACATGCCATTAATAATTATGAGGAGGAGTATGTTGAAAACGAGGATAAACCCTCACTCAGCAAGTGAGATCCTTAAAGTTGAACTAGTGGCCTTAATTAGGACCTTGCCATAGTGAGGGCTAACACACCAAGAACAGCTTATTTTGAGAAGGTGAAGGGAACAAGGAGCTAACCTAGAGATTCATTATACACTGCCGAGAACCACAGAAACCAACTGCAGTTTGACCTGAAAGAATCTGAAAGTTCTCAGGTATTGCAGGCTTCACAGATATCTACCTCCTCCACTAAATCTACATTCTAGACTATTCTGAAGCAGATCAAAGGAATAAAAAGAGCCTTGGTTGAACAAGCTCCTAGGAAATAAGCCCTGACAAGGAAAGTTGAGGCGCTGGACAATAGGCTGAGTGTCTTCTTTGAGAAACATCCACAAAGAGTCAAAAGATCGTCCTCCTACAATAAGAGGGGCATTTATAAGAATAAAGTGGGACAGTGGCTTCGTGGATGTTACAAATGCCATTCAATTCCTTATAAAATAGAAGTCCCCGAACTAGGGATAGAGGCTTATGGTTTAAGGGAGTGTGTGATGCTGGATATCCTTAGGAGCAGTTTGTTTTCTTCTTATATGACAACCAAAAACTGAACCAGTGGACTGCTGAGTGGTGGAGCAAGAATCCATAGGCCTTGAAAACATCCCTTCGTACAAAACACATGTTGGATGTATGAACATTGTTATATGATATTTGTGTGCTGCAGTGCTTTCCTTGTATTGCGGTTGTTGGATTCTGTGACTCCCGTAGGTAACAGGGGACCCTTGTTTAGGCTGCGTTGTAGCATCAACACTTACTTTTTATAACACAGGTTTAATCAACATATAGACTGACCACAGTTTTTGAATGTGCAGCAGTTTATTCAGGACTACCAACTCTCTCAAATTAGGAAGGAAGAAAGATGGGTTGCTAGAAAATGAAAATTATGACGATTGGATGGGGGAGAGGGAGGGTGGGTAAAAGGAGGAATGGATGAGTGGGTGAAAGGATGGGTGAATGAGAGGGTGAAAGGGTGGGTAGACAAGTGGACGAAAAGATGGTTGGTTAAAGGATGGATGAGTGAAAGGATGAAAGGGTGAGTGGAAGAAAGAATGGGTGGATGTGAGGATGGCTGGATGGATTAAAGGATGTGAGAGTTAATGGGAATCTGAGAAGATGGGCAGGTGGGTGAAATGATGGCAGAGTAAATGGAAATGTGAGCGGATGGATAGATGGGTGCATGGATGGATAAAGGGGTAACAGAATACATGGAAATCTGAGAAGATGGATAGGTGTGTGGGTGGATAAAAAGAAGGCAGAATCAATGGAAATCTAAAAGAATGGATAGCAGAGTAAATGGAAATCTGAGAGGGTGGTTAGGTGAAGGGACAAAATGATCAATTGATTGATGAAAGTCTTTATTGATCAACGGGTAAGTCAAATGATGGATTTATGGGTGGGTGTAAATATGGATAGATTCATGCCTAGATAATGGGTGTGTGAAAGGATTGATAGAATATCAAATTGAAGAATGGAATAGTGGAAGATTAAATGATGGATAAAGGAATGGATGGATGATGGAATGTAAAGGTGGATCTCAGGAGGTGAAAAGGTGAATGGATAGATACTTGGTTGGAAGAGACAAGGAAGCTCCTCTAGGAAGGGTTTGTGTTCCACTGGGGTCTGCCCCAGCTGTACGCTAATATTTTTTGCTTTTCTGCTCACTTGTTTTTTAACCTTTTACTGTGGGTAAGCTTCACTACCAGTGACTCACCCATGGTAATCACATGGGAAACGGACTGCACATGTTTACCACCAGTGTCTGGCTTTTTAGGAAAGGCTGCTGTGATGCAGCAAGGGTAAGGGGCACTTGGCCCGTTACCTGCAAACATGTATTCGGGCTGTGCGTGGGAGACTATTGTTGTGCAGAGCCCGGTAACAGTGCACAGGTAGCTTGGCATAATGAGGACTCTACAGGGTTAAGTAGTCACCTGGGATAGGCCTCATGAGGGTAGTGTACACTATTAAGGAAAGTCAGTGTGCTTTACTGTTTTAAATATGGTGACACTCCATTACACACATAGGGAGGGAACTGCCTTTGAATGTAGTTTCCCTTCTTCTTGGCCTACAAAAACCATAAACATCTTGAATTTGAGTGTAACCTGTGCGAAAAAAAAGAAAAGAAAAATTAACTTACAGAATGATAACTGTACATCTTGTTGGTCATTCAGAGTTTACATGTTTTCCTGCCTCAGTTCAGGATCCAGACACAGGCCTGTTGTCAGCCTGCGGTGTCCAGTAATTCCATTTTCTCCAGAAACATAAACAAAGGCTGCCCCCACACAGAATGATCAATTAGCACTACTTCTCCTTGCTCCTGAGGAGGAAAGGGTGTGTGGCAGAATGCTCTGTATCAATCACCCAGCTGTCACGTTGCACTAGGGATAGGCTTGGCCAAGCTCACTGAATAAAGGAGAGGCCCCCATACAACTGAAGCCAAACCACCGGGGGAGCTGCCTTTGATATTCTAGTGTGCAAGTCCCTGGCAGTGATGTCAGTGAGGGTTGGAGGTGAGACCTCAAGAGGTATGGAGAGGCGATGTAGCACCCAGGATTGGTTAGCAGTGCCTGTCTTCTGGAACCTTCCTCTTCCCTTTAAAAACTCTTACACAAGGGGAAGACTCACTCTTGCCTGTGAACTTTCTACCTGCGTTGCTGCTGGATCCTAGGACTACCACTGAGAACTGGAAGGAGGAACCCTCTGACCCCCACTCAGGGCCAGGAATCTTTCCAATTGACCCCAGGACCAGTGGGTGTTCCCAAGGGCTAGTGAGGCTGGCCCCTGTGCTCCCCCTGAGGAGCAGTTAGGGGAAGTCCTGGACTTTTCTGAACCCAACAACAAAGCCACAAAAAAAAGAACTGGTGCAGGGAGCCAGGAGAACCAGCTTCATGAGGATTGCATTGCTCTGGGGGTAAGTAGTGTTGTTTCAACTGCCCCTGGTGACTAGAGCTCGCCACCAAGGATAAAATGAGCCCATGATCATCTAGATCGGCCCACCCGGGACTAAGTTATGGCATTTTTAAGTTCGGCAACCTTCTCTTCCTCGGAGCCCATGGGGCTCTTCTGTAGGTCAAGTAAATTCCCTCAGGGTGGGCCAAGGCCAGGCGCAAGAAAGCTAGACTGGGCACCTCCTCGTCAAAAACACAAAAAGGATAACTTGGCACGAGGTCCCATTTGATAGCAAAATAAAGGAAAACCTAATTGCAGCTCTCCCCAGAGCCACTGTTCTAATATTTACTGCACTTGGGAAACTCACCCCATTATGCTTTGTGGGGCATTCCTTTTTTAACACACGTTTGCCCATATTTTCACCTGTGGTGGTCCTAGGACGATTGGACCACCAATGAAGTACTCAGCACAACAAGTTATTGCTCTTTGGTTCATCTTCTGGGCCCTCCCTTAGTTGGTGGGCCCAAAATCATCACCTTTTCAGTTTTTGCTTGCATTTTCAAGCTCTCCAATGGCTGGAGCTTTTGCTGCACAGGCAAAAGTAGTTTGTCCTTCACAAGCCTTCTGTATGATGATATTTTAAAAGGCCTGGATATTCTTAAAATGTGTATTACACTACTCCCTTATGGGCTAATTGTATGGTTACAGTGTAATGCTGTTTAATGTGTTTATGCTTTCTAGGGGTTGAATATATGGTTATACTACAATGTTTTGCTTTTCATTATGCTGTTTTCATGTGGTTATGCCCTCTAGG
The DNA here is from genome assembly GCF_031143425.1 of Pleurodeles waltl. Lineage (NCBI taxonomy): Eukaryota > Metazoa > Chordata > Amphibia > Caudata > Salamandridae > Pleurodeles > Pleurodeles waltl. Next base: position 813,203,100 of record NC_090445.1, on the reverse strand, counting down.
GGCTAATCTGATGGTTACAGTGCAATGCCTTTTTCACCATGCTGTTTTACTGTGATGCCCTCTGATCACTACAGTTCAATGTCAAATATTTGAAAGATTGCACAAACACACAGTTAATTCCGGATCAATGTTTTAACGGATTTCCATGGTGATTGCATATGTTTTATTGGTTCTGTATTATCACTATTATGGCAATGAGTCATGCCCAAGTAATACCTTATGGTTACGTAATGACTGTTGAAACTCTCGTAATAGGTTTGGGTGAACCCTCTCCAGTGATTACACAAAGTAATCTATGGTATGTTCCATCTGCCAATGTATATTTGTAAATTATGGCATAGTATTTAGTAGAGTGTGTGTAATAAACGTACTTCTCTTTTTCTAAAGAAAAAATACAGACTGAGCAATCCTTAATTGAGTGTTATTATTGCTAGCCAGTGATTGATGATTCCTAGCCCACAGCACCTTCTTCGAGTAGGCCTTAGACTGCTCTGCGTCCCTACCTTTTGAGAGTGCTACAATAGGGTGTTTGGTTCCCACTGAGGATAATTGAGGAACTATTACTTGTGATGGGCACACAACTCACTTGCTTGGTGCCATGAGAGCTTTTGTTCAAAGTGGGAGCTTAGCCTAATCTTCCCTTATTTGGAGCCCTCACATAATTCTGATTCCACAGATTCTCACATGTTAAATGGCTTCAAGCTGGACTCTGAGTAATATGTTTTCACGCTTCCTTCTTCTAGCAAATATAAGGTGAGGTAACTGGGGATGGCAGTGACAGAGACAGCAGCCTTTCTAAAAAATTCATTGGTTTAAAACGTGGTAATGATTAATGATGTCTGCAAATTCATCATCATGAAATTCATTATCTTTTCCACAAGTTCATCGATTTTAAAGCTATTATCGTCTAGTTTTTAAACGTCAGAACCACTCCTTAAGGGCATTCTTTCCTACTTTGTCACCGCACAGAAGGCTATTTTTAGAGAAGATTACTGCCTCCAAATTTCTCATGTTAAAAAATGTCATCTTCAAATGTTTCCTCATGAAAAATTCAGAGTGCTCCTGGAAGTTAAGTAATGCTGTTAACTTAAACAATTTATAGCATTCGTATGGAACTACATTAGTGACTACACATCTTGCTAAGATGGCTTTCTATATATATATATTTCTCAGCTATTTCACCAGATTTGCGAACAGAGGTTGACATCCATAGAAATGCCTTTTTACTAATAAAGAAAGAACTACAAGCAGTTATGTTTTCCAAAATGTGACTGTCGTTTTGACTCAAGCAACGCAAGAATACTTTCCTTGTAAGATCCAAAACTCAATTTTTTATAGAAAAATGTGCTTAAACTTTCTAATCACTATCGTAGCATACCGAAAATCAAAATTGCGAACATGCTCAGAATGATGCGAGTATGCTTAAACAACATCATTATAATTTGGACATAAATCTTGATTTTTTAAGTTGTAAATTAATGCAACACAGTGTGCAAAGTAGGAGATGGTGGTAGCCATTTCCAGCACTCACCCTCTGGTCTACCCAAACCAACAGTGCACGCTCTGCCTTGGCTGTGCACAGTGGGGGTTTGCTGATTGGTGTGGCCTATGGCAGTTCTTATGCTCAACCACCTATGCACCCAAGCCTCACTGCACACTGGCTTCAGCAAGGCCCTGTGCCCACTCTCTTGTGCCCTCTACCCCATTGTGCATGGATTTTGGACATGCACAGGACGGTGTGGCTGTGCGACTGTGCCCACCTCATTTCACATGGTCTTGCAAAGCGTAACTAGCACAACAAATCAACTGCTCAAGACCTCACAATATGTACATTGATAAATAATGGGACTCAGAATACAACCTCAGTGCATGATGTGTCGTCAAACAACCAAAGTATGCTGTGTAAGGCATAATTTGTAAAGAAATAATTGCCAGGGTTCAAGATATTTCTCAGGAAGCCAATGAAGCCTTCAACACCTATGGTCCTTGGCAGTGTTGTAGTCTCTACCACCACAACTGTAGTTAAAGATAGATCAAATTGAATTTGAGAAACAGCTGTGGTTCTTCTTCTAGTGCTCAGCAATGCTGTTGTTGTCTCAAATGGGGCACTCGCTATTGTATTCACAGCCATGGATGTAGTTGGTCCCACAACAGGATAAGTACTAGGTGCTTATTTTTGCACCTCACCAGTATATGGAAGAGGCCTGGAATTCAAAAGGTGATTTAATAAGTTACTCTCCTCATCTGAATCTTGATTCTGTTCTTTCCTTTACTCATCAGTTTTCTTTTCATTTGTTTATTTCACTATTGCAGGAAAAACTCTCATTCTCTCCATCATGTCCTCCCTCCAACATCTTTCCTGTTGATCCTACTTACTCTCAAGCCATAACCCTTCACTTTCCTTCACATTTTCTTTTACTCCTTCTCTATGACCATATGATTCCATTTGCTCAGTACCCCAAACTGTGCAGGTCTAAGTAACGGTTTTCTGTCATTCATGGTTTGCCTCAGGTAAACTAACTTTCTAATCTCTAATGGAAATTGCAAGACTTTATCATAACAGTATAAATTCTTGCCATTTGGAAATGCAGATAAAGGTATCAAACTCAATGTCTGTCATCATTTTGCATGCAGGCATTTTCTCAGCAGGTAATTTCTGGCCTGCCGTATAAGGTGTAACAGAAACGTTAGGCTTTTTTTTAACACAGAACCCATTATTTTTGCTTAAAAGTAGTCTAAAAAATGTGCAAAATGAACTAGCACACAACAAGCAATCACAGCGCAGCTCTGCCAAAGGTCAACCTATCACAGCACAGTTTTATGGTGACGTCTCACCAATACCGGTAGGGCTCTGTGGCTGACTAACCGATCACAGCACAAGTTGTCTGTGAATGAGGAAAATCATTGCAAAGTCTTTTCTCAATGAATTTACACCAAATAAACAAAATAATCCTGATATGCTCAGCCTAGTAGGAAGAAATAGGCAAGTTGGAATAGGACAGATCTCACAAATGATAGAAAGAACAGCACCCTTTCGGCACTGGTTCAACCCAATTCACACTAGGCAGACCCTCGTCAAGCAGCAACCTAACGTGGCTAATGTGCCTACTCCTGTGCACCTTGGAGCAAAAGACATCAACTCAGACTAGATACACAATCTCTTAGAAACAAAAAACAAATTAACTCTGAAAACTCTATTTGTGTGCATGTGGCACCTTGCAAATGACACTCCCTTCTTTATACAACTAAGCCACAATATCCCGAGATCCTGGGTTGCAACAAATTTGATAACTAAACCAACCAATTATAAAACAAGACTTTTTCAAAAATACAAGTAAGAATAGCATATCAGAACAACAGTGAACAACAGCTTTGCATAGCCAAGCACCTCACAAATAGCATAACAATTCATCTCACATACAAAATCTCAAAAACACAAAATAGATACACCAGAATCATACTCAATCAAAATAATTCTGCCCTGCACATACTTACAATCCAAATCACTCAGAAACAGCACTGCAAGTCAGTTTTCTCAACAAAATCATGCAGGAAACCCTACATGGGAAAATCTATTATCTCTCTAGGGCAGAGGTCTTCAAACTGGGGGGCGGGCCCCCCTAGGGGGGTCCCAAGTGATCCTAGGGGGGCACCAGACTCTGGCCAAAACAAGAATTATGCAGATAACAGGCCTTTGCTTTAAGCAGAAGCATGTTATTGCATTTAAAAAAAGGCAACAGTACTTAACTGCAATGTTTAAATAGACCTAGACATATTTAAACATTGCCATCTTTATAAAATAATTGTGAAAAATTCTGAGGGAGGGCCCAATGATTTTTATTTTCCAACTGGGGGGGCGCGGCATTAAAAGGTTTGGAGACCACTGCTCTAGGGACACCTAGATCAAAATTAAGTGCTCCGTGACCTGCAACCATCAACTGTTACCACAATCTTGTGGAGCACAGGGGTACCCTAAAAGTGAGACACGTCATCATTTATCTCAAATAGACTGTCCACATTTACTGGATTGGAGATGGTGTCCAACCTCAATTTCATGAGGGAATGTGCCCCTGTGTTAAGACACCTCCAAAAACTTCAAATCAAGAAAAATACAATTTATTATTTATTTGAACTCACTCAATGACTGAGTTATAGATTAATAAAAGTTGAAAGTTTTTTTTACAAAATGTAAAAAAAAATAAGCGCTACAGAGATGATGCCATAAAGACTGAAATGCAGAGCAAATGGAAAACTTTGAAAATATATTAAGCTTTAAAAGGCAGCAAAAAACGGAAAAAAGATTTGGCAGCATTCCTAGTAGAATAGAAAAGCCTTCTGGCTCACCTTCAAAATCAAGAATTTCTGTACACCATTATTGCACAGAAAATGAAAACTTTTGCATACTTTTGCAGTGTGAGGAACTGTATAATGTATTCAGCAAATCAGAGCACTTAAAAAATAAACATCACATAGCATAACAACTAAGCACCAACCCACTACATGAATAATTGTTCAGCAGCATTTGAGGTAAAAGGCATTGACAGTAACATGTTAAGTGAATTAATATGTTTCACTGAGAAAACAGACATCTTGGTAACATGTTGCACGTTGCATTTGAACTTGAGAATGTACATTGAGAACAGAACATTTCAGCTTCACTGTGTGCTGTGGAGCTTGTGGGGAGATGCTGTGTGCAGGGAGAACGCACAAAGATGACTTATATCTTGATCATGTTGGTGTTTTTCACTAAAATGAGGCCTAGTTAATTTACATTAGAAACATATATTTTTATGTAACTTAAAAAACATGTTTCAAAGGTAATTACAGTACATCAGTTTTTACATGTGAAATCAAGCATTAATCTGCATTTTGCTCATTGTTAAGAATGCACAAAAAATACAGAACCTTACAATGGCCTTAGAGCAGAGCAGCCAACTACCAGTTATATGTTCCACCAACTAACCATTACACTCCTTCAAAGACCATTTGAGCTTCACCATGTGACTTAAAGCAATAAAGATGGCGTGGGCACGCTGGTATTCTCTTTTATTTATTTTTTGTATTGTGAATAGTTTAACACTCTGGGCTTTTAAACATAAGCTGACAGCTGGAGAATGTGGTGAACTGTCGTAAATATGCTGGTGTTTAGAAACAATTGCGGTGCCAAGCACTGGCAAACATCGGCACAAATTAAGCAGTGATTCTGTGTCTACAGTGATGTAATCAATAATATCAAGGTCATTGTGATATGTGACGCTACCCGTGATGTTTTTTGTGTTGTCATTTGACACATAATGGACGAGGTCATGAAAACTGCAATCGGGTTGCAAATTGCGTTTTATGTGGCAGAGTGTGAGCTAATGTTTGCTCAGTTAACAATAATACTATGAAAAACATTTGGGAAAGGCAGTAAGCCTTTAAAGGGGCTTGCTATATCACCTTTAAAGCCTTTAGACTGGTATTTTGATAGATGAACTCTTACCTGTTACCACAGCAGGCAGTTTTTTTGTGTTAGTTACCCTGCACTGTTATCTTCCTTTATAGACCCTTTCAGGAGGGTTGTATATTTGCCACTGTAATTTAGTATATATTTATATTTCTTTACATGATGTTTGGCTTTCGGGACAGCTTACACTCAATACAGTTGGCCAGAGTTGGCTACTTTGGCATGCAAATGAGAATTTTTTTTATTTAGAAATGATCTGCAGTTTTAAGTCTGATCTCTTTCATGGAATCTCAGAGGTAGTAATTGAGTAAGCAAAATCTGTGTCTAGTCTGTTGCTTTAGCAAATAATGGGGAAATGGCAGAGCAAAAATGGATTAGTGATTAATTCTATAACTAGAAAGGAGGCCTGCAAGTACAGCTTAAATACTATACTATGGCCAAACTATAGGAGAATGCAACTGTATGCACAGTGGTTAGTGTGTGATACTCTGGCTCAATAGTTTAAGTGTAATCTAGATTTCATCGATCATTGAACTGGAGGCCAAAGCAATAGAAGATGGGTACGTATGATTTGATCTTGTTTCTGTTGAAATAAGTTTGCACAAAAAGGTTGTTAATTTAGAGAAAACTGGTTAACAATAACCCGAATTTGGTTTCTATAATATTGGGCTGCTCAAGGCAATTGAGGATTACACCTAAGTCTGAGTGTTGCTGTGGTTTTTAGGAATATTGGTACCAAGATCAGTGATAACTATCTTTTGGCAGTCTAAAAAGACTCAAGAATTCCAGATGATGGTTAATAAACTTACTAAGGTTACAGCCTGGTAAGTATCATATGTCATGTATTTATCAAACTATTCTCCATTCTCACTCTGAGTCATCCCAAATCCTTTTTACTACTTTCATCTCCTAAATAACTCTGCCTAAGCTCTTCCCTCCGCTTCCATATCTAACTCACCAAACCTCACTCTACTACCGTGACCTCCCACACAACCCTACTAAATTCTCCCACATTTATCTCACCCTCCTACTATGCTCTCCCTAACCATTCCACATACTCTTCCCTCCTCCATCCCCCTTTACTCATCCCAAGCCTTTGGGTTGAGTAAATGAAGGATATACTCACAGTTAACACTTCTGGATTTCTTTCCTCCTCCACTCCTCCATTACTCCAGTCAATCTAACTAACAAACTCTCATATCCGCGGCTCAAATTGACTCATAATATTACTAAAACTGTACTCATTATTTCCCAATACTAATCCATCACTAATTCTTGTTGGGTTCCAGAGTAGCGTGCTACTCACCGAAAAGCGCTTCAACGCCTCGTCAGGGGTAGTAAGCGCTATAAAAATACGATTACAATTACAATTACAAAATATATGCAAAATATAAGGTATTTTGAATGAGTGTAAACAAAATTTGGTTTAGGCACTGTCAACATTTTCTCAATGGACTACTTGTTGATTGATATTTCTGTTGTAAGTTCTAAATTTATTAAATCATTGCTCTATTGAATAAGCAAAGGTTTATTGTGCTTTTGATTGTATTGATCGGTTAACCTAGTAAAGAAAGTCATAGATAATGACAGTAGGTAAGATTTATAAGTTAGTGAGGCCCTCTAACAAAGCCTGGGCATGATAAAATGTTTCCATTGGGAGAATGATTAATAAGCCCTCTTTGGAGGGGTTACCTATTGCATTGCCAGCTGTATTTTGGTAATGTTTGTAGTCAATGATATGCAAAGTATTTCACTCTGTGTAAATTAAAGTACTTTTTTGTATGACCTGACAGATTTATCTGCATTCTCAGCTCTTGCAATTTTTTGAAAACTCACAAAACATAAATTCACATACAGAAAGCAACTTTGGGTCAGCCCTCTAGTGCTGTGGGCCTGTGCTAATGTTATTCACATTTAGGTTTTGCACATGACCGCTTGCAGATTAAGGCAGCAGTTCAGGCAGCTTCCCAGTTTTTGGCTATGTTGCCCTGTGAGGCACTGCTCACATTAATGAGCTTGCATGCTAGAGTTACAAGGTCAATACTTTAGATTTAATATTCTTCTTTTATGAGTTATCTTTAGATTTAGTTTTCTTTTCTAGAGGAAGAACGGCTCCTCAGACAGAAGGACCTGGCTACTCACTTATAGCTCATTGCACCTCCACTCCTTCGCATTGTCACTTTCTAACCTGATGACCATTGAGGAAGGAAGTTCTTAATACTATATCCCACTTTTACCATTCCAAGATGGCTAACACATTGAGAAGCAACATGTCAGGCCTCTTGGATCAGTACAACAATTATACAATATGCACAGTTTCATTCCCTAATGGTGGTACTGTCCTAATATTTAAGGAGCAGCAATCTTGCAATGTTATTATGGTATTATGCATTGTGTATCACTACTCTACCATTTCAAGATAGCTAAGTGATTGGATTATAAATGTGGTGGCCATGTTGTTACTATAAAATAGTAATACAGTAAGTAGTAGTTGTGGAGGTCCCTAGTCAGCCTTTATTTATCTGTTATTGGAATCAAAGTATGCTTGAGGTATAGACTTCCATATTAATATACCCCTATAAAATGTTTCACATTCTACATTGGCCTGAAGTATGTAATTTCTTCTAGTAGAGTGCTGCAGATGAGAGCGTAATACTTGTCACAACCATTAGGAAAAGCAAAAACATGAAGAAACAGCTTACAGAGCTGGGCTAGCATTTGCCCCAGATGGCAGATCCCTTATCAGGCTTTCCATATGTGTGCCTTCTTAGGGCCAGTATGATAAGGAGCCCATCTGCTTTACCGTCCTCAAGTTTTGAAAGAAGTGACAGCAATTTAGCTGTAATTGATGATTTCTTCACCCTTATCGCCTTCATGCATGTAAACACCCATGCATCACTTGCTCTGTGGTCCATTGTTGACGTAGCGAGAAAAAGCAGAGGAGATGGCAGACACTTCCGCGAGCACCCACCCTATGTTCATGCTTGAACAAGCAATGCCAGCTGAGAACACTCTTCAGATCTCAGCTCTTCTCATGAGGCTAAAATCTACTGTCATTCACTTAGTGGATTACCCACCTGGGGGTTCTATCACTTTTGACACCTGCCCCTCCTGCGGTCACCTTGTGGCAGTGGACTGACCTCCTGATGCTGACTTGTCTAGCTTCCTGGGCCAGGTCTATACTGGATGGATTCTTTCTCTTTTGGTGGCAACTGCATCCTGCTACCAATGTTGAGACCTTAAATGGTCTCTTCCTCTGTCTGCTTCTTTCGCCTCTGAAATCCTGTGGACGGAAGACCTACCCCAATACTCGAAGCGCTTACCTGTCCTGCTCTTCACACTGCTCTGTGAGTTTATGCCTAACAGGTTAATTCAAATTCATCTCATAGTTTATGTTAATTAACTGTTTCAATTAAAAAGATAAGAGTTTTTGTGAGAAACATTTTTAAAGTGATGTGCAAACATAGAAATTGGAGTAATACATTCTAATTCTATGAAAGTGTCAACAGAATCTTTTCATTTTAAATGTATTAAAACAGAAGCAAGTTTGATAGTTTATTAATATTGAGTTTATGGTTTTGAAAGCTAAATGTATATTAAATGCATAAATTAATGTGCTCTCTTAATTTACTTGCATTAGCCTAAGAGAGGCCTGCAAGGCCTTGTTTCATGACGGTGCAGAACATGTTTAGTCAATGTGAACCTTTCTTTCAGACTTAATTCTCATGCGAAAGCAAGCTTAGTAATAGATAACCTATTGTTTCATACATGGAGAGCTTGTGAAAGATTCATTGACCCCGTTTAAAACATTATCCTGAAAAGGAGAAATGCTACTGCACCTGCAGTAAACAAAACAGCATTGCGTTTTGCTGCTTCAAGGAAGCACTTACCAATCGAAGCCCATGTCTTTGGTGTTCTGCAGTGGGTGCTTGAAAACCCCAACACGGAAGTCTCAGATGTGTTCTTTCAAAGCCTCGCAATGCTGAGAGATACGTTGCTAACCTCTGGTGAAGTCTCAGAAGCAGCAGTAACTTGTATGAGAGTGACTGTTGTTTATTGACAGAAACTGATTTTTCACCAGCTATTTTATTTGTCTGTTATTGTTCATAAATAGAGCCCCATGCAATGGTGCTCATCCGAGGGCAATTTTCACTGGAAGAGCATCTCTCATTCTCATCACAAAATGTATTAGTGATTTTGTTCACTGCACAGCACACGTTCTTTTCAGTCTGAGGTTACAAAAAGCAGCAAAGGTGGGGGCACACATCTGTAAGTTTATCTTTCACCCGGGATAGTTAGTATAGGTTATTCTTTTTAGAGAAGAATAGTGATGTATGCTCATAATTTTATATCACACAGCAGGGAGAGTTGATCTGTTCTTCTCAGGAGGTGCAGCTCACTATTTTCAGTCTGTGGTTCTTGGGGTGGCCGCTGCACCTCACTGCTCCCGGGTGCTAGACTCTTGGAGTTGCTGCTGCAACTTGTCAGTCTCAGGAGGTGGTCTCTTGGGGTGGTTGCTGCAGTGCATTGTTCTCCAGTAAGGGCCTCTTGTATTGGCTGCTGCAGCTCACTGTTTTCCAGTGGCAGCCCCTTGTGGTGGTTGTTGCAATTCACCATACTCAGGTATTGGGATGGCTCATGCAACTCACTAGTCCCAGGTGTTGGTGTCTTATAATGGCTACTAAAGCTCTGTATTCATGAGGAAGGCTTCCACAGTTCTCATTTCCTGCAGGATGTGCCACTTTGGGATTAAGCAGGCAAATACACCTTTGTTGTTTCATTGTCACTGCAGTGATATTTGATTTGTTCTCTTCTACATTGTGTACCTTAGGCTTGTCATACCTTGAATCATCATGGAAAGTTCTCTTCAGGAACTCAAAGTTTTGTGAGCTCATGAGGGAATTTGCCTTCAGCCATGTTCCCCTATACGGTCATGGAAATTGTTAGTGTATCACAATATCCTTCTAGTGTAAGGCAGGGGGTACTTTCCATCATATATCACTCTTTTGTCTCAGCTGCACTTGGAGCTATGTGAAAAAGCTTATCTGTTTTAGAATAATAGCAGAAATGTATGATACAAATACTGTACCGTGAAAATTCCAATAAATTAAGATGTCTTTATTTACAGCCGAATATATCCCTGAGCAGCTTTAATGTCCCTTAAATGTAGTCATTAAATAAAATGTCAGGGCGGCTTATCTTTCTACTTAGAGGATACACTCTCTCAAAAAATATATATAAAAGAAGCAGGGACATGTTTGTTTTTAAGAAGTATGAATATTGTGGATCGGATTAAATTTTATGTAGCAAGGACAAAAAGACGAGCATGGCCTGGCTCGCCTGAGTGCAGGAAGAGTACGCCATCTGCTCATTGACATTCTACCCGGTTATGGTTGGGATGCTGCCGCTATGCAACACAGACCAAACACACGTACACTCCTGTCCAACGGACTGGTTGTGGTTTTGTTTTGAGAGATTGTAAGTAAAACAGAATGTAAAAGAAACCGTTTGCTCCATATAAACACAACATTAAGTAAAGCCAACTAACAACGTCTGGATGCTGAAAAAACATAGATTTTTGTGCCTATAAATCAAAAGAGCCAGTATTAAAAACCTTGCAGCTCCTTTTTAAAATACAGTTTCGTTTTTCTTCTCAGAAACAGAACTGACATTTACTCTGGTGTCTCTCATTTAAAGTGTCTCTCTCACAAACACACCTCTTACCCTTGACCTTCACAGTTCCTGTTAAAGAGTCTTTCTTTTATCTTTACTGGTCAGTTTACAGCTGACCATTTTATTTTTCTCCCTTTACCTGTCTCTGTTGTACACTATTCATGCCTTCCACAATCCTTTCTCTCACTGTTTCATCTTTTCTTGTAATCCAGCCCTTTACTCTTCTCTCCTAGAGACCTTTGTATTCATCTGCAGAGGGCTCAATTTTCCTCAGACTGCCCTGTAACACCAATATCTGAGCCTTGATCTATGGACAGCACTTATCGCCATCTCTATAGATCCTACCCGCATATCATTAATGTCAGCCATGCTTAAGAGAAGCTTCTGCTTTCCAATATCCTAACCATCACCTTTTACCAACTCATATTTACATCTTCCATGCCATATTAATTTCTCCTTAAAGTGCTTTAGATTTGAAAGGGGCATTCTCCACATTCCTTTGCAGAGCCATACTTTCCTTTCTTTCTGTGCATGACTTTATTTTTAGGGGGGCCAGTGCCGTCTCATAGCCTTCTGATTGTGTCCATCAGTCTTGCCTTTATCTCATCCACACAACAAATGTTCTTAGCTCATAACCACTTCTTCTTTAGCTGTCACATTAAATTGTTTCACTTTTATGCTGCTCCCATGCTTTTTTCTACAGCTTCTCAGTGCATATTTACAAACCCGTAGTGCCTCCTTGCACCATCCTAGCGTAATTTATTTTTACACTACGCTAAGGCGCCATCAAAGAGGCCTTTTCCCCACGCCAGATTACAAGGTGGCGCCATGCAAGCATGGCGCCACTTTGTAACCTCTTGCACCACATTTTGGCTGCTCCAGGCACAATGTAAGCAAGGGAGGTGTTCCTCCATTAGGAGGCCCAGAAAAATGCCCCAGTGAAATTTACAAGATTTCACTGCACCATTTTTCCTGTCATTTTTAACGCTTGCCCAAGGCAGGCATTAAAGGGACACGTCCATTGTTTTCAATGGGCCTACCCACGTATTGCTGGACCAGTGCCATAATTTTTGGCGCGAGTTGACCTATGTGCCACAATAACGTCCAAAAGTTTGATGCTACTGTACTAAAATTTGAACCTACCAGTGTTTGCATTTTAAAGAAGGAAACCAATTAGAGAGACAGCAGTATACACAAGACCAAAAAATATAGAAATGACAAACAAGTCACAGACATACAATCTATATGGAATCTACCAGCATGTTGTAATTACAGCCTGTGTACATTAACCCTAAAAGGGAAAGAAGTAAATGTGGGAATAGAAATGCCTGGGTTCCTGAAAACACACACACAAATTGTAATTGAAAGAACATAGTCAACAGCCTATGTGACTTACACTATATGGGTAAGAAAAAGGAAGATGGGGATAAAGGACACAGGAGTCCCATCGAATGCAGGAAAGACATCACAAAACTCAAAATACTTTTTTGAGATGCATACCATTCAGATAACGATTGCAAATGGCTGCCTTGAATAAATTAAAAGGCAATCCAGCCAATTTGGCAAATAAATGACCCTACTATGAATAATGATGGATATAATGCTTGGGAACTGAAAGATATGGACTTGATGATGATATAACCTAGGAGCAATTATAATCAAAATTTGTTTCCTACTATAACTCATACAAACATAGTTAAGCTGACTAAAATGCGTCTACAATATTATTAAAAATATTATTAGCTGGGGTAGTCGATTACCTATGGACGTTAAGAATTTTAGTGTTTCCCCACACTAACTAATAATTGCAGTTGAGCTGACTACAATAGATATGCAATCTCAAAAATATTAGCATCTATCATGAGCAGTCGCCTATGACGTTTAGCATTTTTTGAGCTGATTGTGAATTATAGTGACATACAATGCTTCATAAAGAAGGATGATGGAATCCAAGTAGCTTGTGACTTGTGACTAATAGGCCTAATAAATGGCCATACATCACACAAAAAGAACCACGTCGCCCATGAAGTCCGATATCTGCACACAATCCAATAAACATTTAAGAGGTGCTTTGCACCTGGGTGAATGAATCGCATCCGGAAAATATTGCATTTCCCAAGATATCAGGACATGCAATGGGCACATACCATGTGACAGGTCACGAGACAGATGCACGTCACATGACACACAGAAAAGACGCATATAAATAGAGAGACTACTGCTAGACCAGTAACTAGTGCATTGGAGGAGAGAACTGTAGGTACAGGAAAGGAGGCACTGTACCCTTTAACACAGAGAGTAGAAACGGTTGGGCAAGGCCCTCATAGTTAGCATATAAGAGCCATAGCTTACAAGCTATAAACAGGCTTTTTCATCTGGGAGCACGTACAAATAAGGGGATCCCTTTGTTACACGCCACAAGACAATCGCCATGAATTCATTCTTGTGACTACTGTAACTGAACACGTTTGTGTTCTAGGTTGTATGTCTGTCCTGGTGATGCACAAACAACGGTTTAACAGGGCTGAGAGCCCACCAAAGTGAATACATAATGAATTGTGAATCTAGTGGTTTTTTTTCGAGACCTGAAGATGAAAAGTTTATTGACCCGTCAAGGTTATAACATTAAATGACAGTGGAGAAATGGCACGATAAAAAAGCCACCGGCACAATAATAAAAGCTTTGTGGAATACTCAGAAGGACCTCAGTGTTTGTGTTACCTGTGGTATGCCTGTCATATTTATGCAGAAATGATACAATCTCAATTAGATGCAAGAACAGTCAACAGTTTGAAAAAGGATTACTAGTTGTTAGAGATCAAAACGAGCCTCGAGGATTAGAACTGTATTGTTTTGTTACACCATGAGAAATTCAAGCTAGATAATAAATATAAAAGTGAGTTAATAGGGTAGTACAATACAGAGAATAGTACAATTACTAACACCTGCCAATTACGATCAGCTTAAAGAATTTGACTATTCTGATGTTAGGTGTGGGTGACTGATGATGTTTGTGTTCCACACACCCTATGAATTGTAGAAAAGCTATAAAATGAGCACAAAATATACTCCAATAAAGTATTAGTGACACATAATGAGAAGAAACAGCAAGACATACATAGGACATGTCCTCTTGGCCTGGGTTTGACTCTGCTCCAACTTTTTCAGTCTGTGAGATATGCCAGTCTGTCTTCCCACTCTGCCACAGCTGATGAGGCCCAAATACGACTTTGCTATCAGAAAATGGTCAGGTAGGAGAGCCTTATACCTCCTTTTCTCAGATACTCTTCTGTAATTAAGCACTAGACACAGAGGTCTAGGAGCTCTGATGAAAGCCAAGTGACCCATTTTGGCAGTACTTTCTTTGGCTGATACATGTTGACAGTACAGAATGGCAAAACCATTGTGTTTTCATAAGACATCCCAACCGTGATCTTCGACCATGATATGGGGAACCATTGAATAAAACTATCTCAGGTGTACCCATAATCATTCTTACTTGAGCTGGAGCCCTCTATCTGTCCAGAATATTATTATATAAGTACTCCCACGTTTAGTAGGGCCCACCTAGGTGACATTGATCTACCTGCACGAGGAAACACAACAATACTGAAGAATGCCACCATTTGGTGGGTGTTAGAAATGGGGTCTTTGGTTGGCAGTCAGGTTACCCCCTGTCCAAGCAAGGACCCTCACTCTAGTCAGGGTAAGTCACACACAATCCAAATTAGCCTGTGCCCACCCTCTGGTAGTTTGGCACGAGCAGTCAGGCTTAACTTAGAAGGCAATGTGTAAAGCATTTGTGCAATAAATCATTCAATAACACAATATAGCACCACAAAAATACACCACACAGTGTTTAGAAAAATATATAATATTTATCTAGATATTTGTAGGTCAAAACGATCAAAGATGCAATATGAATTTGTAAGGATATCACTGAAAAGTGATATGAAGTGTCTTAAGTCTTTAAAAAGCAAACAAAGTCTCTTTCAAGCACAAAGTACCTGGTTTGGAGTGGAAAATCTCCGCAGAGGGCCGCAGAAGAGGAGATGCGTGGAAAAATGGTGTGTGTGTTGGTTACGCCCCTTAACACACGGACTTGCGTCGTTATTTTTCACGCAGGGAGACGTGCGTCGTTCTATGGGAAGAAAAATGGTGTGTGCGTCGGTTTCGCCCCTTCACACACGGACTTGCGTTGTTATTTTTCACTCGGGGAAGATGTGCGTCATTTTCTGGCACGCGGACCGCCTCCTTCTATGGATCGCGGGATTACCAGATGTCCCAGGGTCTGTGCGTGGATTCCTCGGCTTGTTATCCGGCTGCGCATCGTTCTGCGAGGCTGTGCGTGGAATTTTCTTTCTCAAGGCAGGCGTTGCGTCGATTTCCTCTCTGGAAGTCGGGCGGCATTGTTCATGCGAGGCCGTGCGTCGAAGTTTCGGATGCACCGCAGGCGTCGCGTCGAGCGGCGTCTTTCTGGATCGGCGTGTGGTGAATTTTTCACCGCGGAGCAAGCTGTGCATCGACATTTTCGGCGTACAAGGAGTCCAGTTGAAAAAGAGAAGTCTTTTTGGTCCTGAGACTTCAGGGAACAGAAGGCAAGCTCTATACAAGCCCTTGGATAGCACTTTTGCAGCCAGACAAGAGTTCAGCTAGGCAGCAGGCCAACAGCAAGGCAGCAGTCCTTTGTAGAAAGCAGTCAGGTGAGTCCTTTGAGCAGCCAGGCAGTTCTTCTTGGCAGGATGCAGGTCTGGTTCAGGTTTCTTCTCCAGCAAGTGTCTCTTGAGGTAGGGCAGAGGCCCTGTTTTATACTAAATTGTGCCTTTGAAGTGGGGGTGACTTCAAAGAGTGGCTAAGAAGTGCACCAGGTCCCCTTTCAGTTCAATCCTGTCTTCCAGGGTCCCAGTAGAGGTAGTGGCAGTCCTTTGTGTGAGGGGAGGCCCTCCACCCTCCCAGCCCAGGAAGACCCATTCAAAATGCAGATGTATGCAAGTGAGACTAAGTACCCTGTGTTTGGGGTGTGTCTCAGTGAATGCACAAGGAGCTGTCAACTAAACCTAGCCAGACGTGGATTGTAAGGCACAGAAAGATTTAAGTGCAAAGAAATGTTCATTTTCTAAAGGTGGCATTTCTAGAATAGTAATATTAAATCCGACTTCACCAGTCAGCAGGATTTTGTATTACCATTCTGGCCATACTAAATATGACCTTCCTGCTCCTTTCAGATCAGCAGTTGCCACTTCAACAATGTATGAGGGCAGCCCCAATGTTAGCCTATGAAGGGAGCAGGCCTCACAGTAGTGTAAAAACAAATTTAGGAGTTTTACACTACCAGGGCATGTAAACTACACAGGTACATGTCCTGCCTTTTACCCACGCAGCACCCTGCTCTAGGGGTTACCTAGGGCACACATTAGGGGTGACTTATATGTAGAAAAAGGGGAGTTCTAGGCTTGGCAAGTACTTTTAAATGCCAAGTCGAAGTGGCAGTGAAACTGCACACCCAGGCCTTGCCATGGCAGGCCTGAGACAAGGTGAAGGGGCTACTTAAGTGGGTGTCACAACCAGTGCTGCAGGCCCACTAGTAGCATTTAATCTACAGGCCCTAAGCACATACAGTGCACATTACTAGGGACTTATAAGTATATTAAATAAATATCCACTCATGGATAAACCAATCAACAGTACAATTTATACAGAGAGCACATGCACTTTAGCACTGGTTAGCAGTGGTAAAGTGCCCAGAGTTCAAAAGCCAACAACAACTGGTCAGAAAAAAAAGGAGGAAGGAGGCAAAAAGTTTGGGGATGACCCTGTCAAAAAAGCCAGGTCCAACAGAGGGTGACATGTCTTCTAATATTTTAATATTTCAATAACCCTTCAGGATTGGTATTAGTCTTTAAACATGAACTAATTGTCCCTGGCACCCCGTATCTTGTGATGGAACTTTTTTTTGCTAAATGCAAGATACGCTAAGGCCATTACTAACCTCTTGCCCTCTCTTTTTGTGATAAATTACTCCTATTACCACATGAACTTTATGTGCAGTCATTGGCCGCAAGGACAACTGGTAAGGGTGGATGACAGTAGTATGTCTATTTATTGCACGGAATGGCCCACATACTTGTTGGTTAGATCAGATTTGATGTATGGTGTTGTTCATCTTAGGGATGTGTATCTGTGAAAGTGGGCTTCTAGAAGCCTTACATAGCAATGTTATCCTGTGTTTCAGGAGGTAATAGTACACTGACGCGAGGAGATGATAGATGTCTTTTTGGTATACTCACTTATTTTAAATATTTTTGATGTTGCATGTGAACTTACATGAACCACTGCCATTTCTTAATCATAGCCTGTCATACTTTTGGCATCTTTTAATGTCAATATTTGACACACCATCATTACTTTTCCATATTGGAACACCAAAATATCTTATTTACTTACAATCATGTTACATGCATTTTTAACTGTAATGTATGCTTGCTTCCTCCTATAAGGGTCATAAGGTAGGTTCTTCCTTTGGCTGCAATAATGGGAGGGCCATAAGTTATATTTTAGTTTGTATTGGAGAATACTGTCCGTAAGAGGCATAGCAATGCTTAATTTGTGAAAAAATGAGTGTTGACACCTGAATTTCTGATCAGAAGCCAGTGGACAACACAATTGAGTGTTGCCAAGACCAAGGCTGTGTGGACTTAAATGGGAAACCTCACTTAAAATGTGGTGAATGCAACGCAATACATTTACCACACTACCATTTCCATACATATGCATTTAGCACCCATGCCTTTACTATGCATATGCGTGTTGAAGGCAGAGAGAATGGTCTAACTGTCTGGGTGGAACAGGAAGGGGCGCAGAGGAGAGAGAGTTAAGTGGGGCTGGATTTGGGGGGGGGTTGAGGTTGTTTTTAGGGCAGGACAGGGTTGGGGTAGTTTTTAAGGGCGGGGTAGGTTTTAGGGTTCAGGGCAGGGGGTCAGGTAGTTTTTAGGACAGGGCGGGGTAGTTTATATGGTTCAGGGCAGGGGTGGTTGGGTCGTTAGTGTTTAGGATGGGGGCAGTTTTAAGGGCTGGCGCGGGCTGGATTGCAGAGTATGGAGACAGGTGTAGGGGCCAGGGCGGTCGACAATTTACCATGCATGTTCCTTTACCAAACATGCTTTTACAATGAAAGTGTTGTGAAGGCATGTGTGGTAAAGATGTGGTCGTTGCTGAGACCGCGTCCTTAAGGCATGCATGGTTCAGGCATGCGTGACTCTATCATGCAACCCCTTAAAATCACATTATGACTCTTTTTAATCCACCACCAGAAACTCCCTGTCCCTTTGTCTTACTCTTGCAGGATCCTGTCTTCTTCCCCCAAACTAACTATTCCCCAGCTCAGGACTTCCATTGCCTAGTCATTCTATGCGGCCATTGTCTTGGCGTTAATAACAGACTGGTGAGTGCAAGCCATGTGCATGAGGTGGGCAGGACAGCCGTTTATACGAGACAAGAAATGAGAAGTATTCTTCATTAACATCGGTCAGAAGTTGATTGTATGGAGATGGGGTACTTAATATAAAAAAGACAATGGTTAACCAAAAAATAAAAGGGTGGGAAAAGGGGGCAAAGTGAAGATAACGAGAGGTGCTGATTGTTGATCAGATGGCTGGCTTTAGGGTGTGCGCCTGTGACAGAGACATGCCCAGTAGAACTGCATTTGCTTTTCTCTGAACATTTGCAACTCTAGGCCTCATTTAGGCAGTCACTGAAGCATCCACATGCATCTAGTCGCGATTCGCATTATTCCAAAGGACAGGCAGTGCTCGCAGCAGTTTCTGCTCCTGACTCATTCTGTTATTTCATGAACTTTCTGCTGCCACCAGATCCCCATGCGGCCTTTTGTGAAAGATGCTCTTTGCCAACACGTGCACCTTTACATGTGAATGGCTCCAGATAAATGGGGACGGAATGCTGCATTTAATTATGCAGGTCTCTTTAATGTGTCTGGGACAGGCATTCGTCTTGTGGATGGTAATTATTCTGAGCATGCCCATCTGAGCGAGATTATGCCTCGGTAATTGGTTTTGGATCCCAGACCCATTTTATTTCCGCAGTCTTGCTTTAATCCCTTCCATCATTGCTTGAAGGGTGGAGCAAGCGTGCACGCGCCATGGCAGCCTCCCAGGTTTCTTGTTCTTCAGCAGTTAGCAGCACTGCCCCATTGCTCTCAACGCAGTCTGCGAGATATCATCTTAGATGTGGGTGACTAGTGACGTTTGTTCTCCACGTGTGGTATGGATTGTAGAGAATATGGAACATGTCCTGCTGGCCTGGGTTTGACTCTGCCCCAACCTTTGCAGTCTGTGAGATATATCAGTCTGTCTGCAAACACCCCAACTGCTGAGACTTATGTTTGTACAGCCAGCTAATTAAAATGAACATAGTCATGAGCAAATGTTTGCATTCATTCGTCTGCACAAAAGTGTTTTTAAAAAAGTAGCTTGTCCGGTTGATGCCGGATGATTTCCCAAGTCCTACTTTATTTACCCAATTTCTTCTGGTTCTCTTTTCCACAAAACCTACTTCCTGATAACTTGTTTGTCCATATGGTACTCCAAACAGCACCGCTGCGGTTTCTTAGTTCTTTGCACAGCATGCTTTTGGACCTGGCCCTATTGCAAGGTCTCCCCACATTTTTGCCTTGTATTGCTGAACTAGTTCTTGTTAGAATTAGGATTCTGTGCACTTTTTACCTGCTAACCAATGGTTGCATTTGTTTACTCTCCATAAAACATAGTAAAAATGGCATGTATCCCATGGATACATTTAATCTACTTGTAAGTCCCTAGTAAATGGTGCAACAAGCAGACAGGACCTTTGAATTAAATGGTACTAATGGGCAGGAGCACTCATTGTGTCACCCACTAAAGTAGCCTTTTTAAACATGTCTCAGGTATGCCACTGCGGCCTGTGGAGCAGTTTTAAACTGTCATTTCAACCTTAAAAATAAACCTTTGGCCAGGCCTGAACCTTACTGTTTAATACATATACGTCGCCCCTAAGGTAGGCATTGAAGGCTCATAGGGCAGGGTGCACTGTATTTAACATGTGTACTTAAGTTGTAGGTATCTGGGCAGTGAAACGCTCATAAAGCCGTTTTTAACTACTGTAATTCTTGTCTCCCATTGACTAACCGTAGGTTACCCTAATACATTTAATAATTGATACATTTAGAATGGGAGCAGATGGAGATATTCTGTTTACATGGAAACTAATTAGAATGTAAACTCCTCTTTATTATCAAAGTACGATTTTAAGTCACGATTCTGAAAATGCCACTTTTAGAAAGTTGGACTATTCTTGTCCTAACCATTTGTGCCTTCTGCCAGTGTCCTGAGTCACATGACTGTGAATGACTCTGCTGATGGGGTTTGTGTACTCCTCCTATAGGAAAAAGAGGACTAGATGTGGGAAGGATGTACCGTCCTGCAAGGATGGCTGTTGGTAGAGCTGTGGCCTGCCCCACTTGCAATTCAAAGGGCTTAACTCCTGCACACACAAAGGATCTTGACGCCAACCTTTTGTCACCACAGACTTCTTGGAGTCTTAACAGGGAAAGAAAGAACTTTCCAGAACCAGATGTGGTGGTAGTATGGGGACTTCCCTCATACAAAGGCTGGCACCACGTATAAAGACTGAACCTCTGAATACTACTGGATTGTAAAAAAGTTACAGAAGGACTGCCCTTTTGCTAGAGAATTGCCCTTCTGCCTTGATATCTCACATGGGAGATTAGACCTGCTTACCTTCATCCCAGGCTAATCTGAATGACCCAAGGGCTCAGTTTGCTGAACTCTTCTGTGAGCTACAATGACACAACAAGCTCCAAAGGTCTCTCTGCAACTGTCCAGCTGATCTGCTGCAATGGACAAGCAAATAAATCTGACTGAGCTTTACTGCTGATCTCAGCTGGAGAGATTCAATTATCTCCAAGGGGTGCTGCTCCAGGTCCCTTGGCTGGCATCAAAGTGTGCTCCTCCCTTCCTAATTGTGGGTTTCACGCGAACCCAATGCAGTGCAACACAACCTGATGGAGATCCTCGCATTACATCCCCTGGCAGTTCCTGATTTTCAGCCTCATCAGTACCAATGCAGTGCGGTGTAACTTAACACAGGACTTCTCATCGCAGCCCTTTGAACGTCCTCATCGAAACCGACACAATTTTTACCTAAAACTTAAATTTTTACCTTAAACTTACATTTTGAATATCTCTGGATCTACGGATTGGATGTTTGTTGTTCTGATATAATTTTACTATTAACATTCACTCTAATATTCTAAAGTGGTTTGAGATTTGTTTGTGTTGTGTTTTCACTGTATTACTGTTTGCTTACTGAATGAATCCTTTGCACTTTGTCTGTAACTTAAGCCTGATTGCTTTTCTTCCAAGTTCCGAAAGGGTTAAGCACAGGTTAATTCAGTGACTTTTGTGGTTCACCCTGACAAGGATGATGATTTTTTTGCTTGAGTTGGGCTTCCAACCCCCCCACCATCACCACTAATAACCTGATTTATTACAATGCATCAGTTTTACATATTTTACACTGGTACTCCATTTAGCAACCTTAGAAGTATAGATGGCAGGGTCTCAGAATGCAAACTTGTGAGTGACTTGCAGATCTCAATAGATATCAGATTTCAACTCAGCCATCCTTCTTGCTGGCATCCTCATTAGCCTCTAGCCCTGTGAAGCTCGGCACATGTTTAAAGAATAAATAGGTCAGAGTGCTGCATTAAATCAAAGTCAGGGCCACTGAAACAGGGAAGGACCAAATTATGTTGCAGTGTTTACTAAATCATGAAGCAAGAAAAGGCAATAAATACAGCATAATGTGGCACATTTAGTGGTAGTGTTACATCATTATTTTTTTTACACGTTAGCACTATGGAAAAAGGTTTGACCTCCTTAGTATGAGTCTGAATGCAGTAATCAGCAACAAAAAGACGGCCAGTCAATATTTGCAAGCTGTTTTTACTGCATAGCAACAAGTGTTGCTGCATTTATAGTAACTTTTGATCCGTTTCAGTTAGAAATTGTGTTATTTTTGGTGAAACCTGCTGTTTGTGCAGCAGGTGATGGCGTATGGTGCAACTGCGGCAAACCCACAGATATTTAGAAAATGCTGCATTTTCCAAATCACACAATTTCGGAGGCCTTCATTATAACATTATTGTCAGCCAAACTCATATATCCAGGTTCAGGGCCATAACGCAGGCCCTTGTGGTGAAGGGGTCACCACTGTTCAAGGGGCCCCCACTCAACCTAATGCTGGTGACTGTCTGTGAGTTAGGGGAGACTCGGGGTGCTCAAAATATTCTGGTGGGTGGGGCATCGTCTTTCCTTATGCCACTATTAAGGTAAAGAATTGACAGACACATATTATTACTGTCAAAAGATGGACGAGGGCATTAATACAATGTCTTTGCACAGACCCAAGCGTCTTGGTTATTGCTCATCAGTTATGTAAAGTTCAAACATGTAATCCCAAATTTCTCCAAGTTAATGCATGAACTTTAGGCAGAACAAGTCGGAAATAGGCAGTCTCTGCTTGCGTGTGTTGACAGGCTTAGTTTAACATTCATGCATTATCCTGAAAAAAGTCTGAGTTATATATTTGAACTTCAGACTTCTCATATGTTAAAAAAAAAAAGCGCTTATCTCTGCATAGAACCATCATGATACAGCTGTTGGTGATTTTATTGGTGCAGAAAGACCAGAGACTATCATTAACATCTATGCAATAATGGGCGTGGGAACTGAGGGGTAAAGGAGGAGGGGTTCTTGCCTCTTTAGATTCAGGAATAGGGAAAATGCAGACAGCAATATCCCCTATTTTGAAGTGGCAATTAAAGAATAAACAGTGGCAGACAGAACATGTCTGATGCGGTGCTGCATATCAACTTTCTCCTTGAAGTGCTATAACCTGAGGAGAAAATTCTGTGGGTCAGCAAGTCCTCTTTATTTTTTTAATTATTTAATTGTGGTCATTGAGGTGTTGAACCTCTCCTAAAATCATTCTGCTTGTCAAGTCAGGCAAGCTAGTAGAGTCAGGGAAGGCACACAATGCTGTTTTTTGGTAAAAAAGTCAGGTTAGTTGGCTTGTCTGACTTGAGAAAAAGAAGGATTATAGGAGATAATTAAATAATTAGCATAAACCAGAGAGGTCTCAAAGCCCTCATGGACTTGCTCTGTAGGTGACGGCTCTTCAAGGAGACTGTGAAATGCAGCATCATTTCAGAGAGACCTGTCCACTTCCAGTGTTGGATTGTCAATGTCTGCGGAAGGATTCAAAACAGAAAATCACACCTGTAAATCTTATGACTCCACATTTGATTTAATGTATTTATAGTCTTAGTTTAATTTAAGGTGTTTTAAATTTATTTTTTGACTCCATACACTCTAATTGAATCAGTGAACTCAAAAAGAAGAGAGAAGGATGGAACCTTACACCCTCTAAACTGCACAATATGTAGTCATGGATTCACATCTGGCTTCCACGCTCAACCAAATTATGTGGAGCTGAAGCCAATCACTTTACATAACTATATCATTCTCCCAATCCATTCTAGAGTCTAGAGGCACATTGTGGTAATTCAGTAAAGAGTCTGCACTCTGCAAGACCTCACTAATATATACAGGTAACATAAACCAATGTTAGATACATTTAATAAGTACATAGGCCCTCATTTGGACTGTGACAATCTTTTCTGAAGACCGCTACAGCTGCCAGAAGTCTGCCGTATTATGACTGCCACTGGATATCCGCACCTCCGGGGGTCGAGGATCTGGCGGCATTCGTGGTGGCGGTCAGCAGCGCGTAGGTAGATCCACCGCTGGCACCGCCAGGCCAGAAAAATACCGCCCACAGAATTACAACCTGTAATTGTTTGTGGCGGTCTTCTGGTGGCGGGGCGCTGCTGGCATTAGGAGAACCGGGTCCCATCCCCTCCCAGAGGAGCACCTCGTCAGACGAGGAAAGTGCCATCTGCAAGGGGAGGGGGAGGAGGGTGGGGCAGTGTGAATGGATGTGCATGACTGTGTAACTGTGGTAATGTGTGTCATTGGTGTGGGGGAAGGAAGGATGAGTGTTTGTGCTTGTGTGTGTGTGTGTAAATGTGGTGATGGTGATGAGTGTGAATGGGTATGGTGGTCTGGGGTGCATGTGTATGTGTATGCATGTGGACAGGGGCAGGGGTGTGCATGGGTGAATGAGTAAGGGGATGGAGGGGGTGGGAGTGAGTGTGTGCATGCAGGTTCGTGTATGTTTGTGTATATGGTGTGTGTGCGTGCAGTGAGTTACGATTGGGGGATGGAGGGTGTGGTCATGTGAAGATGAGAGAGGGGGGTGGGGGATGGAGTGTGTATGCGTGCAGTGTATGGGTATGTATACCTGTCCATGGGGGTCAATGTTGTGAGTGAGTGAGTGCGGGTGTGTCTGTGTGAGAATGTGTGTGGGTGCATGCATGCGTGTGTGCGGAGGTGTTTGGGGGGAATCCCGGTGACAGGAACGCAAGTTCCTTTCATTGGGATACCTTTCTGCCAGCATTTTCCCAGTGGTGATGCCACCAGGAAAATCCTGGTGGTGTCCAGAGTCAAAATAACCTTGCAGTAAAGTGGTGGGAAGGGGAGGGAAGCGACAGTTTGGCAGTGGCCAAACCGCCATGGTCTTAATATGGTGGTGTTTACCACCGGTCCTGTGGCGTTGAGACCACCACCTCGGCCCGGGTGGTTCATGGACCGCCAGGGTCCTAATCAGGTCCTTAGTCTGTATGAATATAGAATGTCGCAACCTTGCGTCTTGTGTAATTTGTGCCCATGTCGTCAGAGCATGGGGATATTCTTGAATGTTTATGTTTGAAAAAATATTACTTTCAATAAACGTCATGAATTGAGTGGTATAATTGTATGCATTTTAGACAGTGGTAAATGAGGAAACATATATGTGTGAGGTCTCTAGTTGGTAGTCAGTTTACACCCTGTCCAAGAAGGGACTCTCACTTTAGTTAGGGTAAGGGAATCACACTCCTAAGATAACCCCTGGTCACCCCCTTGGTAGCTTGGCACGAACATTCAGGCTTATCTCAGAGGCAATGCGTTAAGTATTTGTACCCACACACATTAACACAGCAAAAACACAATAAATGGACACCACATCAGTTTAGAAAAATAGTCAATATTTATCTAAGGAAAACAAGACAAAAATGACTAAAATCCAATATACACAAGCAAAGATATGAATTATGAAATATTAAATCCCAATAAAAGCACTTAGAAGCATGATGGCTCCAACTGGTGCTATCATGGTGTCATGACGCAGTTGTTCCCAACAATCCAATGCCACTCACGAGGGAGTGCAGCGCAGGTCATGGAGTTGCACAGACCCCAGGTGCAGTACCTTTGAAATGAGGCAGAGTCAAAGACTTGTCAAGGAGTCGAGGAGGCGAGGTCTCACTGGAGCCAGTGCGGCATCAGTTCCATACTGCTTCAGGTAAGGCATTGGTTCCTTACTGCTACACAGGTGAGGTGAGGCTTTGGTTCCTTACAGAGGCAGAAGAGGTGAGGCAGTGGTGGTGGCCAGGAATTCGGTTCCATACAATCCGGCGAGTTCGATGAGTCCAGCAAGTCAAGAAGCAATGAGGCGATTTCACGGTGTCGGGGTCACACCACAGGACCTCAGATGCTGCTGCAGAGTCGGATGTCAAAGACATCGGTGATACAGCACTTGGGACTTGCAATGTTACGGGACTTCAGAGTTGCTGCAGTGGCATAGGGCCTGTGGTGTTGGTCAGGGTCATCCCACTCCAGTGGGGCCCACAGCTTTGGGTGCAGGCAACGGCGCAGAGCCGGTTAGTGGTGCCAGTTATGGTGTCATCCGGAGTTGGTGTTCCTAGTTCTTCTTGTTTTTCTGCCAAACTTCACTCCCAAGGGTCCACGAACTGTAGTTGACACCTCTTGGTCAGTGTCTCCAGCAAGAGAACCCAGGGGCTGGCAGATGAAGTCTTTGATGTCCGTGAGACTTCTTAACAGAAGGCAAGCTCATTCCAAACCCTTGGAGAAACTTCACTAGCAGGATACACAGCAAAGACCACTTTTGTCCTCTCCAAAGCAGGAGCAGCAAATGCAAGCCAACCCAGCAAAGCACACACAGGAAAGGGGTAGTACTGTTTCTCACAGCTCTTCTTCTTGGCAGTCTCTCCTCTTGATCCAGAAGTGTTCTGTAAGTCTGGGGTTTTGGGTCCAATACCTATACTTATTTCTGCCTTTGAAGTAGGCAAACTTCAAAGGAAAGCCTTTGTAAGGCACAAGACCCTACCTTTCCTGCCCTGCTCCCAGACACACTCCAGAGGGTTGGAGACTGCATTGTCTAGGGACAGGCACAGCCCTATTCAGGTGCAAGTACCAGCTCCTCCCACCACTCTAACCCAGGAGGAACCATCAGGATTTGCAGGGCACACCTCAGCTCCCTTTGTGTGACCATCTAGACTGAATTCACAACCAGTTCCACTGTCATTCTGACCAAGATGTGCATTCCACAACCAGGCAGAGGCACAGAATGGTTAATCAAGAAAGTGTCCACTTTTTAAAAGTGGCATTTTCAAACACACAAGTTATAAACCACCTTTACTAAAAGATGTATTTTTAAACTGTGAGCTCAGAGACCCCAAACTCCATATCTCTATCAGCTCCCAATTAGAAATTACACTTAAGAGATATTTCAAGGCAATCCCGTTGTTAACCTATGGAAGAAATATGCCTTGCAATAGTGAAAAACGAATTTGGCAGTATTTCACTATCAGTACATATAAAACACACCTTTTAAATGCATTGCAGGTTGTCCTTGGGGCTACCTTGGGCCTACCATAGGGGTGCCTTACATGTAGTAAAAGCAAAGGTTTGGGCCTGGTAAGTGGGTGCGTTTGCCAGGTTGGCATGGCAGTTTGAAACTGTTCACACAGACACTGCAATGGCAAGTCTGAGATGTTTACAGGGCTACTCATGTGGATGGCACAATCAGTCCTGCAGGCCTCTGGTAGCATTTGATTTACAGGCCCTCAACACACAGGGTGCACTATAGTAGGGACTTACTAGTAAATCAAATATGCCAATCATGGATAAACAATAATAATCAGAATTTACACAGGGAACACTAGCACATTAGTACTGATCAGTAGCTGTAAAGTGCCTAGAGTACTAAGACTAGCAAAAACTAAATCCAGCCCACAGTCAAAAATACAGGAGACAGAGACAAAAAGACAGGGAGATAACCCTACAAGAATGGCCATTTCCAACAAAAAAAATCTCTCTCTTTTTTTAAAAGCCTTTATCTGTTTTTTCATCACATATGTTCCGATTTTACATCATGCAAAAGGCTCGGCTGGTGCTTTGCTTTCGGAACAGGAAGGCCCCTGGCTTAGTTCTCCCAAAGCTGACTTTGTGCCCCTAAGAAATTTAGTGTATCTTACACACTTGCATACATTTGAGATGGATAAAACCCGACAAAAGATGCAAACACGAATTGGCATTTTTACAGCTCATATTCCCTTTCCTGGGGCCTGTGTCATTTCCGGTATAGCATAAGAGCATGAGCATGGACCCTTAAAGCACTGGCGCAGTCATGAGCAATGATCACATGAACAGCCACTTACGCATATGTCCACTAAAGCTAAAAAGCTGTCTCTGCAAAATTGTCGAGAAGCAGGTTTGTATGATTCAGGAATATGTGCGCAAGGGCAGCGATAGTGAGTAAGAACTGGAATATCGTGGACAGCCAGTAGCGAGCTAGTGGAGTAGCCCCTTGACTTACTGGCGCTGTCCTGTACAAGGCACTCTGACAGAACCTTTCTTGGTACGTAGATGTAGTGGGCAATATTGCACTCCAGGATGCAGGGGCATAACAAAACGGAAGCCCCCCACCCCACCCACCCACCCCCGACAAGGGACACGGAGCCCCACTCCCACTCCCTCTCCGGACTCAGGCTAGTCACTGTGCGCACACACACACACACACACACACACACACACACCCTGGGGGCTGCAGGGGCCTTTGTGATGCAACTGCCAGGTAGGTCAATGGAACAAGTGGAGACTATCCTGTATCGAGGAAACACACTTCCGTGCACTGCTACATCCAGAGGAAACCAGCAGTGGCAGTCCCAACGGGTCTGTCCTTGGCAATCCCTCAATGTTGTATTCATTTCTTTTTTTTGTTTGTTTGTTTGATTTTACATGCATACAGCATATAAAAATAGACCAAAATATGAAATCGAGAGAGTTATCCCACAAGCTGAGGCACTGGAGTGGTCTGCTTTTTAGTTTTGGGTGAGTGAGCATTGTTGCAGAAGCAAAATGCTTTTACTCATAAGTAAGAGAGGCAATGGCTGAAGAAGTCTGACCTAGTGCCCCATGCTGTGGTTGTCTTCTCTTTAGAGACCAGATCCGCAGATGTAGAGTTACTGATTGCAAACATTTTGAACAATAGCCCACGTATTAAAGTGAAACACTTCCAACGAATACATTGGGTGTACCTATCCCACTTACGTGCAATCTATATCACAGTCTTAAATGTGCATGTTTACTGTCATAAATGTTAGATGTATTTCAGCACAGTAGTATTTTGACTCAATGCAAATAGTGCTCGAATGAGGGATTACAAGATTGTAAATGTAGATAGGTATGTCCTCAACTTTGTAACTAATTTCAGTAATATGGAAAGGCACATTTTTAAACTAGAACCATTAAATCCATTCTAAAATTGCTCAAAGAACTTGCAGTTTGTGACCGCCTGTTTTCAATCTTGTTCAACACATTTGCCAATTCACAGGAATGTTTTGCCACTGAATGGAAACTACATGATGTTCTTATCCCCAGCACAATATCCATGTTCACACTCGCTGTAAGTCACAGATGCATCTGTGCACCGTAAAGCTTTAGTGCTTGGTGCTAGTTGTCCGTTTTCAACTCAGAGAGCAACAATCATGCCCTCCTTGCCTTAAGCACTATTGAAGAAGCTGTTCCGTTGTAAAATAATTCCAGACATAGCTCTTAACCAATGAGCAAAAAGGAAAAGTGCTTCCTGCATTTGTCCCTAATTGGACCGCCCGTTCCACACAACAATCTACCAGTTTTAGAAGGGCACATAGCCTGAGACAACATAGGTACAAACGCCAGTTTACAAGGGCTTGCAGGACTGACCAGGACCTTTCACGTTATTTTCTGTCTGTACGTATGTAAGGCTAATGTATGGCATGGTGTCTCTTTCAGAAAGACACAAATGTGAAAGAGGGATGAACATTTCCACAAGGGTCTGAGGCGTGGTGTCAGAAATATGTAAGGTTGCAGTTCAAAGTCACCTCTCATTTCTCTACCGTTAGCACTCAATCATTCTAACGTTCAATATATACTTGACTTGTTTAAAAACTACACTTTTAAATGCACCAAATTCGTGTACTCCTTGGTTTAAAATGTTATGACTCATTCATATAATCAGCTCCTCAACAGGTGGAAGATATGCATGAGATTTACATTAGTAAAATAACCTAAATGTTCTATTCACCTTCTAACTTGGGATGAAATCTGGTTTATTCTTCATAGTGCTCAAATAATTAGGAGCCCTCTTCAGGACGCAAATAAAAACAAAGCAGGATCATAAACCTCTTAGCCCTCTGCATGTTGTTTATATATTGACTGTAAAGGAGGGTGCAATACGGTTATGACAGCCCTCCTTTCATGAAGTTGCATTGATTCACATTGCCTATACTAATTTTACCTCTACTATTTGCATTCAAGGTATGGCAAGGATGGGGTCCCACACTAGTTGGTTGGTGCTATACAAAACTAGTAAATACATTGCTTATTATTTTTATTATTTTCAATTGGGCTGAGTTCTTTTAATCTAGGGTCTTCTCCACGGCCCATTGTACTTTTATGTAAAGACATACTGTGGGTCATTTTGCATCCCTATGCCACTTCTCACTGGGACCACCAATAATTGTGTGAAGCTGCCTCCTATAAAAATGGGAACACAATGCATAAGCACTCCTTTACGCACTCGTGAATTTCAACTGAAATCCACACTTTCAACCTGTTGTGAAATTGTTATCATTGTGTTGATAAACATGCAGCAGTAATAAACATTCATCGGAATGGTGGGTGATGTAGACACTGGCAATAAATAAGGAGAAATAGAGCCTCTCCTTATCTGACTAGCAATTTTACAGGTACAAAGGCGTCCACAGAATCTGGTATACCTTTAAACAAGGGCAGGCACATACAATGGGCAGTTCAACCCTTGATTTGAGGGATCTTTAGCAGCATCTTAATGCAGAAAAAGTAGTTGTTAGACCTGACAGCCTTAGGGTAGTCACCCCTAACTTTTTGCCTGCCTCCCTCCTCTTTTTGGATACTGTTTTTGCTGGTTTTTAGACTCTGCGCACTTTACCACTGCTAACCAGTGATAAAGTGTATATGCTCTCTCTCTGTAAACATGGTAACTTTGGATCATACCTGATTGAACTATTTAATCTACTTATAAGTCCCCAGTCATGTGCACTCCAGGTGCCTAGGGCATATAGATTAAATGCTACTAGTGGACCTGCAGCACGGATTGTGCCACCCACTTAAGTAGCCCCTTTTCCTTGTCTCAGGCCTACCATTGCTAGGCCTGTGTGTGCAGTTTCACTGCCACCTCGACTTGGCATTTAAAAGTACTTGCCAAGCCTAGAACTCCCCTTTTTCTGCATATAAGTCACCCTTAATGTGTGCCCTGGGTATCCCCTAGAGCAGGGTGCTGTGTAGGTAAAAGACAGGACATGTACCTGTGTAGTTATATGTCCTGGTAGTGTAAAACTCCTAAATTCGTTTTTGCACTACTGGGAGACCTGCTCCCTTCATAGGCTAACATTGGGGCTGCCCTCATACACTGTTGAAGTGGCAGCTGCTGATCTGAAAGGAGCAGGGAGGTCATATTTAGTATGGCCAGAATGGTAATACAAAATCCTACTGACTGGTGAAGTCGGATTTAATATTACTATTCTAGAAATGCCACTTTTAGAAAGTGAGCATTTCTTTGCACTTAAATCCTTCTGTGCCTTACAATCCACGTCTGGCTAGGTTTAGTTGACAGCTCCTTGTGCATTCACTCAGACACACCCCAAACACAGGGTACTCAGCCTCACTTGCATACATCTGCATTTTGAATGGGTCTTCCTGGGCTGGGAGGGTGGAGGGCCTGCCCTCACACAAAGGACTGCCACACCCCCTACTGGGACCCTGGCAGACAGGATTGAACTGAAAGGGGACCTGGTGCACTTCTTAGCCACTCTTTGAAGTCTCCCCCACTTCAAAGGCACATTTGGGTATAAAACAGGGCCTCTGCCCTACCTCATCAGACACTTGCTGGAGAAGAAACCGGAACCAGAAACTACATCCTGCCAAGAAGAACTGCCTGGCTGCTCAAAGGACTCACCTGTCTGCTTTCTACAAAGGACTGCTGTCTTGCTGTTGCCCTGCTGCCTTGCTGAACTCTTGTCTGGCTGTGAAAGTGCTCTCCAAGGGCTTGGATAGAGCTTGCCTCCTGTTCCTTGAAGTCTCAGGACCAAAAAGACTTCTTCCTTTCACTTGGACGCTCCGTGCGCCGAAAATTTCGACGCACAGCTTGTTTCGCGGCGAGAAAAACGCCGCACACCGACGCTGATCGACGCGACGCCCTCGGGACGATCGAGACTTCGACGTACAACCTCGCAAGGACAAAGCCGCTCGACTTTCCAGGAGAAATCGACGCGACGCCCACCGTGAGTGCGAAACTTTGACGCACGGCCTCGCAAGGACAACGCCGCCCGACTTCCAAGGAGAAATCGACGCGACGCCTGCCGTGAGACCAAACTTTCGACGCACGGCCTCGCAAGGACAACGCCGCCCGACTTCCAAGGAGAAATCGACACGACGCCTACCGTGAGATCGAAACTTCGACGCGCAGCCCCGCAGAACGACGCGCAGCCGGAAAACAAGCAGGAGAATCCACGCACAGACCCGGGACATCTGGTAATCCCCGCGATCCACAAAAAGAGACTGTCTGCGCGCCGGAAAACGACGCCCGACTTCCCCGCGTGGAAAAGAACGACGCAAGTCTGTGTGTGCTGAGGAGAAATCGACGCACACACCCCTTTTTCCACGCATCTCTTCTCCTGTGGCCCTCTGAGGAGATTTTCCACCAGAAACCAGGTACTTTGTGCTTGAAAGACACTGTATTGCATTCTAAAGACTTAAGACACTTTATATCACTTCCCTGTGATATTTCTACAATTTTCCATTGCAACTTTATTCTTTTTGACCTACAATTATCCTGATAAATATTATATATTTTTCTAAACACTGTGTGGTGTATTTTTGTGGTGCTATATGGTGGTATTGTATGATTTATTGCACAAATACTTTACACATTGCCTTCTAAGTTAAGCCTGACTGCTCGTGCCAAGCTACCAGAGGGTGGGCACAGGATAATCTTGGATAGTGTGTGACTTACCCTGACTAGAGTGAGGGCTTTTGCTTGGACAGGAGGTAACCTGACTGCCAACCAAAAACCCCATTTCTAACATTGGTGATCAGCGGTGAGGATAGGACTTGTATTTGTGCAGTGACATACAGTAGCTAAGTATTTCACTACCTACCCACAGTTGAAGGTCAACTTGGTTTTTATCTCTTTTTGAAAATCCGTTTTTTCCTGACAATTTTCAAAAACTAAATCCTCACTCAACATGTCTCTGACTGGGTCTCAGACAGGGGACTTTGACCTAGTCCAGTTGGATACATACACGGTCAAACAACTAAGAGGATTCTGCAGGGCATTAAGGGTACCCACCCAAGGGGCCTCCAGAAAGGAGGACTTTCAAGTGGCGCTGAGGGCCTGGGCAGAAGCCCATTTAGAGGATGATGAGGAAGAGGAGCCAGAAAATGGCCCCTCAGAAGGATTTTCACTATCTATGGATGGTGTTACCACTGCAATTGTGCACCCTTCCAGACCAGGGAGCAGTGTCTCCATGCAAAGCCTGACCGCAGAGGAAAGGAGAGAGGAAAGGGAGTTCCAATTGCAAATGGCAAAACTGAAAATTGAGGCACAACAGGAGGAGAGGAGGGCAGAAAGAGAAGCCAAACAAGCTGAGGCTGAAAGAGCAGCCAAACAGATTGAAGCTGAAAGAACAGCCAAACAAGCAGAAGCTGAAAGAGCAGCCAAACAAGTGGAAGCTGAAAGAGCATTGGCTGAAAAGAAACTATTGTTGGCTCATGAACTGAGTCTCAAGGAGCTGGAGATCAAGGCAAGACAGTCTGAATCCAGCAATAATGGTGGCAGCATACAGACAGGACCTGCTGGAGAAAAGAAGGTTCGTATACCCAAAAATGTGGTGCCCAGTTTTGTGGTGGGAGATGACATAGATAAATGGTTAGCTGCTTATGAAGTTGCACTAAGGGCTCATGAGGTTCCTGAAGGGCAATGGGGGGTAGCTATGTGGGGTTATGTGCCGCCATTGGGGAGGGACACACTTCTCACATTGGATCCACCGGATCAAAACACATACCCACTCCAGAAAGCCACTTTACTTGCCAAGTTTGGGCTGACCCCTGAGGGATACCGTCAGAGGTTCAGGGACAGCACCAAACAAACCACACAAACATGGGTAGATTTCTTTGATTTCTCTAGTAAGGCACTGAATGGATGGGTGCGGGGCAACAAAGTAACAGATTATAAAGGTTTATATGACTTGATCCTGAGAGAGCATATGCTTAATGTTACTTATACCGATTTGCGCCAGCACCTAGTGGATAGTAAGCTGACTGATCC
Source organism: Pleurodeles waltl (assembly GCF_031143425.1). Lineage (NCBI taxonomy): Eukaryota > Metazoa > Chordata > Amphibia > Caudata > Salamandridae > Pleurodeles > Pleurodeles waltl. Next base: position 813,169,100 of record NC_090445.1, on the reverse strand, counting down.
CAGGAAGCTTGCTGAGGAGGCGGACCTCTGGGTTAGCACCAGAGTGTCCAAAAAGGTACCTGGGGGGGACTCCCACAAAGGTGGTCAGGGTTCCCAACAGAAGAAAGAGGGGGGAGATAAACTTACAGATAAGGAACTCTCTAAAGGCCCCCAAAAGAATTCCCAGGGAGGGGGTGGCAACCCTTCCTTTTCCAAATTTGGGAAGAAGCCAGGGACATTTGACAGGTCAGGAAAATCTAGCCCCAAATGCATGGAGTGTTACCAATATGGTCACTACAAAGGCGATCCACAGTGCCCCAAGAGGGCACCGTCCACTACCGGACAGGCACCTGGGTTGACTAGTGTAGCACTCGGGGGGGAGATGGACCCCACTAGCTTTGGGGAGCAGGTAGAGATTTCCCTAGTGTCCCTGGGAGAAGGAGAAATGATGTCCAAGGTCCACATGCCTAAAAATACTTCCAAGTAACGGCAGTGGGTCCTCATTGATGGGCAGAAGGTGGAGGCTCTGTGTGACACAGGAGCCAGTATGACTACTATCAAGAGTCAGCTGGTGTCCACAGAGCAGATAATCCCTAATACATTCCACCAGGTCATAGTCGCTGACAATCGCGAGAGTCACCTACCGGTGGCTCGGGTTCCCTTTGAGTGGGGGGGGGTCTCTGGTACTCTGAAAGTAGCTGTGAGTCCTGCCATGCCGGTAGATTGTCTGTTAGGCAATGATCTAGAGCATACTGCTTGGAAAGAAGTAGAGCTCAGATCTCACCTGGAGATGTTAGGGTTACCTGAGTGGGTCTGCATGACCACCCGGTCCATGGCTGACCGAGAGGGAAGTCAAGGGCATCTGGAGCCTGGAACGATGGCCCAGGGAGCTGCCAAGAGGAGGGACAAGGGGCGCGGGAAACCGGCCCCAGAAGTTCCCACAGTGGCTGACGGGGCTCCTGAGGAGGAGACTCCCGAGCCAACTGGGGAAGACATTGCCACCCTAGGTGACTTACCGGAGCTTGCTGGCTGGCAAGTTGAGGGTGGACCCACCAGGGAGGAATTCTGCAAGGCGCAGAAAGAGTGTCCCACCCTAGAAGGGTTGAGGAAACAAGCCTTAAACCAGGCAGCAGGTGACGCCTCTGGCAATCACCACCTATATTGGGAGAATGATCTCCTCTACAGTGAGCCTAGGGTTCCGGTCTTTGGGGCAGCACGTGTGCTGGTGGTCCCCCAATGTCACCGAGCCTTCCTACTGGGTCTGGCTCACGACATTCCCCTGGCAGGACATTTGGGACAAGACAAGACCTTCAACAGGCTTGTCACCCACTTTCACTGGCCCAAAATGAGGACACACTCAGACAAATTCTGCAGGGCTTGTCCTACCTGCCAGGCTAGTGGTAAAGCGGGAAAGAGGGTTAAAACCCCCCTGATTCCACTTCCTGTCGTTGGCACCCCCTTTGAAAGGGTGGGCGTCGACATTGTTGGCCCCTTGGACCCCAAAACTGCCTTAGGCAACAGGTTTATCCTGGTTTTGGTGGACCATGCCACCCGGTACCCAGAGGCAATCCCTCTGAGGACCGTAACTGCATCGGTGGTAGCCAGAACCCTGATGGGGATATTTACCCGTGTGGGATTCCCCAAGGAGATAGTGTCTGACAGAGGCACTAACTTCATGTCTGCATACATGAAGTCTCTGTGGGATGCGTGTGGTGTAACCTACAAGTTCACCACACCCTATCACCCCCAGTCTAATGGGCTTGTGGAGAGATTCAACAAGACCCTGAAAGGCATGATTGGTGGCCTCCCTGAGGCCATGAGGCGTAAATGGGACGTCCTCTTACCATGCCTTCTCTTTGCTTACAGAGAGGTCCCCCAGAGGGGAGTAGGGTTCAGTCCCTTTGAGCTTCTCTATGGGTACCCCGTCAGGGGACCCTTAAGCATTGTCAAGGAGGGATTGGAGAACGCTCCAAAGACACCCCCTCAGGACGTGGTCAGCTACATGTTGGCCCTCCGCAATCAGATGACCCGCTTCTCGAAAGAGGCCCAAAGTAACCTGGAGGCCAGTCAAGAGGTGATGAAACAATGGTATGACCAGAAGGCCACTCTGGTAGAGTTTCAACCTGGAGACAAAGTGTGGGTAATGGAGCCAGTAGAGCCCAGAGCTCTCCAGGACCGCTGGTCTGGCCCATTTGAAATAAAGGAGCGGAAAGGGGAGGCCACTTACCTAGTGGACCTCCAAACCCCTAGGAACCCACTAAGGGTGCTCCACGTGAACCGACTAAAAGCTCATTTTGAGAGGTCGGAGATCAACATGCTTCTGGTCACAGATGAAGGAATGGAAGAGGAGAGTGAACCTCTCCCTGACCTCCTCTCTGCCCAAGAAGGTGATGGGTCCGTAAGCGGGGTCATTCTGTCTGACTCCCTGACTCTAAACCAGAAAGGAGACTGCTATGAGCTGTTGGAGCAGTTCTCCCCCCTCTTCTCCCTTACTCCGGGACTGACCCACCTCTGTGTTCATGATATTGACACCGGTGACAGTCTCCCTGTGAAGAACAAAATTTACAGGTTGTCAGATAAGGTGAAGGCCAGCATCAAGGAGGAGGTCTCCAAGATGTTGACGCTAGGGGTTATTGAGAAGTCCAGTAGTCCCTGGGCCAGCCCAGTGGTGTTGGTCCCCAAGGCTACTGCCCCAGGCGCGAAGCCAGAACTCCGGTTCTGCGTGGACTACCGGGGTCTCAAATCAGTCACACGGACTGATGCTCACCCCATCCCCCGAGCTGATGAGCTCGTGGACAGGCTAGGCGCTGCCAAGTTCCTGAGTACGTTTGATCTTACTTCAGGGTACTGGCAGATCGCCCTGACTGAGGGGGCTAAGGAAAGGTCCGCCTTTTCCACCCCTGACGGCCATTACCAGTTCCGGGTGATGCCGTTTGGATTGAAAAATGCCCCCGCTACCTTCCAACGGTTGGTTAACGGGGTCCTGGCTGGCAAGGATGCCTTCTGTGCAGCCTACCTGGATGACATAGCTGTCTACAGTTCCAGCTGGGAGGAACACCTGCTCCACCTCAAGGAGGTGCTTCAGGCCCTGCAACAGGCAGGCCTGACCATCAAGGCTAGTAAGTGCCAGATTGGGCAGGGTTCCGTGGTGTACTTGGGACACCTAGTAGGTGGTGGCAAGGTGCAGCCACTCCAGGCCAAGATCGAAACTATCAAGGCCTGGCAACCACCTCGAACCCAGACTGAGGTGAGAGCCTTTTTAGGCCTCACCGGATACTACCGCAGGTTTGTCAAGGGCTATGGTACCATTGTGTCCCCCTTGACAGAACTCACGTCCAAGAAGCAACCTAGGTTGGTGAATTGGACAGAGGCTTGTCAGAAAGCCTTTGACGCCCTGAAGGAAGCCATGTGCACGGCCCCCGTGCTCAAGGCCCCTGACTACTCCCAGGAATTTATCGTGCAGACAGACGCGTCAGAACATGGCATAGGGGCAGTCCTAGCACAGCTAAATGAGGAGGGCCAAGATCAACCGGTAGTCTTTATTAGCAGAAGGCTATTACCACGGGAACAGAGGTGGAGTGCTATTGAAAGAGAAGCTTTTGCTGTGGTCTGGGCACTGAAGAAGCTGAGGCCCTACCTGTTTGGGACTCACTTCCTAGTTCAGACAGACCACAGGCCCCTCAGATGGCTCATGCAGATGAGGGGTGAGAATCCAAAACTTCTGAGGTGGTCCATTTCCCTACAGGGGATGGACTTTACGGTGGAACATCGCCCAGGGGTTGACCACGCCAATGCTGATGGTCTCTCCAGGTACTTCCGCCTTAGCGATGAGAGCTCCCAGGAGGTCGGGTAGCTCTCCCCACTTTCAGCTGGGGGGGACACATGTTAGACCTGACAGCCTTAGGGTAGTCACCCCTAACTTTTTGCCTGCCTCCCTCCTCTTTTTGGATACTGTTTTTGCTGGTTTTTAGACTCTGCGCACTTTACCACTGCTAACCAGTGATAAAGTGTATATGCTCTCTCTCTGTAAACATGGTAACTTTGGATCATACCTGATTGAACTATTTAATCTACTTATAAGTCCCCAGTCATGTGCACTCCAGGTGCCTAGGGCATATAGATTAAATGCTACTAGTGGACCTGCAGCACGGATTGTGCCACCCACTTAAGTAGCCCCTTTTCCTTGTCTCAGGCCTACCATTGCTAGGCCTGTGTGTGCAGTTTCACTGCCACCTCGACTTGGCATTTAAAAGTACTTGCCAAGCCTAGAACTCCCCTTTTTCTGCATATAAGTCACCCTTAATGTGTGCCATGGGTATCCCCTAGAGCAGGGTGCTGTGTAGGTAAAAGACAGGACATGTACCTGTGTAGTTATATGTCCTGGTAGTGTAAAACTCCTAAATTCGTTTTTGCACTACTGGGAGACCTGCTCCCTTCATAGGCTAACATTGGGGCTGCCCTCATACACTGTTGAAGTGGCAGCTGCTGATCTGAAAGGAGCAGGGAGGTCATATTTAGTATGGCCAGAATGGTAATACAAAATCCTACTGACTGGTGAAGTCGGATTTAATATTACTATTCTAGAAATGCCACTTTTAGAAAGTGAGCATTTCTTTGCACTTAAATCCTTCTGTGCCTTACAATCCACGTCTGGCTAGGTTTAGTTGACAGCTCCTTGTGCATTCACTCAGACACACCCCAAACACAGGGTACTCAGCCTCACTTGCATACATCTGCATTTTGAATGGGTCTTCCTGGGCTGGGAGGGTGGAGGGCCTGCCCTCACACAAAGGACTGCCACACCCCCTACTGGGACCCTGGCAGACAGGATTGAACTGAAAGGGGACCTGGTGCACTTCTTAGCCACTCTTTGAAGTCTCCCCCACTTCAAAGGCACATTTGGGTATAAAACAGGGCCTCTGCCCTACCTCATCAGACACTTGCTGGAGAAGAAACCGGAACCAGAAACTACATCCTGCCAAGAAGAACTGCCTGGCTGCTCAAAGGACTCACCTGTCTGCTTTCTACAAAGGACTGCTGTCTTGCTGTTGCCCTGCTGCCTTGCTGAACTCTTGTCTGGCTGTGAAAGTGCTCTCCAAGGGCTTGGATAGAGCTTGCCTCCTGTTCCTTGAAGTCTCAGGACCAAAAAGACTTCTTCCTTTCACTTGGACGGTCCGTGCGCCGAAAATTTCGACGCACAGCTTGTTTCGCGGCGAGAAAAACGCCGCACACCGACGCTGATCGACGCGACGCCCTCGGGACGATCGAGACTTCGACGCACAACCTCGCAAGGACAAAGCCGCTCGACTTTCCAGGAGAAATCGACGCGACGCCCACCGTGAGTGCGAAACTTTGACGCACGGCCTCGCAAGGACAACGCCGCCCGACTTCCAAGGAGAAATCGACGCGACGCCTGCCGTGAGACCAAACTTTCGACGCACGGCCTCGCAAGGACAACGCCGCCCGACTTCCAAGGAGAAATCGACGCGACGCCTACCGTGAGATCGAAACTTCGACGCGCAGCCCCGCAGAACGACGCGCAGCCGGAAAACAAGCAGGAGAATCCACGCACAGACCCGGGACATCTGGTAATCCCCGCGATCCACAAAAAGAGACTGTCTGCGCGCCGGAAAACGACGCCCGACTTCCCCGCGTGGAAAAGAACGACGCAAGTCTGTGTGTGCTGAGGAGAAATCGACGCACACACCCCTTTTTCCACGCATCTCTTCTCCTGTGGCCCTCTGAGGAGATTTTCCACCAGAAACCAGGTACTTTGTGCTTGAAAGACACTGTATTGCATTCTAAAGACTTAAGACACTTTATATCACTTCCCTGTGATATTTCTACAATTTTCCATTGCAACTTTATTCTTTTTGACCTACAATTATCCTGATAAATATTATATATTTTTCTAAACACTGTGTGGTGTATTTTTGTGGTGCTATATGGTGGTATTGTATGATTTATTGCACAAATACTTTACACATTGCCTTCTAAGTTAAGCCTGACTGCTCGTGCCAAGCTACCAGAGGGTGGGCACAGGATAATCTTGGATAGTGTGTGACTTACCCTGACTAGAGTGAGGGCTTTTGCTTGGACAGGAGGTAACCTGACTGCCAACCAAAAACCCAATTTCTAACAGTAGTCAAGTACAGCAGACAAGCCAAAAGGAGGGGGAGGGAGGACAGGCTTTAGCAGGCTGCAATACTGGGCCATGACTCCGTTTTAAGGCACAGTGCTAAAGCTTTTTCTCACATTTGTTCGGAAGTTAGCCTCTAATGCTGCTAGTGCTGGTCTTGTAGGTGTCTCCTCTGGTGAATAGCAGTACAGAGATGTCTCACTAGAAAAACTTTCATGCCAAATTCTCTCTAGTCTCAGCTTTCAAGTACTGATTAAATACATTTTATTTGTGCTAAACACACCTAACTCATACACTGCTAGGTTGCAGATAGTCAAGTTACTTCCTTTTTACACTTGACTCTCTCAAGGTAGCTGTAGCCAACAGGAAAGGGTTACTGCAAGGTTCAGTGGGGAGCTAGCGATTCAGATACAGCATAACACAGTATTGTCAAATGTACAGCCCTTCAGAAGACTAGGGTCTTAATTTAGAAGCCAGTATGGAATAAAATCCTCCAAATAACTCTGTGACTTGCTGAAAACACCATGTACATGCTTTGCTTCCCTTCATCCACCTTACCCTCAACACCTTCACCTTCAACCCCTTCCACCCACAGTGCCCGTTCATGCTTTGCTGACATCAGTGTGGCCCTCCGGCACACTACAGACCTTACTTTGTGGCCCCTGAGAAAATGTTTTCAAATACCCAGGCTCTTGTCATTATGCTTTAATGGTTCTAATGCTGCCCCAGGTAGAAATCAATTGTTTTGATGTTAAATGCATCAGCGTCAGAGAGCATTGGGAGATGGAGACATGGTGACCATTTTAGTGTGTGGTAAAGGTTACACTGTACACGCAGACATCTGAAATTTCACCTAGCAATCCTGAAAAATGGCAAATAACATCCTATTTAGTTAACCTGTTCCTATGTGTTGCTCATTTATAGGACGTTTCCTGAGTGGTACATGGATCTTTTTGTTTATTTGCGATGGGGCTTACATGGCCTGTGGCCTGTTTCTGTGGAGACCTGCCCAAGTCTGGCATTGAGGTTCTGCTTGATGATGATGTCACCTTCTAACTTAAGGCAAGCTGTGTGATGCCTCTGGGCTGGACTCAGGACACTCAGCCGGATACCAGATATAACACAGAGGAAACTTCTGACCCTGTTCTCACAAAGCAGAGTAAGGAAAATGTCCACACTTTAGGTTTACATGACATGACGTGAAGCCTGTCCGCAGTGCAGCATTTTGCTACAAACTGATGATGGCGCACCACTGTAATGAGCCAGTACAATAAACATGCAGTGCTGGCTAATGGGAGGCGGCAATTTTTTAAGAGGTTTTATGAAAGTAAAAAACAATCAAAGATGACCTCTCATAAATGCAACTGCAGATGCAAGCCATTTTATACTGTAGGAAAAAGCATATAGAGGCATGGTAGAACCACAAGCAACCTGAAAGCAGTGTTGAGGGAGGTGCCAGGTCATTGCCAAAAAGGTAGAAAGATTTTTATTTTTTTTACATGAAAGTAGCACAGAAGAGGTCTATTTTTGTGCATAAAACACATTGTGCAACAGCAGAATGCACTCAAGGTGAGGTAAGCCAGTGGTTGAGATGAACTTACCCCTGCCCAATGCTGTTTCCTGTGGTGGGAAAATGATTAATGACAATTCAGCAGACCAATGGATGAAGAGGGTTGAAAAAAAAAAGTATATATATATATCTTTTTTTTCTGAAAACAGTAGCCTGGAGAGACAGCTCCAACTGTCTCAATGGCCAGATCTGAATGATACAAAGGATACAACTCATACAGTCAGTACATTGTCCAGGAGCATTTCAGATGCCCACACCCAATAATAAGGAGGAAAGCTACAGAATCAGGAGCAGGCTCATGTGACAGATAAAGAAGCTACCTAACCATGAGGAAGATGCAAATTCAAATCACAATCTAAGTATATGATCTGTATTAGAAAAAAACAGGTATGCCAGCAGACATCTACAACGGTCTGTAGATGACTCCTACTGAGCTGTATTTAGTTTTGTCCAAATCTGGTCGCTGTGCCGTGCTGTCTGCTTCTGCTTGCAGCTCATATGAATCATATGTAGTTCTGGTAAACAGTGATGTGGAGGCTGAGCATACATAGTTTCTCTGTAGCACAGGCTCCAAGTTATCTCCCCCAACCAGCCTGCTTGTGAGGAGGGGGCACTACCCAGCAATATCTTACTGCAATGCAAACAGCAGAGACACTCTTAAATGTGCACATATACAGAGCAACTTGGAGACCACTCTTTGATCTGCAGACAGGCATATTGAGAAGGGAGCTGATGCACAGCCTAAGACAAAGGAAAGGCAACACCACAAGCATAAAAAGAAGGTTTGGTGAATTATGCTGTACTTCTATACCTTGATAACATTGATGCTTGCTATCCAGTATCCATGTCACTTTGTGCACAGTGCCCAAAGCTTTGTCCAAGCTCTGGCCTCCAGAATTAATGGATTTTCTCACTTAACCCATCTGTCTGGTGTGTTATTTGTGAGGAGGCAGAGAAAATAAATGTCAGTGCTGTAGTTTAAAATGTTCACAAACAATGTGAAGCCATTTTTTACACCCATAAGAACAATAAGAGTACAGTCTTCTAGAAGTTACTCCAAGTCCTAGTCGAGAATAAGCTCTGAAAGGTGTGTAAATGCTTTGATACAATCTAAATTGAACTAGAATGAATGTTGGATTTATCGCGATGTGGGAATGCATGTATATGTTTTTGAGACACAGAAAGAGAGCAAAACACATTGTTTGGTTACTGGCCTCAACATACTTCTCTGTCTCTTAAGCAGTATTGCAATAGAGATAGACTGAGATGCTGTTGAATGAATTATCTGAAAATAAACATACAGTATGATGTAGTTATAACTGTATACAGGACATCACATGATATTCTTCCTGTTGTGAGGCTTCTGAAAGCCTGGTATTACGAATGCAATGTGTACACAGTCTTGTGCTGCAGATGTTCTCAGTGATTTTATAACATCTGTATACTTTTCAAATGTGAGTTGAATGGTGATATGTAATTACTGATCAGCTGTGAAAAGAAGCTAGAGTTAGATAGTCGTAGTATTTGCTACTTTAAGATTTATTTCTGATTTTAAAATAGCTGATGTCCTTCTAAGAGGAATCTTCAGTCAGTGGATCTGTTTCTGAATTATCACAGTTGCTGTAATTTTTTAGCCATTTGCAGATAAGATTTTCTAATTAAAGGAATATTTGAAATGAACAAATGTTCATGAATCGGATGTGATTTGATTCCTTGACGGTCTGATGGGAGTGCATTCCACAACATGACTTTGATCTCATCTAGTGATTCAACCTACATGAAGTTATAGACACCAAGTCGAAATGTACCTAGCAATTGCCTTTGGACTTAAGTTGGACTTTTCTCCAGGCATTTTTTGGGACCATTGTAAGAAGTTTAAACTAGAACTGGATTCTGACATTAAATCAAGGGCAGCATTGTTGAAAGCCCCAAATTTGGAAATAGATTGCATCTCGTTGGATTAGGCCTTGTGATAGAAAGGTAAAATAGTAGGTTGGAAGCCCTGTGTACAAATAGTTACCATAGTCTTCCCTAATCAGAACAGTTTCTCTAATTATGAAGAGTCTGTAGGGTATGTTAACATAAGAAGTGATTGGTTTTGCCAGGTGCAGGAGCAAAGTGCATTTTTACTGCTTCTTACAATTGTATGTGAAAACAAAATTGAAGATAGACTAGAAAATAGGGTGATTCTGTGAAGGCTTTGTGAGAGGCGCTGGGTCTAAATAGACCTGTCAGCTAAATGGTAGCTTTAAATAACCAAGCATAATTTAGGCTCCACTTTCTGGACATTATAAATATACATTTATATACTTGTATACAATATTTATATTTAAGAAATGACTTAACGTCATTAACACTTGAGCTACATTTAAACTAAGTGATAGAGTAAATGAATTGATAACACCAAAGATTTATGTATGAGTGTACTAACTTGAACAGCTGACTGTTGTAACCATGTTCTGCATATTCACATTTAACATTGATTACTGTTCTAATTTTATACAAACTTAGTATTGTAACAAGCATCCACTTTTCTTTTAAAAGAGCTTAACCTGATATGAGGCCTCAGCTGGAAGAAAGCTTTCTTTACATCGCCAATGTGTTATATTTTCCTTCTGCAGCTACATTATCACGATTCTCATTAGTTAGAGAAATACTTATTGTTTGTATAAGACAAAGGTGACTCCTAGTGAGGCTTGTGAGGAGGAATGTGGCAATGAACTCGGAGAAATAATGGTCAAAATGGGGCCTTGTATTTGCGGCATACCAGGAGAATGAGGTGTCCGAATTTGCAGCTGCAGATGTTAATTTTGAGGGGTTGGAAACGTAAGGAGCATATTGACTCCCCTTACATTCAGCAACTTGGTTGGTTCTTGGTGGTAAGAGAGAGATGTGGATGTTTTTAAAGCTACTGTTATATTTATATTCCCATAGCTTGTTAGGCAGGAATTCCCTTGACTCTAACAGGGAACATATCTCCCTGCTGTGCTTTCCCTGAGTATAAAGTTTCATGCTGAGAATTTGTTTGAACTTCTAGGGAAGTTCTATTCTATGCTGACAGCTTCTGTGCACTCTGGATAGAAATTTCTGCTAGCAAATCATGGTTCTCAATGTATCTTTAGAATAGAAAAGGGAAGTTCCTTTATCGAACACCTGATTGCGACAATCTGCTTTCTTTGTATTGTTACCATTACTATTCTGTATCTCATTTTATTATATTAACTTCCTGGAACATTTTAGACTTCAAACTATATTTCTGTATCCCCTGAATTTATTTCTACTTTGCCTATATACTAGTTTTCTTAATATCCTCAGATAAACTCAACAAATCAAAACCTTTAATACTTAGTCCTTATTGTACAGTCTCATTGGCTTCACAAGTTGGAAATGCAGATCTGGTGTCACCCTCTCTTCAAGTCTACTAACAAAGGTACATAGACCAACTGGGAAATAGATTTGATGATTCTACTAAGGGATCAAGGTGCAGATACCAGCACTCTATCCTATCACCTTTATTGGCAACTTCGGAGTAATGGAATAGTTTAAGGCCACTGCATGTAACATGGTGCAGTGTAAGATGCTCATCAGCAATGCCAATTTTACTTCCATCAACACTTTCTATATTTCCAAACTATGGACCTCATTTCAACCTCTGCGGTCTTTTTTAAAGATCGCCGAGGTACCGCGTGCTGAAAACCGGCAGTGCAGGTGGTTTTCCGCACAGCGTATTATGACTGCTGGCAGCCCTCCATCCTTTTTCGGACGGAGAGCCGCCAGCAGCCATATCAGCGGTCGGCAGGGAAGTGGAGGCTGCTCCACCTCCACCGCTCGTCATGAGAACACCGCCCACCGAATCACGTCCCATGATTCGGTGTGGCGGTGTTCTGGTGATGGGGAGCTGGCGGCAGAGCAGCCCCCATGGATCCCGTCCCCTCCCGGAGGATCAACGGACAAGGTAAGTTGATCGTCCCTTAGTATGTGATGAGGTGTGTGAGTGCCTGTATGCATGCGGGGTGTGTGTTGTGTGTATGGGAAATGTGTGCGAGTCGGTCTGTGTGCATGTCTGTTTGTCTGTGTGCGGGTATGTGTTGTAGTGTATGTGTGCGTGTAGGGGTGTGTGTAGGTGCATGTTGGGGGTGGGGAGGGTGTGTGTGTATGTGCATGTTGTGGGTGGGGAGGGGGTCCTGCCACCTTTGGGCGGTGGCAGGGGTGTGAGGGGGTGGGGCTAGGACTCGGGGGTGGGGGAGGGGAGTGCGGGAGACCCCTATCAGTGCCAGGGAAGGAGTTCCCTGGCACTGATAGTGCGTACCGCCATGGATTTCGTGGCAGTTCCAAACCACCCAAAATCCATGGCGGTATGCAGGGTCCTGATACTGCCGGCGGTCTGGTGAGGACCGCCGGGCTGGAGACTGCCCTGGTGGTCGGAGTGGAGAAGTGGCAGATGACCATGGCGGTAACCGCCATGGTCATAATTCCATTTTTTTTTTCGCCGGCCTGTTGCCGGTTTTACCTCCACTCCTCCCCCATCTGCCAGGGTCGTAATGAGGGCCCAAGTATCATTGGCTTATATATTGTCAAATCCAGATGAATTTGGAGTATCACAGCCAACAGTACATACACATGATAAATAGTACTAGAGAGAAGCACTGCGGTGAGTGTTAATGTGGCGGTATAATATTCACAATGGGATTTATTGAGAGTGAAATCGGAGATCATGGCTCCTATTTCATCTGATTTGATTTCTCTCTCCAGCAGGTTCTATCCCTTATACCTGAGTCTGTATAGGCCAACTACTGCAATAAATCACTTCTCAGCCAGTGTTGTGCCTATTGGGTCAGAGTGATTAAATGCTATCAACGAAGGTGGTGAAGGTGTTTCCACTACCAGAGACCCCATTTCCAACAAGTATCAATGTAGTCTTGATTACTGAATATGATCAGGATGGTGTTTGACCATCCCTCCATTTCTGTTAGGCAAGCAACAAGTGGCTCACTTTCTACCCCTGATCATACTGTCAATTCTAAAGTATAGAAAGTTCATGTTCGGCATTGAACTAAAGTTTTTCCTTTTCAGGTCTTGAAGAAACTTTGCAGATGGATGTCACTTATGTTAGTTGGTGAGGCTTTGATTGAACATTCTATTAGGGTCTGTTTCTCTTTTTAGTTCCTGATGATCACTTTAAAGACTCTGATGATCGGCCTTCAGAGGGCCCTTCTTTGTTACTCATAGTGTTTGTATCGATCACATTGACCCTTGGTAACTCATACAGAAAAGACCTGATGTGAGACCTGATAATGACATAGCTGTGAGTTTCATCTAAATAATTTTAGGCACTGAGTTTTCATGGGTGGATTTAATGGCTGGGTTCCAGTCCAGTGTAATTCATGAGTGGTCAAATCCTGCAGCTAGAAATGTCAGGGAGAATGGATACAGACACCAAAAAGTGATAAGATGTGGAACTAGAACCTTGTACAATGCAGATAGATGTATGCTCACTGTCTGACCAGTTGCTCTGGCACCATATACCTATGAGAGCATGAAACTCTAGAACGGTTTGCAGTGTTGCCATGTCATTAGCTTTGGCTCAAGGAACACAGGTTAACAGCAGACTTCAGTCACTGCCATTGATGGTGTTCCAAATTCAACTTGAATTCTTGAGTTTGTAATATTGTGTTGCTCAGGCATAGGTGGAACCTGCAATGCTTATCCAGGGGTATTTAATTTCCAAAATGTTAATTTCCTTGCACCTAGTTTGTCCGGGGTTTGGCCAGATCATAAAGATTCTGTAGGGTAAAAGGTTTCAAACAAGGACAATGACTCCAAACATCTTTGCAGTAGCTGTCATTGTGCTCTTTAGTGAGGATCTCTATTGTTAGTTTGGTGTAACTGCAACTTTCCATCTCCTTTGCACTTTTCGGTGAGAACCTGTGTTAGTAGCATAGTGCATCTATTTGCAGTACATTGCAAGAAGCTTTCTCCATTGTACTCTCTGCTGAGGGCATCTGTAGGATGAATAATGACACTTCAGCTTTCCAGCATTTGTTGGTGGCTGTGTAAAACCTCTGAACCTAGATGCATGCTGTGTGGATTCTCTCAAGATGTCAACTGTTGTAATGCACATTTATGTCTTTGTTTTGCATGGTACAAATATGGTTTCACGTTTATAAGGGATACAGAGGTTGCTTAACTCACACTTCCAAAGTCTATATATGAATAGTACACGAAGACCAGATTTATTTTCTTTTTGGTCTGACACTGCTATTCCTGAGTATAGTTTTGCTTAAAAGGCTGAAAATAAAAAAGCAGGGAAAAAGTTGAATTTGATGCACCATTAAGAGATTACAGAGGAAGAGCTGTTACCCTTTGACAGTGCTCCCATCCTCTGAATGTTATGCCCCCATTCTACCCTCCACAACGTTAACCTTTTAGGGGATTTAGGGGTTTAATGCATCTCTAGTTCTCTCTCCACTCCTACATTATGGCCCTGATTCTGACCCCGGCGGTTCCTTACCGCCGGGGCCGGGGATGCGGGAGCACCGCCAACAGGCTGGCGGTGCCCCGCAGGGCATTCTGACCGCGGCGGTTTGGCCGCGGTCAGACAAGGAAAACCGGCGGTCTCCCGCCGGTTTTCCGCTGCCCTTGTGAATCCTCCATTGCGGCGGAGTGCGCTCCGCCAACCATGGGGATTCTGACACCCCCTACCGCCATCCTGTTCCTGGAGGGTCGCCCGCCAGGAACAGGATGGCGGTAGGGGTTGCCGCGGGCCCCGTGGGGGCCCCACTTTGTATTTCAGTGTCTGCTACGCAGACACTGAAATAAGCGACGGGTGCCACTGCACCCGTCGCACATACCCACTCCGCCGGCTCCATTCGGAGCCGGCTTCCTCGTGGGGAGGGGTTTCCCGCTGGGCTGGCGGGTGGCCTTCTGGCGGTCACCCCCCAGCCCAGCGGGAAAGCCAGAATGGCCTCCGCAGTCTTTCGACCGCGGAGCGGCCATATGGCGGCTCCCTCCACGCGGGCGGCGACCGCCGCCCGCGGGGGTCAGAATGACCCCCTATATCTTTAGGAGTGAATAAGTGTCTTCTCTTTGGTACAACTGCAGTCCACGATATTCTGAGAGAACACCGGTGGGTAGAATGGTGCAACTGCAGCTTTCCATCTATGTTGTATTCTTCTGGGAGTACATCTTTGAGCTGTGTAGTACAACTTCTGCTTTCAAGCAACTGTGTTCTCCTTTGAGGACATTGGTCTGCTGCATAGTAAGCCTGCTGCTTTTTGGTTGTGGCTTGGTCTGCTGTAGCAAGCTCATGAGGTTCCGGAGAAAAAGGATGAACAGCTTTTTACATCCTCTGTTTGTGTGGAGACTCATGTCTCCTAGTCTGCCAATGACAAAAGCAAATACAAATTCTGCTACAGCACAAAACAAGAAAAATGTTTTGAATATCTACAATCCATGAATAAGATAATGAATTAAATGTGTGATGACAGCCTGCTTTTCAAATCTAAAATAATTCCTCATGCATTGCACAAAAGCAAGAAGACACAGCTAAGCTGATAGAAAGTAACGAGAATAAAATCTATTGTAGGATGACCCAAGATGTGTTGAATAATATGTGAAGTCAATAGTGGAAGAAGGCTGACCTAAATCCGCTTCTATTTATGTGGAGTATTTATTGCATACAATATGTTTCAATGCATGGTGCAAGGGTCATTATACACCAAACCTAATGCTGGTACAAGCACCATTACACATGGAACCTAGAAATATACATATTTTCTGACTATTTTATTAAAATATAATGAAGTCTAAATTGCCATGTTTTACACAGACGAGGCCAGACTTATAGGCTTTGCCAATCCTTGTTGCTTTAAATTTGGAACAGGGACGAGATGCCATGTTATGTATGCCTCCCCCATTACTCCTCTTTTCCTGCATAGCAGTTTAAAGCAGGGGCAGGTGATTTGGAGGCAACATATAACATAAAAGTATAGATGGGCAAAAAGTGTATATTAGGAATGCTTTTCATCAGGGGGTTCTCAGTTACCTTGTAGAGGACTTAAGTTTCGCTCCCCCTGTCTATTGGTGTCACTCAGAACCCCATGGTGAAGAACTTCCTCCTTATTCAACGTTATTCCTCTTTAATATTATTCTTTCACTTTCCAGTGAGGCATACAGTTAGTCCTTCTATTACAGACAGTTTATTGTCAAACCAGAAGTCAGCTCTTTAAAAAAATGTTCTCTCATAGTTTAATCATGACAAACAGAAGTTAACACAGAAACAGATCACTGTAATGGAAAAAGTAGAAATGTTTTAAGAAGTGTACCGTGGATAATGTGTGCATTTAATCCTGGATTGCATGTTGAATGATTATTATCTTCCTGTTGCCACTCAATTTTTAATTGAATTTCAGTCATATGGATAGAGCGTTGTACCTATTCATCTGCTTCTCTCAGGCGCCTCAGATTGAACAAGTCCCTCCAAGTTATTACTGTAATACAAACACTGCCTGACAGTTGATGCACATTAAAAATTCAGAGCCTCTCAGTGGGGATAACACAAAGCATAAGCTTACCTTGCATATGCACGCTCAAGAATCCCATTAATTTGGACGATAACGTATTATGCTTATCCATGTTACATTTTCAACGCCTGAATTGTAAGTTTGGGCTTGGGAAGGAAGGGCAAAGCGGCGGAAATAACTACTATTTCATGCTAAATGGAATTAAGTATTTTTGATGCTTGCCATTAAATGTAAAAAATTTTCTCATTCCTATTTAATTCACCTACATAATGACATGCAAGAAAATGCACCCAGAGTTTCAAAATGTCTATTCTCTTCTATTTGTAATTAGGTCGAGGCTGCAGAATAGCACAGCAATCCAACCGAAAATAACAATTGCTGTCTTTCTATTTTTCCATCCATACCTGGTAAAGCGACGTAGTGAACGCTGCGCAGAACGTTTCCAAATAAGACCCATTCAAGAAAGGCGTACATTATCTTGCATCTGTGAGGCAAGGGGCTGTTCTGGAACCCGACGAGCTGAGTAAGAGTGTGCCTGAAAGGCTAGTGCCAATCCTTTGTCTAAAGCCTTTGATTCCAGATAGAGTTTGTCTTCAAACAGAAGACAATACCGAATATGTGAAGAAAAATGTAAAAGTGAAGAACATACCTATGTGAAGAAAACGTGACAACTTTATTTAAGCGTGTCACTTGTGATTTCATACAGCTACGTCAACCGCGTCTTTAGTGACCTATGTGTGTACAGCATTTCGTACCTTTTAAGAAGATGAACACGGGAGTGGAATGGATACCTCAACTGTTTCGTGGTAAATACAATGGATTGAGAGTCATTCACAGCACGGCTGCCAGACTGACATCAGTCTTCATCGGCTGCAACAGGAGTCTGTAATCACTTATTGCTTCTCACTATTGACCACACATGATCAATCTGACGGAAACTTGATTGACCACAAACACAAAAGCCACATTTACCTAGTGTTGGGCCCTCGAGTAAAGATTGTATTTAAATAGGCAGGGCAATGAACATATTGTACTACTTTTCAGTCCTGGCCACCTGGTACATGTGTACCTGGCACTTTGTTAAAGGCTTCCCAGCACTGTGTGAGGGCTGTACAGTTGTACATGTGAAAAGGGTTTGTCATAGCTCTCAAATTTGAATTTTTATCAAAGGAAGTATAAATATTTTAGAGTAATATCTCAAGTGATAAGGATAACAGATGCAAACCTCTTAAAATTATGAAATATTTTTCGGAAAATAATGTACTATATGAAGTTCGTCCAAAGTTACATTTCAGAAATTGCGATGAAGGAACAGCTCACTGTTGTAGAATTATAAAAAGAAAAATATTACATGTCAGTATTCCATGTGCAAAATCATTTATCTATCTATCTATATCTATCTATCTATCTATCTATCTATCTATCTATCTATCTATCTATCTATCTATCTATCTATCTATCTATTTATCTATATATATATATATATATATATATATATATATATATATATATATATATATATCCCCCTCCAAAAGGTGCACTCCGGGGCATTACACACAGAAAACACGTTGGCGAGCTAAAACACATTGTCAAATTAAACTACACTGATTTGCATTGTACTAAGTGCTTCCAGGACATTCATTTCAGCATTGCAGGGAAAGTGACAATTATCAAATGAATCAGTCCACTCCTGTGAGCACTGTATTGGTCCAAAGGAAACACACATATATATATATATATATATATATATATATATATATATATAGAGAGAGAGAGAGAGGGAGAGAGTGTTTTGTGCTTTACTTTAAGTCTGATCAGTAGTTTTGGAGAAATTAAGGTTAAAAGAGGATATGTATGTATATATATATATATATATATCACACTGCATAGCGTCTGCAGAGCCGACAGATTTTAAACTAAGATCTGATCGATTGTCACCGCCCCAACCAGGAAGATGTGGCTGCCATCTTAGGACTCGGGATTCAGACCTGAGTCTTAAGGAAAAGACATACAGGGGCAGGGTAGGAATACCCAGACCCCATAGGCCTATTGGTGGGGTTTCCTTTTTAAACTCTTCTGGAGAACCAGGGACCTGGAAGGGGTGACACAGTTCTGAGGGAGGGTTTTGAATGTAAACCCTGTCCCCATGTTGTTTTCAGCCCCAGGAACCCCACTCTCTGGAGCCTGAACTATTTTACAGGAAGGGGTCACTTGGCCCCAATCCCTGAGCCTTAAAAATGCCTTGGGGACCCCATCCCCCGAGGCTGTTACACAATTAAAAGGGAAGGAGGACCACAGATACCCCTCCCTGAACCACTAATGGCCCTAGAGACTTCATCCGCCTGGGCAAGCTCAGATGCTGTGTCCTATCCCACCCCTGGGGCAGAGCAGTTTCCCTGCCCGCACAGGCAGGGAAACCCGTATTTGCTTCCGTCTGGTGAGAGCATTTTTAAAATTCCTGCCAAACGGGACCAAACACAATGTCTGCTCCAAGAGGACAGGGACTTTAAAAAAAAAGCTCTCAATATCTGAGTGCAGACTTGAGACCTGTTTCCATGTTCGCACTGATGCAGGCAGGGAAATAGATTAAGATATTGCTTCTGCCTATCACTTGTGCCCTTAGGCAACAATAACTTGCGCTCTTGGCATGCACTGCTAATTACCCCGCCTTACATCATTCATGTCATCTTGTATGACATCATTGATAATATCACTACAACGTTTGCAACAAAATTATTGATGAGAAAACTGCATTGCAGGGGCCCAAATTATAGTTACCTTAAGGCATGAGTTATAGTTACTAGAGATAACTGTAAACATATATAGCAAGCCTTGAAATGTGATGCGACAGGACCCACCCTTATTGACTTGTTCCATATCTTAGAGTTGGATGGTGTCACAGTATATACAAATTCCTATTGAATGAACATTAATAACTTGTGTTCATTTTATCGGACTTTGCTTATAGAGCAACAACTGGTATATGGCAGAATTACGGATCCATTTGGCTAGAGACTCAGGTTACAATTGCATCCAGAGAGCACCATTCCAGTCAGATTAGCCTGTAGGGCAAACAGGGTTTGCATGATGGTGCTTACATCACCTTGCTGATGTCTGCCACCGCCCAGCATCCTTCATCGTCCAGCCATCACTACAATCCGCTGTAATCAAAAGCATTTTCCACTAGTGGGCATGGTGGGATGAACATCCGGTGGTGTCTCTTCCCGAGACTAAACGATGCTCAAGGTGGGCATTATTAAAGTGCTTTTTGTTTTTTTAATTACTGTTTAAAAGCATTCTTGTGTGCTGAGTGTTGACAACTATTCAACTAAAATTTATATTTTAAGTAACAATAAAAATTAATAGATAGATGGTGTGCTTTTATTATTCGAAATGATCATCCTGCTTAGAAAGCAAAGAAATTAGTAAGCTGGTGATAAGGAATTCATACAAGATAAATAAACAACTTCAACTAGTGTATGTGTGGTAGTTCTCCTGTTGCCATTACATACCAGGCTTTGATTTGTGAACTTGTATGGAAACTATACTCTACTGCTTGGGTAGACAAAATTACAAAGCTATAGAAGAAGAAACACATTTAAGAGTAGACGAGGTCTTTAGTAGGCCATATGTAAAGCATATTAAAAGTAACTGCAGAATAATAACACATCATTAGCATGGAAAAACGGTGAAATAAAAAAGGCCGACGGAATGTTGAGGTCAAAACAACATACTGGAGAGAAATGTAGATAAATTAACAGTATCGTGTCTGTTGCACAATAAAGTGCAGGCACAAAATTATTTTCTGCAGAAATGAAAATGCCCTGAGAAGACAAATTTGAAAAAATTAAATACACTTGAGTTAACCAACCTTGACTGGATTTAGTGCAGTGTTTTTTATTCCTTTGTTGTATCAGAGTGTGATACGTGGAATTATTTAATAAATTGCCTCTGTACTTAAACCGTCAAACATGCAATTTCCTTCCACTCTTAAGTGTAATGGGGGGAAGTAAAATCCATCGTTATTCATGTATTCTGCCTCCAGCACTTGATATGTGGTAAAGTATGAAACGGTTAGAATTAGAGCACATTTTAATGCACTTAGCAACAGTTCGCAAACTGAAGATTAAAATTTGATTAAGTTGACAGAACATTTGCCTTGAGAAGGTTCAATCAATCAAAAAGGCAAATTAAGGACAAACTTAACACATACTGCAGAAGGCTCCAAGTATTTCCAGGAAAAAAATGTCATTTTTTCTCGATCAGTAGATACAGTTCCTGGCTTCGATTTGTGCACAAAAATGGGCGCGAATCGATTGACTGGAACTGGGAGTTTTATGTCAGACACTGAAATGTCGTAAGGATTTGCTGAAATTCTGAATACTTGACTTATGTGAACAACTTAATCCATTTTAAGGAGCAATTAAACCTATTTCGGTATTTCTGAAGAAAACATTTAATTGTATAATATCAAGATGGAATACAGATGCTCCACAGTGCACCCAAGCCTTTGGAGAAGTATTTTTAAATACAAAAAAAAACAATCAAGAAATTGTACACCACAAGTCATTGCACAAATGACATAAACAATACATTATAGATAAAAAAGAAATTACCTATTAACTCAAAATTATAACAGTTTTTTCCACAATTAAAGCTATATCAACACATAATCAGCCCTTAAGATTGTTTCTTGCATCAAAGGCAATAGAAGTGGCGTGTGAAGGAAAATGAACAGTGGGGAGGAAAGTCTTATGGACTCTCTCGGTAGGATAGTAAAGTAAAATCTCACTAATTGGTCCAGAGAAAGCTAAGCAACACTGCATTTGGTTTTCCCATAATCTGTTTCCCAACGAAACTAGCAAGAATATTAAATGTAGAAAGAGGAACAAACATAGAGATGAATTAATGAGCTGGCCTCAAAGTAATATGCAAATGAACAGAAAGGCAAATATAACATATATGTTGAGTTTTACACCTAACACAACATTTCTACTGTGAATCATTGGGCGATAATGACTACTTTAGATGCATAGAGACGGTCAACCTCATAAGATGACCTTGATTTTATGTTCATGGACAAGACCTGTTTTTTTTAGTACATACAGAACACGTTTTTCAAAGTGTGTGAATTAATAGTTTGATAATTATCGATCACCAGCGTTCTCGTCTTACAAACAAGCTCACCATCTCTAGTGGTTCTCAACACACCCACAGCCAGGACACAATCAGATTGCAGACTAGAAATTGTAAAAAAGTGAAAACAGGACAGCAAGCCTTTTCCTGCAATGCAAATGGGTTCAGGAATAACGTCTCCTTTACCATCAGGACCACCACAATGCTGCTCCAATTTAGAGAACAGTTTAAGACTCACCTGTTTAAAGAACATTATTTCACAATGTATTAACAGTCCACAAAACAACTTCCTCTCCTGCTACTCGCTATATTTGTCTTTGAGCATGTACAGTGCTCTACTGACTTGTGGCTAGATTTGTAGATTTGTTCTACAGTAATAACTAACATACATATATTTTCTGACTAACAGGTGTCCCTTTACTTCTCTTGTAAGGATGACAGATGACAGGCTGAGCAGTCTGCAACATTGATTGGATCTTTTACTTTGGGTTACAAAACAATCTCGGCAACAGGTGCCCTAATATGATACGATGCTTTGAATTTAGAACTTTGCAATTTTTTATATATCTACATATATATATATCATGATCTTCTTCTTCCAGCTGATGAATATTTATTATCCATCTATAAACATAATGTCTTACTAAAAGCTAATGAAATGATTTTGTGTGTAAATCTATCCTGAATGAGAAGTATTCTCAAATTGTACAAGACTGCAGTATTGTATTCAGATTGGTCATTCCCTAATATCAGATGAGCTGCAGTATGAAGAGAAGCTTTGAGAGAGAAGATTTCGTGTTACAAGAAAGTGTGGCATTTCTGTAGTATAATCTAGAGATACCCAGAACTTTGCCTACCTCTTTGAAGTCCTGATGAAGAAGGACCGTTTTAATAGCCCCAATATGTCTAAGCTGATGATTCACTTTTGCTGATGTAAGATTGAGATGCTTTTTCAAAAATAAATCAACAAGACCTGGAACTTTCTACACTCGTAGGGCATTAGTCTAAAGTATTAGTAAAGTCAAACATTTTTGTTTTAACATGGTAGGGGAACACTGTAGAAATCTGGTTGGTGAGCAGGCAATTAGAATTACATATTGAAGAGGGATGAAGCTAACAAAATGATATCAGCTGGCGAAGTATCCTGCTAATTGAGCTGGGTGTCAACTGCATAATGGTGATACAAAAGCCAGACTCTCTGATAATGTCACCCAGTAGTTCCAGATTTAGATTTAGAAGTGCGTGTTCTGGGCCATCCCTGATAAACTCCCTGAGGCAGCAGAGCCTTGCCTTCCAACCAGCCTAATGGTTTCATTGAGTGTGAATGAGGATCTCATGGTTGACTGTTTCAAAAGGTTGAGTAAAATCAGCATACAAAAGTCTTCACTTTCCAAAATGTGCTGAGCATCATCACTGATTTGGAGAATGCCAGTTTATGTATCAGATTCAACTCTGAAACCAGATTCAGTACTCCGAAAAATATTATCATTACACTTTTTGAGATGATTCTTCATACAAATGTCCATGAATTTTAGCAGGGATAAGAAAATAGGAGTCAGGAGAGAAGTTGACTTTTAAAAAAAAAAAATTAATTTTATGTTCAAATCATTTTATCAGATTTTTAACAATTGCAATTAGCCTGGTGGTACATAGCATCACAGTAGTAGTACATAACTATTTTTAGTGACTGGTCCCCTATCATAAGTAGTACATTGAGAGTTTGAGCATGGGCAATATAATGTCTATCAAATAACTATGCAAGGGATAGCCAAAATCATATGGAAATAGTAATTTGAAGAGGTAGAGAAGCATATGATTAAGATATAGAGGGAGGGATGAAAGAGGAAGAGCCAAAGGGAAAGGGGAGAGACATTAAGAAGGATGGCAGATGAAGATGGGTGTAGACTATCACATCAATATTGGATCAGTTGGTCACTTTGTGGAGAAAAGATAATGAGTATACTTTTTCAATGGGATTGGTTATGAGGTATAAGGCATGTAGCCTAGTGTTTATGTTTGAGTTTTTTTTTGGGATGAATAAATGTCTTGAGGGAGCTATCTGCATCTGCACCTCAAATGAATTGTGTCCATCCCCACCAGGTGTGAATTGATAGTTGGTTAAAGTATTTCCATTGAGATAGGAGTGATTTAAGAAGGATTGTAGTAAGAATGTCTTGTAACGAAATGTCACTTTGTTGTAGGGTTTGGGTTATTGGTGTAGGGTATATGCCAGGTACAATGGAGTGGAGGCCAGGCATCCAAGTTATGTTTAGTATTTCATGAATGAATGAGATGATTTCAGCCCAGGGTTTAATCATAGTGCATTCTAAAATCATGTGTTTAAGATCCCCTACGTTCGTTTTGCAACTCCTGCATAGGTAAGAGTCCTCTATTGTGGAATTTCACTTTAGTCCAGTGTAGCATATGAGCAGTCTGGAATCTGCACTGCGTCACAGAGGGAGCACTCTTCCATTTTGTAAGTTTGATCCAGGTTTATCCCCACTTTGTATCAAAAGGTGGAGGACTTTCTGTAATATAGGGAAATCATTTCCATTTTTCTTGTATAGGAGTTAAAATTTTAATCTTAGGTGTAAGGATTGAGTACATTTTTTATGCCACATGTCAACTTGAGTTGAGTTCATCTAGTGTAGATAAGATGTCCAGTTCATGATAGGGTCAGAGTCTAGATATTTAAATTTTTATTTTTATAAATTTGTAAAAGTCTGAATCTGCAAGTTTGAAATTGGATTTAATAGTTGAGAAGGGAAGGGGATTTAAGGGTGGAGCTAAAGTATTTAATAAACACTATGCCTTTTTGTGGCTGGTCTTTATAATATATGGTCCTCCCTTCAATTTTAAACTTGGTATTGTGCCAGAGTGAGGTGAAAGAGGAATTTGATATTTTTTTATTTAGTCTATTATCTAGTTTGTGGATAGCTTCGACTGCGCCTAACAGTATTGGTGTAGAGTGTTCAGTTATAATTTTCCTATTAGAAAGTATGGATATGAGTGTTAGAGGGTGTACAAACTTTTGCTTGATGGCTTACCAAGTAAGTTCATGTAGGGAGGGGCGATTGATCCAGTGTATTCCTTGTCTGGGCAGGAACGCTATTTGCTAACTGAGATAGCCTGGTAATTAAGGCCACCAAGATGTTTCAGCAGTCTTAGTTTTTTTTAAGTGCAACACTCAGGGCATCATTACGAGTTCGGCGGATGGTTTAGGCCATCCACTGAACTTCCAATGGGGTGGTTGCCGCCATACTGGCTACCTCTCCGCCGGGCCCATTAAGAGTTTTCCACTAGGTCAGTGAGCAGAAATCTGAGTTTCTGCCCTCTGGGCTAGCCAGAAACACCTCCAGCATTGTCTCCGGCTCATAATAGAGCTGGCGGCAATGTTAGAGGATGCAGGGTGTACCAGCACCCTCACAATGTGAACTGTCTGCAAAACAGACAGTGAACACTGCAATGGTGCTGGCCAGGGGGACCCCTGCACTGCTCATGCCAAGTGCATGGGCAGTGCAGGGGCTCCTTGGGGCCCCATGCACCCATTCTCCATCAGGCTTTTCATGGCGGTGCTACCACCATGAAATCGCTGGCAGAGAACGAAATCGTAATTACCAGGGCAGCACTGCCTTGGCAGATCAGGACCACTGCAACTGCCAGACCTCCGGGATCTCTGATCCTGGTGGTGCTGGCGGTCCAACTGCAGCATGACTGCTGTGGTCATAATATGGCGCTTGGACTGCAGCATTGGCGGTGGTCTGACTGGCACTGCGAGTCTGGCAGTCTAGTGACACTGGACTCGTAATCGGCCCTCAGTGTCTTGGAGGACCATAAAGAATCATTTAACGTGTTGTCCAATCTTTTAAAGAAGTAATCAGAAAGGGGAAATGGGGACATTATAAGAAGTTTCAATGCATCCCCACCTAGTGATATGTTTGGGAGCCCACATATCTAGTAGGTCTTTGATGTGTAGTAGTGTTTTATTTTCATTATATTTTATGGATGCTATCAGGTACTTTTCTGTCCAAATGCCTAGTTATTTAATCCTTTTGTGTACCTATTTTAGGCCTCTATCTCCAGTTGAGTGGGAGAATTTCCATCATGTCCTTATTGAGGGTATAGCCAGAGACCTTTGTGTATTTGTGTACCATGTCTAAGATAGCTGGTATGGGCAAGGGAACTTTGTCTATGAATAGAAGTATACCATTTGCATAGGCTGCTAACATCTGGGGGCCTGCTGAAAATGGTATTCCTGGGATTTCTTTGTTTATTCCTAGGTCAATGAGAAGTGGTCGATAAGAACAATTATGGCAAAAGAGGGCATCCTTGTCTAGTGCCTTGTTGTAGTTTGAAGCTACCTGTTAAATGGCCATGGATATTTAATTTGCCCGTAGGGTGGTGGTATACAGATAGGGCCATTTTGATGAAGTTGTGTCCTAAGTGGAAAGCATCTAAGGTAGCTGATAGGAAGGTCCATGAATCTTTGTCAAATGCTTCTAGTGCTATAATGCAAACTGAGATGTCCAAGGTATTTGCTTTTTCTATAGCTTGGCTAAATAACCTACTATAATCTGCTCCGAATCTGCCCTTAATAAAACCTGTTTGTGAGGGATGTATAATCGATTTAAGAATGGGTTCCAATCAGAATGCTAACATTTTAGCATACATTTTATAGACAGTATTAATCAGGGATATGAGGCAGTAGTTTTTAGGTATTTTGGAGTATGGACCTTCTTTTGGGATAAGTATGATAGTTGCATCTAATGGTGTACCAGCAACAGCACCATTATGGCTAAAATGGTCAAATAGTTTTAAGAGGATGTGATAGGTACAGATCCCAAGTATGATATAAAAATGACTGAGAAGCCATCAGGCCCATGGGCTTTCTCTGTTCTTCGTATATGTGTGGTTTTCACAATCTCTTAATGTGAAATTGTTTTCTTTAGGCGTTCTTTCTAATGGTCATCAATTTGGAGGATTGGTAGATTTCTAAAGTACTGTGGCCCTCATTATGACCGCTGACGTCCCACCAGCCACAAGACTGCCAGTAATGGCGGTGATCCGACCACCATATTATGACTGCTGGCGGTTCTCCGCCATAAATTGGGCGGAGAGCCACCAGCATCCATACTGGCTGTTGGTGGTGCAGGGGAGGTTGCTCCGCTGGCACCGCAACGTCAACACAACACAACACTGCCACGCCTATTACAACTTAGTAGTAGGCATGTCGTGTTGTGTTGGCGGGCGCTTGCAGCAGAGCAAGCACCATGGACCCCGTTTCCTCCCGGACGACCACCGCGACCACCAAGTAAGGTGATCAACCGACAGGGGAGGGGGAGTGTCGAGTGATGTGTGCGTGAATGGGTGTGTGTGTTTGTGTGAATGGAGAGGACGGGGGTGTCGAGTGTGTTGGTGTGCATGTGTGAATGCATGTATGCGGGGGTGTTGAGGCCGTGTGTGCATGAAAGAGTGTGCATGTATGTGTGCATGTATGTATGTGTGAAGTGTGCCTGCGTGGATTACGGAGTGGGGGGTTTGTAATGGGGATCGGGGTGGGGGAGTTTGTAATGGGGATTGGGGGTGGGGGGGTCACTGCTTGGGGAGGTGGGGGGCTTCAGATGGGGTCAGGGTGGGGTCCTACATGGTGGGGGGATTGGGGAATCCTGCGATGGCGACAGGAATGAGCATTCCTGTCACCAGTATCATTACCGCCAGGGATTCCATGGTGGGGCTGTCTGGGGCTGACGCCACAGAATCCCTGGCGGTAAGGATGCACAAAATACCACTGGCGGTGTTAGGTGGACCGCCGGGTCAAAGGTGGTCAACCTTCGGCCAGGCAGTCCTACCACCGTGACGGTACAGGTGGTGAACTGGCTGCAATACAGTCAGTTCACTTTCATTGTCAAAATCTGGCAGTCCTGCATCACCACGCTGTCGGCGTGGCGGAGCAGGACCGCCAGGGTCATAATGACCCCCTGTATGTATTCCTCATTAATTGCTTGGCAGCTTTAGAGTAAGGTTTTTCTGATAACATTTGTAAAAAGCAGTTAGGATATCTGAGTCTTTCGAGGTGATTTGACACTCCTACCTAATGATAGTTGTAATTTTGGAGTTTGGTCTGGTTTCTTTTAGAAAAATAGGCTAAAGGTTTACCTAATCTATTGCCGCCTCAAATGTTGGCCCTTTGTTTCTTTGAGTGAGGAGATGGGCTTTGTTTCTTTGAGTGAGGAGGTTGCCCTGCTGTTAATATTTTATTTTATTCATATTTGAGTTTTACTGAGGTATCTAGAGCCTGCTTGCATTGATTACAGTAAGAGCATTTTCTATATTACTAAATTTCTTCCCAAGTTCTAATAATTTGAAATTGTCCTCTTCATTTTTCATGGCCATCATTTGGATCATGACCCCTTCAATAATGGCATTTAGGGCATCCCAAATAATTTTTGAGTCCTCAGCATTGTTCGATAGATAGTTTGTGATTTCTTTTTAATTATTTGTATGTATGGCCTAGAGTATCATTCACCCTCCATAGTTTGGGGTGAGGGGAAACGCGTGAGTGAGAGTATGATATGGTTATGAATGATCAGATATCAAGATCAGTTCTGTAGTAAGGTTTGAAGTATTACCTACACTGTCCTCATGCATTAGTAGATAACTGTTCTTGAAAATGAGTTGTCGGGGTGGGGGGAGAATGTAAAATCCTTCCCTGTAGGGTTATTTAGATGCCATATATCTTTAAGTTATTGTTTATTGCAGAGATTCGTCATTTGCTTATGGGATTTATTAGATCTGAAGCTACAGTTAGATAGCATATCAGTGGCTCCATCCCAGGGAAGACTGAAGTCAGCCCTCCCCCAAAATTAGATTGGATTTGTGGCAAATCAGAGCTGGCTTTGTATTTGTTTGGCTCCAAAATTCAGGATTGTAGGATGTAGGAGTCCAGATATTTATCACATAGATTTCTGTATTATTATTTTGCAGATATGTAACCATCTCCTATTATGATCTGATTCCTCTGAGATAATTTGGAGGTTTGAATGTTTGGATATCAACATTGCCAAGCTGTTCTTTATAGCTGGAGGATATGGAACTTCATTTACCCATCTCTTGTGTAGTGAAATAGACTCCTAAATTCCTATCTTTGTTTCTTGAAGGAGTACAATGTTTCCTTTTAGTTTGTGGGAAAAGTGTAGATTTTCTTGTCTTTTGAGAGGGTGGTTTTGTCTTTTTATGTTAAGCGAAAATATTTTGCATCTTTATTGTATGTAATGGATGGGTGTTCTAAATATGGAGTGAAATGTGTATGTACCTGGGTTATTTTAATGGGCATTCCTCTGGTGACATCGGATAAGGAAAAAGAGGTGAGACAAAGAAATATAAAAGAAGAAATTCCCAGAACATCGATCCCATCCCCACAATTGTGGTAAGACAGTGGAGGCCACCAGTTCACACCATATACATACGCATAAGTAACAGTTGTTAGGAATATTACCTGCTTAGGAGAAAGACATTTATATTGTAATAATAGGTCAAAATGTGAACCTGTTAAGCCATGAAAACAGACTTCCTCATAAATATTGGATTCTACATCTTAGACAGGCAACAGAGGCTATACAAGTTATTTGCGATAAGATGCTAAGTAGAGTATGAGGATAATCAGTCTACTGGGTTTGAGCAAATTATAATATTGTAAACCATTTAAAACATAACTGGATAAAACATTAGGAAGTTCCAAAAGATTATTATGTAAGTAACATTTTCAGATGGTCAACATTTCAACAAATATATACCAATATGTAACATTCTCTATATCAAAAACATGATTTCCAAAAACATGTGGAAATCCAAATCACAATGTATAGATTGAGAGCATTCAGTCGTGTCTATAGGTAGAAAGCTGGGTAGTGAAGGTTTAGTTACTGCAGGCATGTATGAGCATTTCAGTTAGGTGTCAGAGAGGAAGATTTATAGGGCATAATAGTCTGGTGTGGAGAGTTTGGTTCGGAATGGATGCGAATATTGATATTGTTTGTCCGTCTAGAGTCCAGTTCAGGCAGAGTTAGTCTATTAAATGTCCATAGTTTAGGGTTTCATTTTAGTGAAGGAATATTATGATATAGAGTTAGCCAAACGGTTTTTAGTAGGCAGTTAGTCATAATCTCAATGTTTTAGTCTGTAATTGTATTAATAATAGGAAGTGAACCAATGTTAGTGGTTGGTAATTGAAGCTTGTAGGAAGAACTGTTATATGTGTAATAGCCTGTAAACTGCAGAGATTGTATCTATTTCAGGTGACCATACGAGATTCATTGAAGTCCGACAGAAATTCATCTAGCTCGACAGGGTCATTAAATATTGTATTTTTCCCTCTAAAGTTTATTTTGGCTGGTCCTATGAATGAAAATGTAATAAAGAAGGATTTCAATGTGTTCCACTTGGATAAACTGCATAGTCCTGGGTGATACATATTGTTATGCCTTTATGAGCTTTTTTCATATGGGCATTTCTCATTTCAGCATGGACATATTGTAAGGATCTAAATATAAGTGCTCTGAGTGATTTAAAAGATTTTGGGCAAAATGGGGATACTCTGTGCACCTTTGTAATTTTAATGTTTCATAAAAAGTCCATGTCCACTGTTTTGGTAGCCTTTGTTCAATGAATGCTCTACAAGATGAAGTTCTGTCCTTCAAGTTTTCTGGTACGCAGATGATGCACAAATTTCCTAAGCAGCTACAGTCCTCAAGTTGCTTGATGTGTTGTTGTACAGGTGCCAGACTTTTGATAACTTGTGTTAAGCTCCTGGCATGAAGCAGGTAGTTGACTTTAAATGAGCTGATGCGTGACTCTGCTTCTGTCATCCTCCTGCCTAGCATGTGGCGATCAAATTTAATACAGGAAATGTCAGCTTGCTTATTGTTTTGTACATGTTTTTCATGACTGACCAAGAGTATGTAGGGCATAACTTTTTTGAACAATCAACTCCAGGGAGGCTTTAGTCTCTGATTTGCCCTTAAGAGGTGATTCTGAAGTTGGGGTATCTGAAGTAGAGCACTTTTGGCCAGGTTTATTTTCTTTAAAGTTATGTTTTGACTCTTTCAAGCCCTGTTTGTGGTCTGCCATTGTTTGTGTCATGAGTGGTAGGATGGTAGAAAAATAACTCAATGCAGGGTCAAATTACACAGTAGTTCAATAGTTAAGTAGCCGGGATACAATAATTGCTCATAGTTGATTGGATATGCACAAATTAGGGTGTATTTGTTTAGACTGATATTGAGTTGCTGACTGCATAGCAGATAAAATTGTTTGGTGTCAGAAAGTTACAGGCAGTAACTTTTGGAGGAGTTTAGTATTGGTCAACATTTTGGGGTAAGGCACAGCACAGCACAGGAGGTACGACCATATATCAGAGAAAAATGTACACACAAGGTGAGCAGGTCATAAAAGTGGATTCCCTGTATTTCTCTTGCAGCTGTATTATTTCTCAGATTAGTGTAGAAAGTAGCACATACCCTGAGTATGTTCCAGCAATTGGATGTTAAAGCCATGTCACTATCTTAGGGTCAGGTGCGTTGATGCATTTCAGAGCTGTTTGGGTGATACGGGTTTCAGGTGTGGCATTGCAAGAATTAGAAGCCGCTGGTAGCTGCTGGTTCGAGGAATAGTCCTGCTGTTGGAATCACCACAGGTATGCAGTGAGGCCATCTCACGATCACCGCTCCAGGTGAATGCTGTAGTTCCATAGGTCGGGTGCGACGTCAGAGGCCAATTCAGTGTGAGTGCAGATGGACATCAGACCGTTGTTGCATAGACGCTTCTTCTGTAATGTCCTCGCTTCCCCCATCTCAGAGGGTTGTACCATGATCAATGCACACTTTGTCTGGATGTTCTCTAGGGGATAGCTTAATTTAGCAGGTATTAGTTGGCATGATGAAGCAGAGTTCATGAGCTAAGCGGCCATCTTCATCTTCTTGGGCTGAAGCAACGCACCCTCAGCTTTTTGAAGATTTGAGACAATTGCTCACTTTTTGATAATCGGTAAGCACT
The DNA here is from genome assembly GCF_031143425.1 of Pleurodeles waltl. Classification (NCBI taxonomy): domain Eukaryota; kingdom Metazoa; phylum Chordata; class Amphibia; order Caudata; family Salamandridae; genus Pleurodeles; species Pleurodeles waltl. Next base: position 813,137,704 of record NC_090445.1, on the reverse strand, counting down.
CCTTGTGAGATTAGAATATTGATAAGGTTCAACTAGTTGGACAAGATGTATGAATTCTTCATTGGCTAGAATGGCTGGTAATGTATCAGCAATATGATAAGAGGTTTCAAGTTTGAAAAAAGTAGGCCTGGGTGGAATTTGGTAATTCTGTGTTAATCTTGTAATGTGGAATAACTGATAAATTAAAGTTCCGCCACTCCACTGGTGGAACTAAGTTATGCAGTGGTTTCTACAGTTAGAAAGCGCTGCAGATAACACTCCGCACCAATGTCCCTTCCATACTTTGCAGTGATTAAATGTTTTATGTAAGGGAACAGGTGGTATTTGGGTGTGCCAATATTTCCAGCAAAATGGATCTTCACATCCATTTTGGATGCAAGGGTGTATTTTGCACTAAGAAAATAGTGGCAAATGCCCACTCTGCCCAGTGGCGAAATTCCAGGGAATCTGGTGGACATTAAGGTAATTCTGTTTGATTCCATGGAATCAAACTCTGCAAATTTCACCCACGCCTAGAAAATAGTCTAGGGAATGTCCATCCTGTGCAGCTCCTCAAAATAGGACCAGGTGCTGTGTGATTTTCTATGCAGGGAGGACAAGGCAGCATAGAAAGAGAAGCATCACACATTTTGACTTTAATGTCAAAGAAAAAAAACAAACTCCTGGCCTTTATTTTCAGGCTCAAATATATTGGTCAATGATCACGATTTATTTGAGGTATATTTGACTACCTGAAACAGCTACTTGGTTCTACTTTAAGCTATGTGAATGTGGGATTTAATGAACACAGTTTTCCCATCACAGATATGTCTCTTATATGATCAACTAACAGTAAGTGGGAGTTCAGGGCTCGTTCTAGTGGGGGGGTTGGCTCCACATGCATTAAGTCACCCTAGGATGTTTCGTTGTTGTTTCATTGGGTTCCTTGCTTTACCATTAAGCAGATATTTTGCCTCAGTTTCTTTTTTTCTTTAAGCAGCGTGACACCAACAGTCTCTATAAAGATCTAATTAAAGTTTACAATGACAAAATGAACATTCTGTTTTTCGAAGGCTAATTGCAAATTATGTTAATTGTATTTCTGAACCAGTATTTTAATTTCTTAGTTTGATGACAAATCATAATTAAACTCACAAAATGTTATTTTATTTAAGAAATGCATTATGATTTACATACTCATCAACCCAGGCATTATTATAACTAGTCAGGTAATGGATAGTGTGTATGCTAGTTGAGGCATCTCATCTAAAGGCAACTGTTAATCTTTAATGTACATGGCAGGCAGTTCCCACTCTACTACTTCGAAGGTCATTCTCCAAACCCAGTGATTCTAAATAGTCTGACTCAGTGGAGAAGTGTTCTTAGCTTGCTATAAACATCTACATAAATGATGTACGATGTAAATGCTGACTCAAGTTTCCTAATCTCTAAATGACGTGCTGCAAGTTATAGATGTATTGCATAATATTCTTAGGCTTGAGGCATGCCATCTTAGTGCACAGATCTTAATTCACAAGCGTGAGCTGCTTGTTGTGATTTGGTCTATCATTGAGCCCTAGTGGGGCACCTACCTCCACTCCATACATAAATGTTTGCCTGCTCCTAGAAGTTATTTACTGTTTCCTGTGACCCAGCTGGCTCCCTGCCTCCTGTGGAAGCTGGCATTGCTCACGCACACAGGGATCTGTTGAAAAGGCAGCTCTTTGCCTGCCCAAATGTCTGTGGGCAAGGAAAGAGAAGAAATCTCCACTTAAAATTGCTGAAAGCGGCGTGTTTGTTTTTGCTTGGCAGGGGTTGTCACAGCTCCCGCCAAGCAAAAGCAAACAGCTCCTTCCCCAGGGTGGGCACCTCGCAAGATAGCAGGAGCCGGCCCTGGGGGGGTGACAGTCCCCAGGGCCATATATGGCTCCAGGAGGGGGACCGCATTGCCCGCCTCCTTTTTTCAGTACTGACTGACCCTGGGGAGGTGGTGGCCTCTGGGGTCATATATGGCCCAGGAGGGGGACGTGCAGCTCCACTCCATCATTTTAAACATGTTTGCAGCCCCGGGGAGGTGGTGGTCCCTGGGACCAGGAGATCTGCTTGGACCCCCTCTTTATTTTTGATTGTGGCTCCAGGGAGGTGGTGCTACCCGGGAGACAGGGGTGTCCATGTGGACCCCCGTTTATTTTCAAAATCTAGCCCAGGGGAGGTGGTGGTACAAGGGGCCCGAGTGGGTCCACGCAGCCCCTAGTTTAATAGTGCTGATTTGTTGCCCCAGGTTGGTGGTGGTCCATGGGGCCCAGGGGCATCCTTACAGCCCCCATGTATATTTTCTTACCATTCAGACTAACCCCTGTGAGGTGGTGGTCCCCGGGTCTTCTTAAAGCCCTAGGAGGGGGGCCCTGTGAAAATTTATTTTTTCCCTTTAATATCTCAAAAACTACTGAACAGATTTGCACCAAATAACAAAATGTGTTGGCCAGTGGTTCAGGCTGCAGGTGTGTCTAAAGAGTCTGAGGGAATTAACATGGCACACACACTTTTTTTGACCCTCCCTTTTTCTCACCTCGAAATTTTCCAAGCACAACAAGACTCTTGGGCACACTTTTTTGGGTGAATCTTGTGAACATTCGTCAAACGGCACCAAAGATATAGCCAAGTCAAAAAACGCTTTTTCTATGGAAACTAGGTCCTAACTATCACTACCTACTAATGACCACCGGTGGGTAAAATTATAGTAAAGTTACATGAACATTTCAGTGACATCAACTCAAAAACCCACTGAAATTTCCCAGTTATAGTTATCTCAAGTAACTATAACTCATGCCCTAAGGTAACTATAACTCGCCTCCCAGCCATGCATCAATGATATCAGTTAATTTGGTATCAGTAATCAGTAATGCTATCAGTGATGATACTAAATAAGTCATGAGCATTGCTTGGTGTGAGTGCAAATATATATATATAATATATATACATATATATTTATAAACACACATATATATATATATATACCAACAAAACCGGCTTTCCTTCAAAGCCATAAAGGGGCACTCTCCAGGTTGCAGCTAAGTTCATTTCCCCAGCATGACGCGTTTCAGCTAAATGCCTTTGTGGCACATTTGGCAACAGGGGGTACCTTTGAGTACCCGTGGTGTTAGATGAGTAGAAAATATTGACAAAGACAAACTGGGGGCCAAAAATATAAAATAAACACACAAGGGGGTTGGAAAACTAATAAAAATTGAAAATATAGTACAAAAAAGAGCAAAATGGAGAGGAATGGGTTGGATGGAGCCTAAGCAGCATGAAACACAAGGAGATGGCTAGGCAAGAGCAAGCAAAATTACTATGTGCATGTGCACAATGATGTGAGAAAATGTACAGAAAAGAGTCACCAGCGTCTTTTTTTCTCATGTGGCTTGTGCAAGATGCATCTCACATAATTCCACCTAATTTTAAAGTCATTTTACATAATTATGTCACATGGAATTATGCAAGTCACACTCACCTCTAATAATTTTGTGAAGTTCATGCTACAATTCTTACTTGGAATTCTTGAAAATATGCTATTGTACAACATGGCATTCATAGCAATTAGAGCAGCACTCAAGCATATTCAACTTATTGAGAATGTTGTTGATAAAGCATTTGGTGTGAAGAGGAAAATATTTATCTTGATATTGAACAGAGTGAGAACATCCAAAAGAAAACTGTATTGTCTATAAAGACAATCCTCCCAAGAAAAAAATGTTTTAAGAATAAAACATTTTTTGCAAAATATGTAAAGGTGAATGGAAGCACATGTCTAGCACAGAGCCTCTCTTTAATGAAGAAAGCTATTTCCAAAAGAACACATTAGGGCATGCAGTTGATATAACAGGTCATTATGAGGTAAAAGATGGTACTCCCATTGCAAAAGAGGAGATGGCCCCAAGAAGTGTAGAGGAAGAGATAGCTGAAGAGTACAAGGAAGGCATAGACGTAAATAAATGGGACTCTGCCAGTATTTGCAGTGAGAACTTTCTTGTGTGAATTTCCATGTAAAAGTATGAAGTGGAAAATTGCAGTATTGCAAGGATTAGATCCATTAAAAATCAGGAAATATACTAATTTATAAGGACATTCACTGGCATGTCTTTCCAAGAAAGTGTGGAGAAGCACATTTCATAGTCTCCGAATGTTGGCTGTTCATAACTCTAAAATAAGAAATTTAGTTAGGAGACTTTACTTTGTAAAATGCCCTGCATTGTGTTTAGGAGAAATGAATAACGCTCTTTTGTGTGGTATACTATCAGAGGTACAAAAGGTTTGCAAACACAGATATTAGTACTGATATCTTTACACAAGAAATTGCAAAGCTTAATGAAGTTTCTAATGAGAAACCAAAATGTGTTTCTATTTGTTGATGACACACTCAATACAAAAGCTAAACATAAAATGTTGATTTGTTCCCACAAACTAAACAAGAAAACAGAGATAAGTGACTACAGTGTGCTGTGTATTTATTTGTTGAGGAATGCTTTGACAACACAGCAGGTCATATGCATGTATTGCCATGATGAGTTGGAGGACAACAAAATGCTGTCCAAAGCAATATATAACATGTTAGAGTTGGTTTAGATCCCAGAAGAACTTTGACATTTAAATATTTATGAATCAATACTGATACAATCTATAGACCATTTTCAAGCAATAGTTTGTATGGAACCAAAGAGTGGGAAACTACCACAGACTGAGTTATAGAAAGGCTTTAATGTATAGTTGCCTATAAAATTTAGAGACTCGCTGTTTTCCACAACTATTTCCAACCGGAGTAGGTGAAAGGTATGATAACTGTCCAGTGCAAATACCAGCAGCTGTGTACAGGTTAACCAGATAATATTCAGAAGACCCTAGATTTCATCAAGCATTCCATCTATAGTCCATCTATTATTTGAAAGTGATTTGTCTGGACTTTCATATGCTGTAAATCAAGACGTAAGACGAGTTAATCTTCAAAATCTGTCTACAAAAGACTTTGTTGACAAAATTCATGGAAAGGATGAAACGGTGTACAATATGATACATGTGATGGCATGCCTAAGTGGTACCAACGAGTATTGGTATGGTCATGAAGAACTCAAATGTATCCTGCAAAATTTAGGAACACCTACTTGGTTTGTGAGCCTTAAATGTGAGAGAAGCAAACTCTGTCATTAAGGGCATCAATTTGAAGACACAAGGAGAACTTTGCTGTTTGGATACTGAAAATGTTTGCAGATATTTTAGCCACAGATTTCAAGCCATGCTATTCTTTATATGCAACAAAGAAAATCCGCCTCTTGGAGAAGTGTCAAGGAGGCCAGATCCTTGGGGCTTACGCATGTTCCCAACATGTCCACCTCTTGGCAGCTCCAAACTCCACTAGTTATAATAGCACAGAGTTAAAGAATGGCCAAGTGGAGGAATGGGTTTTGGGTTGGGAACAGCGGGGAAGGAGACCTGTGGAAGCAAGAGTTAAACAACACAATTACAAGATTAATCACAATGACTTTCAATAAGCTTTGTTTCAAATAACACTTATACTGAAAACATGAATGGCCTAAAGCTTCACTATAACTAGGCCTCAGGAATCTAGGTGCCTAGAAATCAAGAAAGGTTATGCAAAGTTTCACATGAACATTCCAGAATTAACATATCATATTTTGAACAATAAACGCTCTCCAAATAGTTCTTAGAATAATCACTGCATTACAACAAAAATCAAAGAGCAGCTGTTTTTTTCTGCATGAATGAACTGTACTAGAATCATGAATAACACTGCTACGTCACACTCTGATTAAGAGTTCCAAGACTCAAATGTTCAGGAATTATTATGCACCTTAATCAAACTGCACATCAAGATTTCAATGTCTAGAAATGATCGCTCACTCTGACGATCTGTATTTCAAAAGTTAAAACTCCAGGAATGAATCGCGCACACTGTTGCCGATTCGAACATCTAGATTCAAATGCAATGAAAGATTGCGCGCACTGCAGATCTGTAATTCAAGAGTTAAATGCCTGGAATGAATCGCGCACAATTTTGCTGATTCGAACATCAAGAACCAAATGCCATGAAATGATCGTGCACACTGCCAATCTATACTTCTCGAGTTAAATGCCAGAAATGAATTGCACTCACTATTGCTGATTCGAACATCAAGAATCAAAGGTCATGAAATGACTGCGCAAACTGCTGACCTGAATGCCAAGAGCCAAATGCCAGTAAAACAATTGCACACGCAATTTTATGTTTAGGCCCAAAACTCGAATGTCACTGGAAACTGAGTTGGGGGCCTAACCCGACATCCGCCTTACCGCCTTGCTTGAAGATTACTAAATAAATTAGGTCAGGCCTGGAAATGACTTGCTAGGCCTCCGGGACAGAGCTCAGGAAAATGCTGCTGCTCTGCACCGGGACCTCTGAATAGTGAGCACGTGGAGCTGGGCCAGCTCCCTTATATAGAGCCAAGCCCCGCCCACGAGCCACACCCAACCATGCTGCAGGAAAGGCTTCTAGAATGTCTTAGAATAAGGACCATACCCTGTAATTCTGCAAACAAGCATTGCAAATTAAAAATTTATTACAAACAGCATTAATGATGTTTCAAGGTAAAAGCTCTGCAATGCAAAAGGTTAACATACTGCATAGAAACACAAAGGCATGAAATATGCCCTTGCATAAGGACTGGGTTTTTGCATTTACGTCGCCCCTAGAGAGCACTCTGTTCTGATGTTGACAAGAAGTTACTGATTTCTTTTGATTTAAAGAGTACCAAGCAAGCGGTGCAACTCACGTTCATATGCTTTTATGGATAAAAGATGCAACAACGTTTAGAATAGTCTTTCTTTCATAGAAGAGTATGTGACATGTGCCATCCCAAAAGACAGTGGTGAAACAAGCCTGAAACAGCAAGTTCTTCACTTTCAAACACATAGATGTGGAAAATACTGTTGCCAGAAATACAGAGTTAAAGGAAAATTTTACACAATGGCCCTCATTACGACCCTGGTGGTCTTAAGACCGCCAGGGTCGTGGTGGCGTTCGGACCACCGCCATTGTGGTGGTCCGACCGCCACATTTTGACCGCAGCAGTAGTGCCGCGGTCAGACCGCCATCACCCCCACTTTACCGTCACAGGATGGACTGGCAGTGCTGGTGGTCCTAATCCATCAGGGCAGCTCTGGGGATTACGATTCCCCTCTCTGCCAGCAGTTTCATGGTGGTAGCACTGCAATGAAACGGCTAAAGAAGATTGGGTGCAGGGGACCCCAAGGGCACGAGCAGTGTAGAGACCCCCTGGCCTGCCCCCTCATGATGTTCACTGTCTGCTTTGCGAACATTGAACATCGCAATGGGTGCTGGTGCACCCTACTCACTACAGCACTGCCGCCAGCCGGGGACAATGCTGTAGGCCATTTACCGCTGGGCCAGCGGGCGGAAAATCTGTTTCCACTCGCTGACCAGCGGGAAACTCGGAATGGGGCCTGTGGGAATGGAGCCGCACTGGCTCAGCCTGCCCTTCAGGATTCGCCAGACGGGCTCTTCCGTCCGCCAAAGTCATTATCGACCCCCAAGTGTTGGTTTGGAATTTCAAGACATGTAATTTGTAAAGGAAAAGTGAACAGTTTTTTGTCTGCAGTAAGGCATACACATACTCGAAAATCACCAAAAACACATACAGCCTGAGAAGAATAGAGGTTTCCAAATATAATAATGACTACATTCCAGTCATCCTCAAAATATGGAATGCCAATATGGATGTTCAATTTGTTGCAGACAACTCCATTGCTATTGCTCGTTATGTGACTTTATACTTAACAAAATCAGAAAAGATGGAGAGGAAGCATATGTGGAAGGTGATTTCTGTTGAAAAGTCTCTAACCTAGAAATTGTATGGCTTCAGTTTGAACATGCTTTCGCACAGAGAAATTGGATTCGATGAGTACTGTGATCCATAAATCATGTACATAGAAGAAATGTGGCCTTATGAGAGATAAGGGTGACACTTCATCCTCCACTTGCTTGTGACATTAAAGCAGTGTCGAGGATGGTCAGTAAAAATTGGGCCCCTTATCTGTAATACAGTTGTCCATTTCCACGAATAATGAAGGTGCGGAATAGAAAAAATGTACTGGTGCACTGAAACCATGCATAAGCATAGCATTATGGTGTTCTGGATCAAAATGACCTGGTCCTGGTCACTCCAGGTATTATTGAATACAGGGCCATGCATGTGCAGTTCCCTTTGTCAGTTAGGAAGCATGTTCTCGTCATGCACACTAGCCCTCCCTTGTTGCACAAACATGCAAGCCATGTGGACATTTCACTGCTGGATAAAAGCACTACACCTGCAGATGTACTCAATTAATCATTATTTTACAATTGTTTTGCTTTTTTTAATTATGTTTATATGTATAGAAGAGCCAAAACGTTACTTTGTGCAATCAAGCCGAAAGAGCCCTGACTGAGGTTAGAGAAGAAGAGGTAGAGGTGGGCTTATAGATCGAAGGCAGGCTGTTTAAAGTGAGCTGTGAGCTTATTCAGCCCAGGTTTCCGATTTAGTTAAGCTACTTCCATTAGTTTTCTGTTGATGTTACTGTACATGCACTTCATGATTCTGGCTATGTCTTTCATCTCCCTTTTATCTTTAACAAAAACATGTTCCCAACAACCTTCTTAAATCATACATAGTTTATGGTCCAATTATGTAGGATTTAAAAACCAGTTTTTCGTCACAAGGGTACCGCGTGGTTTATTATGAAATAACCAGAGTCTCCACTGAGAAGAAGGTAGATAAAGCACCATAAGGATTTATTCTTTGCGGTGAGAGGTATATGCATCCTGTAGGCTTGCACATTGGCTTGAACAGGAAGCCTTGATCATGAGGATGGATACACCATTACCTCTCAGACTATCAGAATACGAGAACTCTAAGCTCCCAGTTTCTAATACTCTGCATGTAATGTTTCAAGGAGAAAAAAAATAAGTGAAAGCCCGCTGATCTAAAAAAACACTCTGAAGACAAATGCAAATACTTAAAAAAAAAAAAAAAGTATAGAAATTGAAAAAGCATATTTAGTGACCAAGATACAGACTTCTTCTACTGTCCATATTGGATTTGCTGCAGGAGTTATAGGGCTTTTTGAAAAGTGAACAATCCTCATCTTATCTTAAGATCTTACTTAACAAATAAGGTTCCTTCACCGTTGTTGGACTTTTGCTTTTGCAGGGTCATCCCCAGACTTTTTTGCCTCCTGCCTCCTATATTTTTCTGACATGTTGCTGTTGGCTTTTCAACTCTGAGCACTTTACCACTGCTAACCAGTGCTAAAGTGCATATGCTCTCCTGTTTAAATTGTATGTAAGTGGTTTATCCATGATTGGCATATTTGATTTACTAGTAAGTCCCTAGTAAGGTGCACTAGAGGTACCAGGGCCTGTAAATCAAATGCTACTAGTGGGCCTGCAGCACTGGTTGTGCCACCCACATAAGTAGCTCTGTAATCATGTCTCAGACCTGCCACTGCAGTGTCTGTATGTGTATTTTTACACTGTAAATTCGACTTGGCAAGTGTACCCACTTGCCAGGCCTAAACCTTCCCTTTCCTTACATGTAAGGCACCCCTAAGGTATGCCCTAGGTAGCCCCAAGGGCAGGGTGCAGTGTATGGATAAGGTAGGACATATAGTAATGTGGTTTATATGTCCTGACAGTGAAATACTGCCAATTTCGTTTTCACTGTTGCAAGGTCTGTCTCTCTCTCATAGGATAATATGGGGGCTACCTTTAAATATGATTAAAGTGTAGATTCCCCTAGAGAAGAGATGGACAGGTGGAGTTTGGGATCCCTGAACTCACAATTTAAAAATGCATCTTTTAGTAAAGTTGATTTTGAGATTGTGAGTTTGGAAATGCCACTTTTAGAAAGTGAGCATTTTCTTGCTTAAACCATTCTGTGACTCTGCCTTGTTTGTGGATTCCCTGTCTGGGTCAGTTTGACAGTTGGGTTGTTTTTCACCTCACACCAGACAGTGACACAAAGGGAGCTGGGGTGTGATCTGCATTTCCTGATTAGCTATCTCTGCTAGGAGGGAGGGGTGGAGTGGTCACTCTCATCTGAAAGGACTGTGCCTGCCTCTGACAATGCTGTCTCCAACCCCCTGGTGTGTGTCTGAGGCCTTGCCTGGGCAAGGCAGGATCTCACAAGAAGGTGTGAGTCCCCTTTGAAGAAAGGTGACTTCAAAGACTAAAATGAGTATAAGAAGGGCACCCAAACTTACAAACTTTAGAAACACTTCTGGAATCAAGGGGAACCTCTGCCTGGAGAAGAGCTGATCGCTGAGGAACAAGTGCTGCCCTGCCTGTGACTGTGCTTTGTGGAGCTTTCCTGCAGTGCTGCTTCTGCCAGAGTAAGAGGGCAAAGACTGGACTTTGTGTGCCTTCCATCTTGAAGAAGAAATCTCCAAGGGCTTGATGTAGAGCTTGCCTCCTGTTATTGAAGTCTCAGGGATAGCAAAGACTTCTTCCTGCCAGCACCTGGAGTCTCTGGAGAGACCCCTACTCTGCTCTGTGGTGCCCTTCCAGTTCCTGGGACCCTGAAAGGAGAGGCTGGCAGCCTAAGGACAAAAATACACGCACCGAGCACCGTGCGGAGAAAAGATCGACGCGAATCCGATCGCGGCTGAGAAAACGACGCGACGCCGGCTCCGCAGCTGAGAAACGACGCCGCTGGAAACGCGACCGGAGAATCGACGCCCGGAGCAGGAGAAACGACGCGCAGCATCGCTGACGAAGGCTGAGAGATCGCAACCAGCGCCGCGGGACTTCGGACCGTCGCGTGGCTGGCTTTTTCGACGCGCCTCGCCGAGCTGTTTTCGACGCATATACCCGTGCCGGGTTATTTTCGACGCACACCGCCCGTGCGGGGTTATTTTTGCCGCAAACCAGGTACATTTTCACGCTAGCAGCGCTAGTGTGGTGTTACAACTACCTAAAGACTCTTTTTATTTTAAACCTTTAAAAAATCATAACTTGACTTGTGTATGTTGGATTTTTGTCGTTTTGGTCTTGTTTTGTCTAGATAAATATTTCCTATTTTTCTAAACTGGTGTTGTGTCATTTTGTAGTGTTTTCATTAAGTTACTGTGTGTGTTGGTACAAATACTTTACGCCCAGCACTCTGAGGTTAAGCCTACTGCTCTGCCAAGCTACCAAGGGGGTAAGCAGGGGTTAGCTGAGGGTGATTCTCTTTTATCCTAACTAGAGTGAGGGTCCTTGCTTGAACAGGGGGTAACCTGACTGTCAACCAAAGACCCCATTTCTAACATTGGTGACCAGCGGTCGGGATTTGGACTTGTATTTGTACTTGACATACAGTAAATAAGTGTACACTACTGTTTAGATCTCAGACCACTACGTGACCACATACTACTTGTCTTGTGATTCTGCTTTTTGTTCTCTGATGTCCTCCTGGAAGTATTGATGATATTTTTGGACTTTGTTTTTTGGTTGTGAAGCCTTTGCAGAAATGGAAGTCAATTTCTGGCACCTATCTATGTATAAAAAGTGGCAGCTTAAAGCATTCTGCATGGAAAGGGGACTGGCTGTGAACAAGGAATCCAGAAGGGAGGATCTTGAGTCAGCCCTGTTTCAGGATGAATTGAAACGTTGTCAGGCAACACCACCAAATGAGTCTGAGGAGGATAACTACTCTGAGGAGGAGGACTACTCCAAAGAGGAGGGCAGTGGCCCTGAGGAGGGAACAGAAAGAGATGATAGGCTCCTAGCTCGAATCCGGAGTCTGGAAGAGCTTAAGAGGGCCGAGGAGAAGAGAGCCTTAGTCCTGGCAGAAAGGAGGAGGGACTTAGAGATTAAAAAAATGATTTATGCTTACGAGCTTAAATTGAAAGAGCTGGAAGTCATGAGGGCTGAGTCCAGCTGGAATGGTGGCAGCAACAATTGTATATCCAGTGATGCTGCAGAAGTACACATGCCCAGAGAGGTGGTGCCCTACTTGAAGGAGGGAGTTAACACACGCCAGGAGGTTCAGGGGTATGAGGTAGCTCCAGTGATGCACAGGGTCTCTGAGGTGGATTGGGGAACTGGCATGGGGAGTCATATTCCTACTGGTGGGAGGGACACTCTACTGACTCTAGTTGAGAGTGACAGGGAGAGGGGTTCCCCCCAGGTAGAAGTCCTGGTTATGGAGTGTGAAAACATCCCAGAAGAGTGTGGGTTGAGTGTCAGGGACAGTCAGGTACTGTCTCACCAGTCTCAGGAGGGTGATGTGGGGTGCTTTGTCAAAGCAGAGTCACTGGGTGGTTGGGTGAAGGGTACTTTGGTTAATTCATGTGAGGGGCTGAGTGATGTAATTGCTGGAGAGCATATGTCTAGTCCTTATTTTCCAGAGCTATGCCAACACCAGGTGGAGTGTGAGTTCTCTGACCCCAGGGAGCTTACAATGGAGGCAGACTTCTGGGTGAGTACCAGAGAGTCTGAAGAGGCATTTGGGGGTGCTCCTGAGAGGAGTGGTCTAGGTAGTTCCCAACCAGGTGAGGTAGGGAAGGATTGTAGTGTCCCAGGTAGGTCCCAGTGTAGTGGGATGGGTGAGGGACCCCATGTCCAGTCTCAGAGGAGAGGGAATGGGGATGGGTTGAGGCCCAAGGTGCCCGAGATCCGGTCCCAGGTCCTGGAGGGTTCCCTGCGGGAACCCCAGGAGGGGAGCCTAGCCTGTACCATAGGGCCATCTGTTGAGGGAGACCCCACAGTGTCAGGAGAACTTGGGGGGGCGGCTGTAGCCAGCGTCCCACCAGTTCTGGTGTCTGGCAGTACCACTCCTAGTGAGGGGTTGCAGAAGTCCAGACAGAGGGTTGAGAGGGGGTTGCGGACCCCAGTGGAGAACCTGGAGGGTCAGGGGTCAGCTCTGAGAGCAGAGCCCCCCATGAATGACCTTGGTGAGACCATTTCTGGGTTGGGGGGAATCCAGACTCTGTCAGATGGGCAGAGGTCAGGAGACCTGCGCCAGCCAGACTCTTGTGTGGCCCTTCGGGACAGTGTGTCCCTTGAGGGGGGTAAGTGTGCCCCCCTGGAAGTCCTGGTGTGCCAGGCAATGATTCAACCGCAGGGTGGTGACTCTGGGTTGAATAATCAGGTTCAGGGGGTAAACTCTGACCTGATGGGGGGTAAGTGTGCTCCCCAGGAAGTCCTGGTGTGCCAGGCAGTGGTTCAACCGCAGGGTGGTGACCCTGGGTTGGATGACCAGGTTCAGAGGGTAAACTCTGACCTGGTAGAGGGTAGGTATGCCCCCCAGGAAGTCCTGGGTTGCCAGGCAGTGATCCAGTCTGTGGGTACAGGCCCTGGATTGGGAGGCCAGGTTAAGGGTGTCCCCCCTGACCTGGAGGAAGGGGCTACTGCTATCAGTGCCCCTACCATGTTGTCTTCTGGGGGGGCCGCTCCTAGTTGGGTGGTTCAGGACCCCAGAAGAGAAGGCAGGGGGAGGGAAGCCTCACCCCTGGCCCTGGTCCAACCTGAAGGTACAGACCCCAGGTTGGAGGATCAGTTGCAGGTTAACATCCCTGCACTGATGGAAGAATTGTGCAGGACTGCTTCTACAAGCACCCTGACAGTTTTTGACTCTGGGGGTGCCGCTTCTGCAGGGAGGGTACAGAGCCCCAGAGGGGAGGACCAGGGTCAGGTTGTCATCCCTGACCTGGTGGAAGAGAGAGTGGTCAAAGGGTGCCAGGCACCTGGGGCTACCACCCCCCACTCTCCACAGTCACAGTGGTTAGAGAGGCCTGAGGTCGGGCTCTCATCCCTGACAGTTGTCTGGGGCCACTGTGGCTTGCTGTCCTGGTGGACAGAGTTGCCCCTGGGGGGGGAAGGACGAGAGTCACACCCCAGGGGTGGAGTGGGCAACACCATTGTGTTGGCCCTGGTGGTACTATCTGCCCATTGCAATACATCTGTGAGCAAAGTAAAGTTAGGTGTTGCACAGATGGTGTCTGTAGATGTGGAGAAGGGTTCCCCATGGGTTAGCTTAGTGGGCCCTGAGAGTATGGACAGAGGGATCCAACTGGAGTCAGGAAGGCGTAGAACTGGAGCATGCCCCTGCTGTTGTGGGCCTGGGTCCCTGTTCTATCGCCCCAATCAGGGAAGTACATCAAGGTATTGATTGTTCTCCCCTGGCTTTAGGCTGGTAGGGGGTCGTGTTGGACTTTTGCTTTTGCAGGGTCATCCCCAGACTTTTTTGCCTCCTGCCTCCTATATTTTTCTGACATGTTGCTGTTGGCTTTTCAACTCTGAGCACTTTACCACTGCTAACCAGTGCTAAAGTGCATATGCTCTCCTGTTTAAATTGTATGTAAGTGGTTTATCCATGATTGGCATATTTGATTTACTAGTAAGTCCCTAGTAAGGTGCACTAGAGGTACCAGGGCCTGTAAATCAAATGCTACTAGTGGGCCTGCAGCACTGGTTGTGCCACCCACATAAGTAGCTCTGTAATCATGTCTCAGACCTGCCACTGCAGTGTCTGTGTGTGTATTTTTACACTGTAAATTCGACTTGGCAAGTGTACCCACTTGCCAGGCCTAAACCTTCCCTTTCCTTACATGTAAGGCACCCCTAAGGTATGCCCTAGGTAGCCCCAAGGGCAGGGTGCAGTGTATGGATAAGGTAGGACATATAGTAATGTGGTTTATATGTCCTGACAGTGAAATACTGCCAATTTTGTTTTCACTGTTGCAAGGTCTGTCTCTCTCTCATAGGATAATATGGGGGCTACCTTTAAATATGATTAAAGTGTAGATTCCCCTAGAGAAGAGATGGACAGGTGGAGTTTGGGATCCCTGAACTCACAATTTAAAAATGCATCTTTTAGTAAAGTTGATTTTGAGATTGTGAGTTTGGAAATGCCACTTTTAGAAAGTGAGCATTTTCTTGCTTAAACCATTCTGTGACTCTGCCTTGTTTGTGGATTCCCTGTCTGGGTCAGTTTGACAGTTGGGTTGTTTTTCACCTCACACCAGACAGTGACACAAAGGGAGCTGGGGTGTGATCTGCATTTCCTGATTAGCTATCTCTGCTAGGAGGGAGGGGTGGAGTGGTCACTCTCATCTGAAAGGACTGTGCCTGCCTCTGACAATGCTGTCTCCAACCCCCTGGTGTGTGTCTGAGGCCTTGCCTGGGCAAGGCAGGATCTCACAAGAAGGTGTGAGTCCCCTTTGAAGAAAGGTGACTTCAAAGACTAAAATGAGTATAAGAAGGGCACCCAAACTTACAAACTTTAGAAACACTTCTGGAATCAAGGGGAACCTCTGCCTGGAGAAGAGCTGATCGCTGAGGAACAAGTGCTGCCCTGCCTGTGACTGTGCTTTGTGGAGCTTTCCTGCAGTGCTGCTTCTGCCAGAGTAAGAGGGCAAAGACTGGACTTTGTGTGCCTTCCATCTTGAAGAAGAAATCTCCAAGGGCTTGATGTAGAGCTTGCCTCCTGTTATTGAAGTCTCAGGGATAGCAAAGACTTCTTCCTGCCAGCACCTGGAGTCTCTGGAGAGACCCCTACTCTGCTCTGTGGTGCCCTTCCAGTTCCTGGGACCCTGAAAGGAGAGGCTGGCAGCCTAAGGACAAAAATACACGCACCGAGCACCGTGCGGAGAAAAGATCGACGCGAATCCGATCGCGGCTGAGAAAACGACGCGACGCCGGCTCCGCAGCTGAGAAACGACGCCGCTGGAAACGCGACCGGAGAATCGACGCCCGGAGCAGGAGAAACGACGCGCAGCATCGCTGACGAAGGCTGAGAGATCGCAACCAGCGCCGCGGGACTTCGGACCGTCGCGTGGCTGGCTTTTTCGACGCGCCTCGCCGAGCCGAGCTGTTTTCGACGCATATACCCGTGCCGGGTTATTTTCGACGCACACCGCCCGTGCGGGGTTATTTTTGCCGCAAACCAGGTACATTTTCACGCTAGCAGCGCTAGTGTGGTGTTACAACTACCTAAAGACTCTTTTTATTTTAAACCTTTAAAAAATCATAACTTGACTTGTGTATGTTGGATTTTTGTCGTTTTGGTCTTGTTTTGTCTAGATAAATATTTCCTATTTTTCTAAACTGGTGTTGTGTCATTTTGTAGTGTTTTCATTAAGTTACTGTGTGTGTTGGTACAAATACTTTACGCCCAGCACTCTGAGGTTAAGCCTACTGCTCTGCCAAGCTACCAAGGGGGTAAGCAGGGGTTAGCTGAGGGTGATTCTCTTTTATCCTAACTAGAGTGAGGGTCCTTGCTTGAACAGGGGGTAACCTGACTGTCAACCAAAGACCCCATTTCTAACAACCGTCAATTAACTTAAAAACACTACTTTATAACCTCATGCCCCATCCATTATGCTGGGGAGTCCTTGTCTTGATAACCTAACAAAGCCCTTCAAGGAAAGGCCCTGCCTAATATTGTCCTATCACCGGTTGGCATGGTTTTTACTCGTAGCCCTTTGAAAGGACTGAAGTCATTTCATCTTTCAACAGGACTGGTCCTTAATTGAAGCTTGGAAGAAGACACATATACTTTTAATCACTGTTACTGTCAAATTGTAGGCAGTTATCAAAAACGCAGCAATCTTTGAACACAATCATTTAAGCATCAGACATTTGAGTTTCTGTCTCACTCTTTGAGTTATTCTTCTTAAAATCTGTTGCAAAAATTGGACAATGTTATTGTTTTGGTCCTCTAAGAATTGCCCATAACTGCATCTGTTACTACAAACTATTTTGTCCTTTTGTCATGATTTTCTTTTATAAATTAAGACCCCAAGGGATTTATCCAATAAATCCAATCATTGTCCACCTGTTTCAGTCAAGATACTGAATAGTCTCGCCACAGTTAGCAACAAGGGGAAACACAAAGGAAAGGGTAAGAACCCAGAGGCACTGAGTTGGAGTGGTGCCAACAGCAGCCTCATACCGTCACAAAATTAACACACATTAATAATGGAAAAAATCTTGGAAAAAAATACAGGTCAAAGACTTCAGAACATTTTATGATAAACCAATTAACTAAATGCAATCATATGAAATAATAATGTTAGCAGCTTACCTATCATTTGCTTCAGGAAGACTGTAACTACCTCTGGTCCTCTCAGGATACAGGCCCAGAGCCTGTGTATTGTGATGAGAGATGAGCAGAGCTGCAGAGGTGACACAATCAATCAATCAATCAATCATTTGTTGAGCGCGCTACTCACTCAATAGGGTCTCAAGGCGCTGGGGGGTGCTACTGCTCAAATCGCCAGGTCTTGAGACGCTTCCTGAAGGTCAGGAGGTCCTGGGTCAGACGTAGGTTGACAGAGAGGGAGTTCAAGGTCTTGACGGCGAGGTGGGGGAAGGATCTGCTGCCGGTTGTGGTACGGTGGATGCAGGGATGGTGGCGAGGGCGAGGTTGGCGGAGCAGAACTGACGTGTTGGGACGTGGAAGTTGAGACGCTCGTTGAGGTAGGCAGGGCCGGCGTTGTGGACAGCCTTGTGATTATGGATCAGGAGTTTGGAGATGATCTTTTTGTTGATGGGGAGACAGTGAAGGTCTCTGTGGTGGGCTGAGATGTGTTCGTGGCGAGGGAGGTTAAGGATGAGTTGTGCTGAGGCGTTCTGAATGCGCTGAAGTTTTTCTGGAGCTTGGCTGTTGTTCCCACGTAGGGTGCATTGCCGTAGTCCAGTCTACGGCTAACGAGGGCGTGGGTGACCGTTCTTCTGGTTTCAAAGGGGATCCATCTGAAGGTCTTGCGAAGCATGCGGATGGTGTTGAAACATGAGGATGAGATGAAGTTGACTTGCTGGGTCATAGTTAGCGATAAGTCCAGTATGAAGCCGAAGTTGCGTGCATGGGTGGTGGGAGTTGGAGCGGCTCCTAGAGTTGTAGGCCACCAGGAGTTATCCCATGCTGACTTGTTGAAGCCGAGGATGAGGATCTCAGTCTTATCCGAGTTCAGTTTGAGGCAGCTTACCTCCATCCAGTTGGCGATGGAGTGAAGTCCGTTGTGGAGGTTGGTTTTGGCGGTGGCTGGGTCCTTCGTGAGTGAGAGGATCAGTTGTGTGTCATCCACGTAGCAGACGATGCTAAGGCCGTGGGATCGGACGATGTTGGCGAGCGGTGCCATGTAGACAGTGAAAAGGGTGGGGCTGAGAGAGGATACGTGGAGTACTCGGCAGATGGTCTTGGTGGCTTTCGACAGGAACGGATGGAGGCGGACTCTCTGAGTTCTGCCGGAGAGGAAGGATGCAATCCAGTCCAGGGCCCTGTGGCAGATTCCAGCTTCGTGGAGGTGTGTGCGAAGTGTGTGGTGACAAATGGTGTCGAAGGCTGCCGAGAGGTCAAGGATGATGAGGGCCATGGTTTCACCTTTGTCGAGCATGATCCTGAAGTCGTCGGTAGCGGCAATGAGAGTGGTCTCGGTACTGTGGTTCTTGCGGAAGCCGGATTGGGAGATGTCGAGCAGGCTGTTGTGCTCCAGGAAGCGTGATAGCTGGCTGTTGACTACCTTCTCGATGACCTTCGCTGGGAAGGGGAGTAGGGAGATGGGTCGGTAATTCTTGAGATCTTCGGGGTCTGCCTTGGGTTTTTTGAGCAGGGCGTTGACTTCAGCATGTTTCCAGCTCTCCGGGAAGGTGGCGGTCTCAAAGGAGCTGTTGATGATGGTACGGAGCTGGAAGGGCGATGATTTGGCTAGCTTTATCGAAGAGTGCAGGGGTCGGCGGGAGATCCGGAGTGGATGGTGCTCATGGTCTTGGTGGTGTCCTTGTTGTTGGTGTAGGTCCAGGCACTCAGGAGGTTGGTGTGGTTGGGTGCGTTGGGGTTGGCGTTGGCAGCAGTGGTCGTGAGGATCGGGGAGGCGAAGCTGCTGTAGATGTCCGTGATCTTGCGGTGAAAAAAAGTGCAGAGGGAGTCGCAGAGGTCTTGCGAGCAGGGGGGTCGGCGGAGCAGGACTTGGGGTTGGTGAGTTCTTTGATGATGCTGAAGAGCTCCTTGCTGTGGTGTGCGTTGTTGTCGATTCGTTCTTTGTAGAATGATTTTTTGGTGGTACGGATGAGCTGGTGATGCTTGCGGATGGCAGTCTTGAGTGCGGCGTGGTTGCTCTCTGTTTGTTCTTGGCGCCAGATCTTCTCGATTTTCTGGCACTCCCGCTTGGAGGCCAGAAGGTCGTCGGTTAATCAGGGTGTTTTCTTGCTGGTGCGGGAGTTGGTGATTTCCTAAGTGGAGCGAGGGTGCTGGCGCTGTTGTCTAGCAATTGTTTGAGGTTAAGGGCTGCAGTATAGGGGTCGCTGGTGTTCGGTGGCGGGCGAGGGTGGAGATCAGTTGGTCCTTTGAGATCTTGTTACAGCTGCGGTGAGGGGTTCGTCGCTGGTGGTGGTGAGCGGTGGGTTTCTGAAAGGAGAAGTGGACACAGCAGTGGTCGGTCCAGTGGAGTTAGGTGGTATGGGTGAAGGTGATGTGGCTGCTGGTGGAGAATATGAGGTTGAGTGTGTGGCCAGCTGAGTGGGTGGGCGTTGTGACGAGTTGAGTCCAAGGTTGGCGAGGTTGTCGAGCAGGGTTGAGGAGTTGCTGTCGTCGGTGTTCTCCAGGTGAAAATTCAGGTCGCCGAGGAGCATGTAGTCCATGGAGGCAAGGGCGTGGGAGCTGATTATGTCAGCGATGGCGTCACAGAACTGTGGACAGGGGCCTGGGGGTCTGTAGACTAGGGTTCCTCTCAGGGTGGTGTTGGCATTGATGTAGATCTGGAAGTGCAAGTGTTCGGCGGCATCTATGGTGTCATGGGTGTTGGTTTAGATCCTGATGGTGCTCCTGTGGACCATGGTGATTCCTCCTACCGGTTTGTTGGTGCGGTCTCTTCTGGCGATTTTGTAGCCTTCAGGGATGGCTATGGCGATGTCAGATTCCGAGGAGGGGTTCATCCAGGTTTCGGTGAAGAAGGTGATGTCTGGGGACGTTGAGGTGAGCAGGTACCAAAGTTCGATGGCATGCTTGTGGATGGAGCGGGTGTTGAGGATGATGCAGCTGAGGTGGTTGTTATGGGTGGAGTTGTTGTGGTGCTTGGTGGCTTGTGTGCAGGTGAAGTTGCACATCCGGCAGGAGAAAGGTCCATGGGTGTGCCTTGGGGAGGTCTGGACGCAGGCGGTGGGGCAGCCAGGGTTGAGCGCGGGGAGTTCTTTGGCGGTGTAGCACGTCTGGCAGTGTGGGGGCACGTGGGACAGGGGGACTGGCGCTAGGCGCGGTCCAGGTGCGGACGGGTGCAGATGGCCGCCATTAAGAAGGGGCGGTGGGAGGGAGGGGCATTTGGGATGCGGGGAGCGGTGGGCATATGGGGGCACGAGGGGTCGGGGCGCAGGGGACGCAGTGGTGGGAACGGGGAGAGCGGGAAGAGCCGAAAACAGTAAAATCGGCAAAAATGGGCAAAAAGACGAGGAAAAGCACAAAAACAGAGTCCGAGAACTGAAAAGGCACAAAAAGAGGAAAAACTGCACAAATAACACACAGACAGATTACAGGACAGACACATAATACTTACGGCAACCACTAGACACCAGGGATGAGGCGCAGGCAGGTGCCTGCGGGTGGTGGAGGGCCTCGAACTTGCAGCAGCAGCGAGGGAGGGGTCAGGGCACAGGAGGAGCTGCGCAGCATGTAGAGTGAAACCTGGCCTTAAATCAGGTCAGGGGTCACAGAGGTTAGACCCCTTTGGGGTAACAGAGGATGAGGGACCAGGGATCAGATAAGGAGATGCAAGGAAGGGTTGATTTGTGTATAGTCTGTACTCAAAGAGTCATTGAGGTAACCAGAGTTTTTATGAAGTGAAAAAACAGGAGAAGTTGGAACCAGAGAAGGGGAAATAAGTGTTGGAACACAATGCGACATGACAAACTGGTTCAGAAGAAAAAAGGTGAAACAACTAGGGGCATTGCAGGGCACCAAGTCAGTGCTTGTGAGAGCCTTGTATGGCACAGTCTCTGTCTGTCCCATAAGTTCTGTCCTGTCCTGGAAGTGTAACCGTACTATTTGTTATGCTTGTTTCCACAACCCTTGTCCTCAGTGTCCATGTTTGACTTCTTCTCAAATTATTTGAGGCTCTGTACCCTGGGCATAGGTATTTGAGGCTCTGTACCCCTCCCAGGCTCTTGTTCTCGTTGTCCCGTATTCTTCCTACCACCTTGCATAGCTGCTATTGGCATATCTTTGAGGAAAAGATTGAAGTGATTCAAGGACTCCATTTCTGATGGATCTATGACATTGGGACTTAGCAGCTACTTGTCAACAGAAGCACAGCTTGCATGTGGCATTCACCCTGGTGTCTTTGTCTCCTTCATTGTTGAACTTAGATCTTGCTCCTCTTTGCCACATTCTGTGCAGCTTTGATGTAAGGTTAACATGGTAAGCGAATGACAATTAACATGCATTTATGGTGTCTCCTGGTCACTCTGTTTTTCTTTTGACTGTGCTCTGCTGTGATTATCTTAAGAATGGATGAACAGCAGTTGCAATAGTTGAATGCAATCCTTAAGTTGAACTGGAAAGGGGGGCGATAATTTTAATATGATCAGTCTGTTTCTGAATTTGAATGTCAATAGCACCCAAAGGAGAAAAGCAAACTTTCACTCTGGCTATACTTTTATACGTAGAACTCCAAATATATAATCACAAATTAAAAAGAAAATAATAGTTACAATTAATTTATAAACCCAATGGGCCCTATTGCAGTCATTCGCATATAGCACAATAGTAAGCGGAGCAGCGTCATATCTGGTAAAACTGTCACTAGTTCAAGTCACTTTCTGGAAATAATTATTTTTTGTGGCTCCAACAGCTAGACTGCATCTCACACCTTATGCATACCCTTCATTACATTTCTAAACTTCAACTATGCTTAAATCACTTACGTCTCTCTTTGGGACCTCCTAAAAGCTCACATGATTTAACTCCACATAATTCAAAACCTGACTAAAATGTTCTTGCGCCATTCAAATGCAGACTTTCCTTAAGATCGTCTGCCTTGAGGTTGGAAGCTAAAAAGTAGCAGAAATTGTTGAAATTGTCTTTCACCTCCTTCTAATTAATCCAGTGTTAGGTAAGTGGTGGCGATGGCTTCCATAGCTCACAGTTTTAATGACACTTTCCAGGAATGTGAGAAAAACTTTTATGTAATTTCATATTTTTATGGGCATGAGCTTGATCTTGTGACGAGTGGATGTAAATTAGGCCTTTTTATCGCGGCATTCAGTGGAGTGATCTTTGTTAATGCAGACAGGCGCAAAAAGGTGCTCTGAAGAAGATGCTGAATGCAATTGCGTGCCAGCCTTGCAGTTAAAGGAGTACTTAAATACTCTCATTGTACTCTTTGATCTATTCAATTATTTACACTCAAAAACTGCAGTTCCCAATGCTCAGTGAATTGAGGGAGCTTGCCTATACCTATACGGCACACGCGCACCTGTCAGAAGAGACACACATAACATTGAGTCACATCAGCTACAACTAATGCATGGTTTGGAAAAGTGGTATGCTTTGAGACAGCTGCACAAGTTCTTAATTTGATGTCAGATAGGCAATTAAATAATTCACGTTTATTGTGTTCATGTGGGCGAATAGACATACATCCTTCAAAATTATTTTGTAATCGAAACTGGACCTTGTAGGATAAAGGGATCACTCGATTGCTCTACCTGGCCATTTATTGCAAAGGACAAATACTAGAAAGGGTATTGTCTTTCACCTTTACTATTTCTTTGCCTGACGATTTTAAAACTTAGTTGCAAAGGTAATAATGTTCACAATGAACGGGATGGCTTGTAGGCAATCAGCAATTGCTGGAAATAATGTTTTATGCCGTGTTTATTTTGAACATGATTCAGTTTGTTTGCTTTGAGCTTGCAATATTATGTAATAAACTTTAACTACTGGTTTACTTTTTCCCTATTCCCAAAGTCATGGTTGTACTCGGTAGGAGTGGGCCATTCAGGGGACTCTGAAGGCCACCTCCTCATGGTGGAACTTTAGAGGGGATGAGTCTTTTTACAGAATGTATTCATTTGGGACCATCAGAGACACTTTTTCATGGAGTCACCTGGAGGGGGTGCGTGTCCATAGGACCTAGTCCTTTTCACCAGGGAAGAAAAGGGAAAAGAAGAATGTATTGAGAAGTCAAAATGTTTTCCCCTTTATGGATAAGTCAAGTCACTGGATATAGCAATATTCTGGTCGACCCCAAATAGTGATTGAGTGGTGTAAGTGATAGAATAGAGAGAAATGCTTACAAGTAGTCATTCTCTTTATCCTAATCTTCCTCATCACAGTTATTACTCGTGAAGCACATTTATGAGACTCTTTCTAACATGCTGCAAAACAGCCTCATCCATCTGCAAGATGTGTCATCAAAGGTTCTGGCATTTTCAGCATTCTCCTGTAACATCCAAGTCACCACCAACGTCCAAACAAAGCTGTGCTGGCAGATTTAGTGGCTGCAACGAGGAATAGTTTGTCTTACAATTAATACTATTACTGGTAAGCAATCTTAGTATTACCTGTATGTCCCACTTTCACATTTCAGCCATCACCTATAAGCCAATATCAAAGCAGAAGCATGCAGCCTTCCATGCCTAACAGTCACTTCGTCCACGTAGTCACTGAGGTTGAAAACTCAAGACTCCATAAATTCAAACCAGAGCAAGCCAAAGGCGAGCAAGTAGGCCCAGTTCTGCAGGACATGAAAGCAGATATTTTCCCAATTGTTAGCATTGACATCCTAAAAGGAATCTCCTGCAATTGGCTACAAAGGCAGGAATACCTCCTGAAAAATATGGCTCAACTAACAGGGCTGGGCCAGCAAATAAATAACCTGAGAATGTGGCAACCCATCAACAGGGCAAAAGATAGAGCACTTGAAACCCCATAGGGAAACAGAGACAGACCACTCTGTAAAAGGAATAGACCCACAGATGCAGAGCTCATCCAGGCATGCACACCCAAGAGATGAGGACAGGAAAAGAAAAAGAAACACCACCCAAAACATAGAAATGGAGGGAATAGAAGCAGAAACAAACTACTGACAAGACAGGTTCTTAGTCACACAGAAAGGAAGCTGAGTCGCTTCTCCCTCACATCACTATCTGAGCCAGTACAGGGGAGAGGGAGTGCACATGGAAACACCAATAAAGATAGAACTCCATTTGAAAGCCTAATAATGGAGCAGCAAGTTTGATGGAGGACAACTAAAGACCTGGCATCAGTAGTCCACCACCATCAATCAGATGCCATGACGTCAAAACCCCATCCAGATGTCACAGAGAGGGAAAACCCTGGCAACCGCCAATATTGGTGAAACCAAAGAACCACAAGTGTTATGACACACTCTCCAGCACACGATAATAGTGGAATACAGTCCACAAGAGCCAGAAGATCACGGACCAGAGACCAGCAAGAGCGAGTCCTCAAAAACAAGAGAAACTCTGAAATGTACGCAGCGGAACCACAAGCTGCAGCTATCAGAAGGACATCCTCACCCCACCAACCTAGGACCCTCCCCAACATACGCATCTCAACTTGGGACATCTAGAAGGAGGGTGATAGTAAATGGCATTGCGTTTTAGCCCCTGAAACACTGCAAGTCGACCCCATGATCACCTAAAAAGTAGTTTGCGGGTTAAGTGATTTAAGTGATGTTGAAGCAGAGATGAGGTTTTTAGCAGGCTCATAATCTAGAAGAGTTAAAGTCTTGAGTGAACAGTGATGTAGAAAATTGATGTGGGTATTCGATTTTTAATATGAATGATTATGGTGCTTCATTGCTATGAAGTGTGTTGACTGAGTGAGAGACATTGTGGGAATGTGGGTGAGGTGTGGTATAGATGGAGAGTAAAAAAGAGTACAGTACAAATGTTACAATTCCTATATTGTAAATCCTTTCATTCCTGGGTTGACTGATTGGGCAGAGCAGAAGAATATACATTGATTTACAAATAATATCCACCTTTTTTTGACCGCTGCCAACATTATGGTCGAACATAATCTACCCAACCAAGCCTCTCCGTAAAATTCAGTGGGAGCAATTCTGTGAGTATTAATGATTTCTGTGTTATTAAGGTATTTCAGGAGCAATGAAAACGCAAGCCATCTCCTCTGTCTTTGTTTCCTCATTGTAAAACATCGATCATCTGGGGGTGAGAGTGCAGGGATCTGCAGCCTGAGAGATATTTCTTGGCGGTTGCCCCTCTAGAAGAACCTGCAGTGAAAAAAAGAATTGGTGGGCAACACTACCTGGATACTGGAGGCACCATAATGGAACTGGCCAGTGGTGGGTTGAAGCTAGAAGCAGTGGTTCCCAAAGGCCTCAGGTGGGGCGATACATGACATGAATGAGTGATTTGGAGTAGGTTGCTGACACATACATATGCCATTGGTGTGGGTGGGAGACAAACAGTGTAATTGATACATACTGAAGATACATCCACTGAGATCCTTAACCTAATGCACAGGCTTTAATGATGCTGAGAGAAGGGTTTGGAGGCTTAGGTTTAAAAGTTATTTGACATAAACCACACCTGAAGTAGCCTAGTTCAAGGAGGCTGTCTCAGATGTGTATTAATTATCAGACATCCAAGTGGTCTCCCTGGAGGTTATGCTGGAAAGACGTGAATCAGAGATGGTTGATATGGGACTATGATGGCAATGCCATGAATTCAGAAATCTGGGAATACGTGTAGCTTGGCTGCCTATTGTAATAGTGTGCTTAAAGTTCATCAGAGTCATTTCAAGCTTGAAACACTTGATTATATTCTGATCTACATTAACTTTCCGTTATAGGCCATCTTGTGTTAGTAATGATGATTGTGATTCTCTGGATGCTTGCATGTTTTGCACTAGGCTATATGTCTTGTTCTGAAATATACCTTTATAAAGTTTGACAGATTCTAGATGGCTTTTGGTTCCCAGGTCAAACTTAGAATTGTAAAATCATATACACCAAGCTAGAGGGTTGGATCTCAAGGGTTTTGAAGTATAGGTTCTGACATCCCAGGTGCAATATTTGGCATGATAATTGGAAGATAACTCAAATTCTGAGATACAGCTCCTTTCTGGAACTTTAGGTACTCAGAATCTGAAATGGATTTTGGGTCCTCTGCAGAGGTGAGCCTAGAGATCTATATTTGGTCTATTTGATGTTTAAATTAAAAAACAGGTTAATCCATTGTCTAGACATTAGCTAGTCTTTTCACCTAAAGGTACTGCTCTTGGGAATTGCTTAACTATGGGTTGAGGCAGTTGTTAAGGGAAGACTCGAGAATCAAGGAGGTTATTTTGAGATGGAAAAATTGTTGAACATTGTTTGACTTCAGCCTGGCACAGGACCGGTTTGGGGTACAAAGATGACCATTCCTGGTATTTGGCATGGCTGGCTAGAGCTTCAAAACTGAAAGAAGAACGGTTCCCCATCTAACGACCGAGCATTCTGGTGTTAAGAGACATACTGGCACCTGGATGTGGAAGACAAACAATATTGTGAACAATATGGCTCCCAGTTTAGACAATACAATACCCAGGGTTGCCTTTGAGAGCTAAGAGTGAAACAGACAATAGAGCCGAACTGATGGACACAGAATGGCGGCCTGTATACAGTCAGCCGGGAGGTCAGAAAGGCAGATTTAAATTGTTGCAAAATAAGGCAGGGCACAGAGTGCATATAGTCCCATCGTTGGTGCAGAGAGAACAAGCAGACTGCGTAGGAAAATTCTTAAGTGTGTTAAAGATAAAGTAGGGTTTTTAATCTTGGTGTGTTCCTGTAGGGCTGTCCTGTCACTTTTTTTATGGCTCGACTACTCAGCTGGTCCTAGCAATGATATGATAATCATAACCAGGAGAAGCCCTTTGGCTCTGCCCACATGTGGGAGCCAGTTTTAGATAATATAATTGGGAAAAAGTATTGAGCTTCCTCTGAAAGAGTGCTTGCATTGCACTCCTATTCGTTGTTTGAGAGTTTCTCCGCCATACCACAGAGAATTGCATGCTGGGATTTGCAGTCCCAACACAATGGTTAAGCATCTTCTTTCAGCCCCAGGCCTTGGCGTACGTAGACTACGATCTCTGTGCTGCTCCTATAAAGCGAAGTCAAACACCAGGAAAGGAAACAGGTGTATGTGTGTCTTCATGTTTACTCTTATGTCAGCAACACAGCTCATTTATTCCTGTGCATTCTGTCCTCCCCCAGTCCGTTTTAAAATGTTTCAACCATGCAGCATCAGCCCCCCCCCTTCGATCCTGATCTTCTTGCATGCAATAATATTTATTACTCCATATAAAATATGAAAGAAGGGAGCCTACGTTTCTGAAAAAGATAAATGGGATTCGAGGAGGAACCATGAAAATTAGACACATAACCTGAAGAGAAAGCACATTTTTTAAATTAGAATAATCTGTTACACCAACATACAAATAGAGGAACACAAATCTTCCAGTTTTTTTAAGGTATCCTCAAATATTATTTTAATTGTGTCCTTAATAGAATAGGTAAACCAGATTCACAGATATTTTAAGTTAGTGTGTTGCCATGCAAAACATGAATTCTTAAAGTCATGTTTGGTACAGAATTTATTGAGTGGTAAAATCTCAGATTTATCAGAGTTTAGTTTATATCCCCATGCATGAGCAAAATCTTGAACTTCTTTTTGAAATCCTGGAATGGATGTAGATATATTGGAGAGGTATACAAATATCATCGGCATACACTGATATTTTTTATTGAACCTTATTGTATGAGAATCCTGTAATATCCTTATTTTGCCTGATTTTAATTAAAAAGAGTTCCAATGTGAGTACAAATAATAATGGACCCTATTACATAACTCTTTTCAACAAAAATAGCCTGATAAAATCCATTAGCTAAAATACCTGCTTTGGGGAAAGAGTATAATAATCAGATATAAGATTTAAAAATTACGGGCCAAAACTGAACCATTTTAGAGTTTCAAACATAAAGCAACAATCAACTTGATCAAATGTTTTTTCTGCGTCTAAGGTATTCGCTGCAAGAGCATGGTTCAACTTTGGTGCCTTACTAAACACATTAAAAAGAAACACCTAGTGCTGTTAGAGAAAAAACACCCCTCAAATGAACCAACTTACTTAAATCTGATTAATTTATGGAGAATGGTTTCTATGTGCAGGGCTACCACATTATTGTAAGCCACAGTTTTCTTTAGGGATGAGACAAATTATTGCTCTTGAAATGTTTCAGAATCATCATGGAAGTTGTTAAAATGTTGAAAAAGCTCAAGAAACCAGGGAAATAAATGAGTTGAGAAATAGGAGTACATTTTTGAAGTGAGCCATTCAGGCCCCAGTGCTTAGCCGGGTTTTAATTTAGAGACTGCAGTCACAATCTCTTTTAAGGCGATACATGTCTCTAAATCTGCAAAATCAACAGTGTATATTTTAGGTTGATGAAAACCACTTAAGAATTCAGTAATGTGAGAGATGAAGGGGACTATATGGGTGAATAAAGGTATTCCTAAAATTTACCAAATTATTTTCAATTGTCTTCATCCTTGGAAACTATTTGATTATTAGACATCATCAGAAAATCTTTTTTTTACATTTTTTGCTTGGTTTTGAGGTAAATTGCTAAACGATTGTCAGCATTATTTTGGCTACCTTGATATCTGGTGTTATTATGAAGTAAGGAGGAAGAAGCATTGTCCATGAACATTTCATTAAAGACAAATTTCTATGTGAGAAGGTCACTGACCGAGGCTTGTGATTTTAAATTATAATATAGTCCAATTTTCTAATTTCTTACCGTGAGCCAGTAGTTTTTATGAGATTGTCTCTCCTTATCTTTTATATACTCCAGAATGAAACCTAGAGCTGAGGCCTTTAAGTTTTACCATATAGTTGGAAGAGAAATTGTGTAACATTTCGAAATTGCTCTTCAAATACAGAGTCTATAAGAAGGGAGTTATTGAACCACCATCTACATGGGTGAGGTTTAAATGGTACCAGGTCAAAATCTGAAATAACAGGTGCATGGTAGGAAATTAAAGTGGAACCAATCTCTGCACTTAGAAGATGTTGATCTAATGATTAACTCATGAAAATGTAGTTGATTTGTGATTGAGTGTGGTGTGGTGGAGATTAAAATGTGTATACTTGTGAAGTGGAATTAGCAAATCGACATTTATGAATGAGGACTTTTTGAGAAACAGTGAACCTAAAAGATTTCTTCATTTTATTTTGCATGAACTTGACTTTAGAATGTTGATAAAAAATGGGGTCAGATACTTGATTAACATCACCATCAAAGATCAAATATTCTCCAGTGTAATTCAATAACTGCATGCCAAAATGTTGTAAACCATTGTGGGTCCACAGACGTTAAAAAGTGTATGTGGAATTATATCTATTCATAAGTCAACACCAGGCCATCTACCTTAAGTGTCATTCGATTGTGAGATAAGTGTAGGATTCAAGCATTTATTTACAAGAATAATTGTTCCATTCTTTTCTTCTGTGCATGGAAAACAAATACCTGTCTAACCCAACTTCTTTTAAGTTTCAATGCTTCAAGTTAAGCTAAATGTGGTTCTTGTAAAAGAGCAATATCTGTGTGCAGGGTGCAGAGATGAGAGCGGACTTTTTGGGCCTGATATGGATGTTGGTGGTAATGGTCCTACCATCGGTTTTCTGACTGAAGACCCACCTGCCACCATGGCGGACTGACAGCCAGGTTTAGTTGTTGGTGGTCCCTTTGACGATAACCCGTTTGAGTTCCTCTGACTCTGTCAAGAATTCCTATCCACCACCACAGTGCTACAGGAAAGAGTGGCTGCTGACAGGACCCCTGCCACACTTACCGGCGTGCAGATTTGGATGCGCCTTACCACCAAGCAAAACGTGGCAGTCTGAACTCCAAGTCTGACTTGGCAGATTGGGAGGGAAAAGGGGTGAAAACTCACATTTTCTCCTGACTACACTTCTATTTCTTGTTGGATATGACTGGACAACGCCCTCCTTTGCTGCTGCCATGGGACCACAGAGAAAACACAACCCCCTCCCCCCTGTCGATGGACTCGGAGGTAGAAGACTGCACATGAGCAGGAGACCACTGCAGACATATAAATTACACAGTAATTTTTTAATTTACTGTGACACGCATATGTCTAGGACAAGAGTAGGTCAGACATGGATGGGAACACACTGATATCCAACACATTTTGCACACATAGGCAACTCTCATTATCATGCCTGTGTGTTTTGCCAAATAAATGCTGGCACCACAATGACAGTACAATCACACTTGTCAACTGTGTCCATGCATGCACTTTGCAAGAGGACCTGTACCTCTGATGTTGTGCGTCAAGTTGTGTGCGTGACTCAGTATGTGTATGTGTGTGAGCAATCGGCTGGGTGAGATGGATGAAGATGTAGTGGGTGATGTGCTTGTCTTAGTCTGTGTGCCACTTGCGTATGACATGGACATTGTTGTGTTGTGGTGCTGCATGCAACAATCAGGTGCATGTTGTTGTGTGACAGTCATTGTTGTGATGTGGTAGTCGTACTTGCGTGCACTTGTGTTTGTGAGGATGTGTGTGTAGTTGATTTGGTCGTGTTATGTGGGTGCAGTGTCACTAGTGTGTGTATGTTGTGTCATAGATGTACGTTAATGTGTGTTTGCAGCATTTACGTGTTGTGCTGTGTTGCAATGGCAATGGATAAAGGTGTGTATTAGACCTGACAGCCTTAGGGTAGTCACCCCTAACTTTTTGCCTGCCTCCCTCCACTTTTTGGACACTGTTTTCGCTGGCTTTTAGACTCTGCGCACTTTACCACTGCTAACCAGTGCTAAAGTGCATATGCTCTCTCCCTTTAAATATGGCAACCTTGAATCATACCTGATTGGACTATTTAATTTACTTATAAGTCCCTAGTAATGTGCACTATATGTGCCTAGGGCCTGTAGATTAAATGCTACTAGTGGGCCTGCAGCACTGGTTGTGCCACCCACTTAAGTAGCCCCTTTACCTTGTCTCAGGCCTGCCATTGCAGGGCCTGTGTGTGCAGTTTCACTGTCACTTCGACTTGGCATTTAAAAGTACTTGCCAAGCCTAAACCTCCTCTTTCTCCACATATAAGTCACCTCTAATGTGTGCCCTAGGTAACCCCTAGAGCAGGGTGCTGTGTGGGTGAAAGGCAGGACATGTACCTGTGTAGTTTACATGTCCTGGTAGTGTAAAACTCCTAAATTTGTTTTTACCCTACTGTGAGGCCTGCTCCCTTCATAGGCTAACATTGGGGCTGCCCTCATACAGTATTGAAGTGGTAGCTGCTGATCTGAAAGGAGTAGGAAGGTCAAATTTAGTATGGCCAGAATGGTAATACCAAATCCTGCTGACTGGTGAAGTTGGATTTAGTATTACTATTTTAGAAATGCCACTTTTAGAAAGTGAGCATTTCTTTGCACTTAAATCTTTCTGGGCCTTACAATCCACGTCTGGCTGGGCTTAGTTGACAGCTCCTTGTGGATTCACTCAGACACACCCCAAACACAGGGTACTCAGCCTCACTTGCATACATCTGCATTTTGAATGGATCTTCCTGGGCTGGGAGGGTGGAGGGCCTGCTCTCACACAAAGGACTGCCACACCCCATACTGGGACCCTGGCAGACAGGATTGAACTGAAAGGGGACCTGGTGCACTTCTTAGCCACTCTTTGAAGTCTCCCCCACTTCAAAGGCACATTTGGGTATAAAACAGATTCCACGCACAGCCCACCGGAACGACACGCAGCCGGAAAACAAGCCTAGGATTCCACGCACAGACCCTGGGACATCTGGTAATCCCATAAACCACAGAAGGAGACTGTCCGCGCGCCGGAAAACGACGCATAACTTCCCTGTGTCAAAAATAACGACGCAAGTCCATGTGTGAAGGGGCGAAACCGACACACACACCATTTTTCCACGTATCTCCTCCTCTGCGGCCCTTCGCGGAGATTTTCCACTTTAAACCAGGTACTTTGTGCTTGAAAGAGACTTTGTTTGCTTTTTAAAGACTTAAGACACTTTATATCACTTTTTAGTGATATCTCTACAATTTCATATTGCATCTTTATTCGTTTTGACCTGAAAATATCCAGATAAATATTATATATTTTTCTAAACACTGTGTGGTGTATTTTTGTGGTGCTATATTGTGTTATTGTATGATTTATTGCACAAATACTTTACACATTGCCTTCTAATTTAAGCCTGACTGCTCATGCCAAGCTACCAGAGGATGGGCACAGGATAATTTGGATTGTGTGTGACTTACCCTGACTAGAGTGAGGGTTGTTGCTTGGACAGAGGGTAACCTGACTGCCAATCAAAAACCCAATTTCTAACAGTGTGTATGTGGTGTGTTATGTTGTGTGTGATGCTGGGGGATGCATATGTGAAGTGATTGTGTAACTTAACTGTATTTCGCATCCACTGCCATTGTCCAATGTCCTTTTGATCCAGCGATGTCCTCCCTATGTCAGACAGCTGGCAACAACTGCAACACCTAAATACGGCCTGCAGGAACCCGCCTGACTTTTGGACGGCTAAGAAAAGCACTCTGTTTCAGCGGTCTGCGGCTCAGCCACAATACATCTGAATATGGTGGGTGGAACACCATCGACTTAACAGCCTTCTCCGGCCTGCCACCGCCGCATATTGGTGGTAAGACAACCAAGATCTAAATCAGACCCTTTGTCTTTTAGTTGGGGTCCCTAAACGTTTAACATTCCATAATATTATACTGAATTATAAAATAATTCAACGAATTAAGAGTATCAATGCATGGAACAATATACTATGAATAACGTCTTTTATAAATGATAGTTTGAGGAGAAAAAGGAGATATTTTAAAACATGAAAATAAGCTGACAGCTACAGAAAAGAGAGAAGGGAAAGATGGAAAAGTAAAAGAGAATGAGGAAAGAGGAGAAAACAAGAAACATGAAACAATAAACTGTAACAGTCAAATACATGACAACTCTAAAATATAGCTAAATGGTGGAGTTATTCAAAGTCATGGGGGTAGGGAATGTTCAGACAAAGACAAGCACAAGGAGAACTTCAAACAGCCAAGACATCGAACATGTATGCTGAGTATATAAAGGAAGCAGTAGCAAAAAAGAAAAAAACTTTCAGTTATAAATATGAACAAGAAAGTAAAGAATTCTATAACAGTGCATTACATTTCATGTGATAACATCATGACACAGACAGTTCCATGGGATCTTCTGTACACTGATGAAGAAAGCATTTGACTTCTGCCAGATCCTCATACGTAACAGTTTCATCTTTATAACTCATTTTGAGTCTGCAGGCCGAAGCTTTCATTAATAGCACCCAGCTGCAGACGAAGATCTAGAAACTGTTTCATCTGTCCACTGTGGCTTTTGCCACATCATGAGAGAAGTATAATTTATGGGATGACGTAAAAACCGCTCCATCAATTTCACAGCATTGAGAACTTCCTAAAATCTGTATTCTCCAAAAATAGAAGACTAACAATTCTAGGTTTAGAGCCAGTTTTCAGACCTAGTCTGTGTACATGCTGAATATTTAAAGCTAGAGTATAGGGAAGGTCTAAGATTTTTGGAATCAAGTCCTTAAAGATTTGAAGGGGCTCAGTGCCCTCCATGTTTTTTGGTTGACCATAAATTATCTGTTAGGTTTTCTAACTCTTCTGTATGTTTCCTCAATTCCTATATTGTCAGATGAATTTTGTCTGTTTATAGAAGTTTTATCTTGTACATCACTGACTCTTTGTTTCATTCCAACATACGTTTAGCCATAAATGTGCATTTAGTTTCTAAATTATGTAGAGAATTGGTAGTGTCTTCCATAAAAGGGTTTCACTCCCTTATTTCCTTAAGGATTAACTCTATTGAGATAGACACAGAGGAGTTCATTGGAGAAGAAGGATCTTTTTTTTTAGCTTGTTTTGCTGATAAGTGGGCTTTTGAGCTAGTAACATTGGGAGTATCCTACTTATGTGCTGCATCTTTAGCCATTAAGGTAGTCATTTGAATGCCTGTGACAAACTACAAGGTATGCTGATGCGGGAAGGGTCATCAGATTTTGTGTGCATGGGTTTCGACCTACGTAGCCGTCCCATAAACTGGTCCACAAAAGGTACTGTTGCAAAAGGGAGTAGTATAGTTAGGAAGATTAAAATGGCATGGTAAAACAAAAACACCTATTTTCAGAGATAAATCTTTTTTACTGGATTTCTGAAGCACTAGGAAAACACAATAAATGTACCTTAGGACTAAGCTTGCATAGAGGTGACTTTCTAGTTGAAGTGAAACGAAGATGACATCCCAATGGATCCTTGTGGCAATGAAACAAATAAAGAAAAACGCAGAAAAAGGAAAAAATTGAATAAAGGTCAGTAAAAAATCAAAGCTAAAGACTGCTTTACATAGAAACAGGCGTTGTTGGTGCAACTTAACAACAAAGATTCCAAAAATTGTTGGCTCGCTGATTCTGAAAATTGGCAGGTGCGAGTTGCATTGGTGCTGTTATCTCAACAAATGTCATTAATATGGGCATTAAAATTTGCTGCCGATGGAGAAATCAGAGGAGTGTATAACTCAGTCTTTTTGATGTTCTAGGCATGGCTCTTGCAAGTGAGTCCTGGAAACTCCCAGATGTTACTTTTACTTCCAGAAGTGTGCAGTGTAACACAGTAGCTCAACAAACATGTGCAAAACTTTTATATCACTGACATGTGTTAAATTCCAGATCCTCCCAGAGCCGTTTTTGTGCTATTTTTCTGTTTAATAGTTATATCTGCTGTTTAGCGCGCTGTAGTGCCAAAAAAGAACTGATGTTCATGAGTACTTCATAATGTAATAGTGCCACACTCAGATTTCTAATCCATCGTACAGTGCATGCCCAAGAGTTGGCAGAACACGCTTCCTCCCGACATTAGGTTCACTCCTTGTTATCTTCAATTTAAGAAACTTCTGAAGACCTTGCTCTTCAGATTGATCTATGATTAATCTCCACAGAGTACTACACAGAAGGTTTACACACACACACACACACACCCACCCCTACCCTCACCCAAATAAATCAGAGCAGGACACAGCTAATAGAAGTGGGGCAGCTGCAGTGACAGGAGCGCACAGGACGAGAGGAGGCACATTGCACATCTATTACGGTAGTTTTTTTTACTACCTAACGTAGGAGTAGGGAGTGCATTTTCTTTAAATGTATTAGGGGCGTGGCACACTTGCAAAACCACTGAAGTAAGAGATCATACCTTGTTTAAAATATGACTTCCAGCTTTCGAGTCTTCTTCATCGTCTTTTTTTTCTGTTTGATGTATCTATGCCGGCACTGTTATAAATCCTACAGAATGATCTGTCTTCGAAAATCTAAAATCTAAAAACAGCAGGTTCTGACCGACATCTTACTAAACTACTGACTTTCATCACTGGTCTGCAGGCAATTGGGACAGCAGTTATTAATAATGTAGCCTCTCCCAGGTAATTGAGGGGTAACATCATAGGCACTAGTCCTGCAGATTTTCCATCCCATGCTAAAACAATGGTGTTCTCACCTTTCCACAGTTCTATACCTTATAGTAGATCCAGTGGGTATCTGTATGAGTTTACTTTTTATCCTGCAGCATTGTAGAGATTTATAGTAAAATGGTTAAGAAACACTGGCTTTCCATGGCTGAACAATATCATTTCAATATTTTGCAGGAAACTGTTTTTTGCCATAACTCCTACATTTCTTAATTGCTATTCTTGTTTCTTTATCTCATCCTCGCTATCCCCTCCTCTTCAAGGCGACCAAAGGGTGGTTTGCCAATCTGAATAAAGCTTGGAGTAAAGGCTAAAAATAACTTCTTCAGTACTTCCAACAGGAATTTCCAGTCCTTATTTCAGATTGTAGACAAACGTGTGCTTAAGTCTAACTCTGCCTCTTTGGCCTACTATATTATGATATGTGGAGACTTCAATGCTAAAATTAGCCACTTATCTTCTGACGTTGGTGTTATGCAACACCATACCAGGGCATAACAGCCGGTGCTCCTGATCCGAGAGGTGCTGAGTTAAGCCATTATGTCACGGATCATGCCTGGGGAATATGCATGAGGTTGTTTATGATAATAATGTACCTACGCTACACACTTATCATAGACAGGGCAGTGAATCTATAACTGACCACTGTTTTATCATACACAGCTTTTCACAATATCTTTATAATAGTGAGATACTGCACTCAATGCTCAGTGTCAAGAACCCGTTGACTGTTATGCTACTTTTACCACTAGACATTATTGAAGGGTCAAAGGAAGCAGTTCGGCAGCCCATACAACAGCATAATGTTCTCAGGCTCTTATTGTGTTTACCTGATCCTATCAAAAATGTAGCTGAACTAATGAAGGCTAATCTAGATATTTTTCTGTCGTGCTTGGCTGAGACTTCCCCGGGGAGGAATCTGTGTACTCATTGTAGAGCATTGTTGCAGTGTAATAAAGGTTTCAATGCTCCAACCAGCTACTATGTCGTTTTGTCCACCTTTGAGCTTGTTAGACAGATCCTGCTCCCAAGCAAACATAGATCT
Source organism: Pleurodeles waltl (assembly GCF_031143425.1). Lineage (NCBI taxonomy): Eukaryota > Metazoa > Chordata > Amphibia > Caudata > Salamandridae > Pleurodeles > Pleurodeles waltl. The sequence continues at coordinate 813,101,054 of NC_090445.1, read as the reverse complement.
GAGACTAGCATTGTCAGTCAGACCTTGAGTTCCAAGTGTAATTGCCTTGGCTTGGGCTTGGTATAAAGAGGTATCAAGGAACACAAAACTGGAAATTCAAAAAACTAACTGGGATAGTTTAAATTATGTGGCATCGCTTAAGAACTCCTATGAGTTGAGGAGAGTGGTTAGGAGACTCCAAGCACTTGTGTCGGATCTTACTTTGAGTAGTCCTGTTACGGGGATTCAGTGGGTTACCCATTTAAACAGCATCTATCACAGTACCTGGGTGGCATGGTTCAAACAGATTTCTTTATTCAAGCTGTTGCTAATGATAGGCTTCAGTTTAAGGTAGAGGGGGTGATTATTGCCCCTAACAGTAGCCAACGCTCTGAAGCCCTTGGACCAGATGAAGTACCTATTGACATTCTTAGGTGAACAATCAATCTTTGGGCTCTGCTGCTGACTAATGTTTTTAATAAGCTAGACATGAATGTACCCCCTCCCCATGGTCCAGCTGTACTATAGTTCCTGTTTTTAAAAAAAATGAAATCGGACTGATCCCAAATGTTAGCGACCCATCTGCTTAATCTACTAAACAGTTAAAATTCTCAGTAGAGCTATTTTTAAGAAAGAGAGTGGTGTGAAGACAGTTGTATTTTATCTCCCTGTCAATATCGGTTTAGGCAAGGTCTAGGAACAATGTCTTACTCTTAATTTGCTGCTAGGAAAGTATACATTATCTAAAAAACTTCCACTATATCTAGCTTTTATGGACTTGTCCTCTGATTTTGATGAAGTTAATCGCTGCAAATGGTGGACAGTTATGCTGGGGATGGGGGTAAATGCCATTATTGTATGCTTCCTGGCCTTTCTTCATTGAGATTTAAGTGCCAAAGTGAGGTTTGGATCTAACAGTGAATTATCCTATCCTCTTAATTTGCAGAGTGGAGACAGGCAAAGCTGTGTTTTTGCACCTCTTTCGTTTGTCTTTTTTATATTAATGAACGAAATGCCTTTTTAAGTACTGTCATTCATGATGTTGCTTACGTCAACTCTGTTCCTGTACCTGTACTGTTGTAAGCCTACGTTGCTGTGCATATAGCACAGACACTCAATGACCAGAGGAGCCTGGTTCAAGCTTTCTCAGAGTGTATGCTTGACTTGGATTTGCTTGCCAACTATGCCAAATCACATACCATGGCTTGCGGCCCTAAGCGATATTTGCTGCACACCTTACAGGTTAACGAGAACAGTTTGGAGAGTGTTTTTAAGTTCCCATATCTTGGTTTATGTTTCGCTGTTAATGGTTCTTGGAATGAGAATGTTCATTTCACAAACACTAAATATAAGCAATCTATGTGCTTGCTCTTCAACGTTTGTTATTAAGCAGGGGACAAGCCTGTAGCCTCTCTCACTGATATTTATACTAAACAATATGTTTCTGTTGCAAATTGTGGGTGCCGAACATGAGGCAATATAGTGACTATAGCATGCTGCAAGTTGAAGAGAATCACTTTCGCACCTCTCCCTCACACATTCTAAAACCCACTTTATCTGTCATGAAGAAATGCCTTTACCATACCTTGAGGAATCTGGTAGGCATTGACCTCTTTTGATGTGGCTCTCAGTTTGAAATAATGAAAATAACTCTTTTACCCACACCATTAATAATGATTGCATACTTTGTGCACGGGGCCTAGGTATCCCCGGGCTTGCTTATGTTAATGGAATCTCACTGCTCTGGACAAATTCAACAATTTGACAATGCTGTACCTATAGGTAAGGATGACAAGACCTTTGTGAAGGGGTTGTTTTTGGATAAACATTATGCTGAAAGGGAACGTCTAGAATTGAGCAAATCGCTTGTTCAGAAATGCATTGATCTGAACGTTAGTACCAGCTCTCATATGTGACTAATAACTGTGAAAGAGTTCTATTGTTCACTTAGATCCGGCACCATATGATGTATGTTGTGCTTCCCTCGGAGGCATTGTGGGAGCTTAGTAAACAAGAAATGTGCCTGAGATACTGTCTCATCCCAATCTCTGTTGCACTTTACGATATTTTGCACATTATACAAGCCTTTTAGGATGCAAAATGTACTACCTCTTTTTAAAGTTCACAATTTTAAACAGAGTAGGGTTTCCCTCCGATTTCTACAATTATGGCTAAGTAGTGTTGTATGTTTTAGAGTTAGCAGCTTTCTTAAGGAAGTGGTGCTTTATGGGAGAGGTCTGGATTTCTAGTCGATCTATTTTTGTATTGTTTTATTGATTGTCATATGGTTTTATATTTTGTGTGATTATCTTTTATGATTGTCTTTGACATCCAATTAAAGAGAGTTTTGACTTTGACTTTCGTTATTTAATCATGGTATCAGTTACTTTCTTTACCACTAGAAGCATTTAGACTCACACAAGTGGTATAACATCCACCCTGATAGGCTTTTGGGCAGCTGTATGATTTCAGGGGGTCAAAATTTTAAGCAAAGTTGGGCAGAGCATGTAACATTGTAGGTGTCAATGTAGCCATCAGCGGGATGATCTCAAGAGATGTGTTGAAGTGAGCCTGCGGGGAGCAGGGTAGTAATTCCTGACTCTACTGCATCTCTCAGCCGCTTCCCTGAATCTGGTGCACCTGACTCAGTGAAAGCCTCCATCCTCCCCACAACTGCGGGAGATGGGTGAGAACTGGTGTGTATGTGGGGACCACAATACAGATGGACATATGTACATATGCTTAAGTGTCATACCGACTTCCGTATCAAAGTAAGGCAAGCTTATGGTTCTCATGACACACCTCCACACTAGACATGCATTGACTGTCTTAAGATGGTGACTGGAGGGGGTGTGACCCTCGGGCAGTAATGTTTCATGTCTGTTGTGTGACATCTGTCACTGCTGCTGGCACTGGTTGTGGACTACCATCATTAGCTTCACTCTTTTCCCATGGCTGCAGTGTAGCCTAGTGATAGCAAACAGTGCATGATTAGCTTAGATGCCACTCGCTGCAGGTACCCAGCTACATAGTTTTTTGTTGCAAACATATGCCTGCTGTGTTTAGATGGCAGCATGTTTTCTTTTTTTTCCCTATTTGTATTCTTTTACATTTTCTTACAGATATTTTTAATGTTGTGTGTGTTTTATTCCAATTGTGTCAGGGGGAATACAAGAATGAGCAAGTGGGCTGATAAATTGATGCATGAGTGCAAAGGTGAGTGACAGAGTGGGTGTCATAACCTATTGAGTGCGGAAACCAATCAATGACACAAAAGGCACGTTCATTCATAAATCAGACCTATTGGCATTGGCAATGCTTGTTTTGGAAAATGATGGTGCACAGGCTGCAATGAGAAGTGTGCCAGATAGACTGAATTACCATCAATCCATTACATTTTGGACTATGTGCTGTGTCAGATAAATGAAACCGCAGTGCCTAATTTGAGCTGGTGAGGTCTATGGGCACACATTTTTGGGGATCAGCACTTATTTTTCTGCATTCCAACACTTACAGAGCACAGGAAAAGTAGAAAAACACAAAGTGGAAAGACAGAGGATGAGAAAGACTGTAAAAAATTTCACAAAGGGAGAAAGCAGGAACCTGCAAGAGTGAGATAAAGGAGCATGGAGTGTCTGATAGTGGATTGAGGAGTCATGAGGTGGATTTAAGACAACCAGCCTTGCTATTGGGTACCCTGATGGTTAATTGTACTGGAAGCGAGCTTCTAAACAGAGCTTTTGGGCCCCAGCACTTATTCTTTTACAAATTAAGCACTGTGTGTACAGCAGAGGAAATGTACAGTATCAGGGTCTAGTTCAGACAAATGTTTTGCTGCAAATTTGAAGAGCTAGAGAGGCAGCTATTTATTTACCTGGCACCCCCTTGAAGCTCTTTGACAGTGTCAGATACCGTGATGTAGGTATTTACATTTCATGAAGTGTACACATTTTGACAAGACAAGGTAATCTGTTTTAATAAATAGTGAGGTAATTGAACCAAGACGTTCCACACGTCTCCAATTTCTTTTGTTTGGTGAAGGGAAAACTATTAATTAAAAAAAAAATATATATACATATATTTATATATACTTCGGTCCTTATTAGAAATAGACTGATTAAATGTCTAGTAGAAAGCATGGGCAGCAATACAAATGTTCTTGCAAAAAACTAGGAGGTGACAAAATCCCCATAAAAAGACCAGTGAACTAGGTTAGGAAAATGAAAACAAAGACGATGACAGAATCCTTAGTCAGCAACAAAGAATCAGTTTCATGAACAGTGCTATAGGCTCCCTATGGAAAACCGAATGGCACACAATAAATCATATTGAAAGGTCATTGAAATTAAGCTGAATACATTGGAATACAATCTAGTAATATCCATACAAATAATATTAATCCAAATGGATTTCCTAAATTTAACATTTTTAACATCTTGCTGGACTTTGTGTACTAGTCAGAGTGGGCTAATCTATCTTTATTTATATGTGTGCTAAGTATAAAAATCTACAGGGAGTATGCTAGTCCGAGAGATGGCATCATCTAAATTGCGGATATTGGGACCTGACAGCCTGGGTTCTAATCCTGCCTTTAGCATCCTTGAAATTGTAAATATATCTACTATAAAAGCCAGCTGTATCATTTGATGATCAGGTTTGTTTAGGGGTGTGCAAGGTTTTACTACACAAGCACAGGTTTATGTATTTCTGTTCATGTAGCTCAGAGATTTCTGCTTTCCCTAAAATTGCCCAAGCATAGTTTTCAGATTTAGACAAACCGACATCTTTAATGTATGTTGCCGAAGACCTTTTGTGTACAATACAATTTAAATAGAGGATTTTGGGTGATACCCTTAAACATGATTTGCTTGCCTTCTTGGCTATCTCATTTTCCTACTCTTAAATCTATGCTTTTCTCTCTATTTGTTTTTTTTTAAATCTGTTTATTGATTTTTCTTTGACATGTAGGCAAGTCATTCTCTAACACTACAGTAGAGATAAAACCATTATTATTGGATGAAGTCACATTTTGCAATGCAGAAGAACATTGGGGAGGGGCAAAATGAAATCCCAGAGTCAGCTAATTCCCAATCAGTGCCCCCCTCATTCAGATGAGTCAATAGCACTGACGTTTGTAAGGATTTTGTCCTATAAATGGACCAGTGGTCTACTACAAATATGTGTCTTTTCCTCCGCATGTCATGCAAGGCTCTCAGACTCGTCCCAACTGCTCTTTTAACAGCACCAGCATTCCTCTCTACACATATGCTTCTCGCTCCCCAGGATTATTTCTTCTTTACTACGATTGGCTGACATGTAACCTCCCACTGCTGACTTTAGGGGGACTATTACTTTATTTAGCTTTCAGCACTCCCTGGATGTGCACCGTTTTCCTCGCTCTCTTTAAGGTTCCCAGCCCACATTAGTGTATTTACTTATTACATTATTTATTACATTGGTTCAGTTTGACTTTTCTTTTGTGAGGATTCATTAGCTACACACAGCTACGAGGTCACTCGCTTTTGAGAATTTGTTTCCCATCCCTGCAACCCTTGCTGTCGACTACCATTCCTTCTGGCCCCACTCTTTATAATTTTTTTAAGCAGCCTAGCAACTGCACAATGCTACCAAGCTACTGGCTTGCCAACTTTGTGTGATATTCTTCATCTTATATTTTTTCAGTTTGCCAACTTGGAGTGGGAAATTAAACAAATTATTAAGGTAAAAAATGTCTGCCACTTATGGATGTGTATGCATAATGGCGATTTTAAAATGTTTTTCTTTCATTTTTAGAAAAATCATTTCAGGATGGCTGTCCCTTGCTGCTAACCTACTCCCGCATATGCCCCCACTCAAATACATTCATATGCTCATTTGTGTACTCACACATGCATGCACACAGAAACATCTCCTGACTTACCTAGACCCAATGGAACTGTTTGGGTCTAGCTCTGTGCTTCTGCAGTGAAACAGCAAGAAGAGGAGACGGACATCGTCATAATTGACAGCTTCCACTTCTTCAGCCCCGATTGATCGTCATGTGCCTTTTTGAGGCTGCAGACCTCTTCAAACAGAAGCAAGAATAGGGTTGGAGGAGGACCCTAGATCCAGCCAACCTCTGCTATATCCTAACTTCTGAACGGTCACAATGTGCATAATTGGCAAAACCTGTTTGTGAGAAATCGGATTGCTGATTGAGGGTGTTGTGAGCCCTTCTCAACCATCAGCTACAATCCTTGTCAGTGTGAACCACAATAAATCGCTAAATTAACATGTGCTAATCCCTCTGGTAGCTTGGCACAAAGGCAGACATGCTTAACTTAGAGGCAATGTGTAATGTAGATATGCAGCACAGTTCCAATAATAAAGTGAAAAATATCACAATAAAAATCCCACAGCACTTTAACAAAATAGAGTAAAATTGACTATGGCCCTCATGCCGCCAAGTTGTATCCGCTGTGCGGCCGCCAATGTGACCACACTCCCGCGGCGGCCATTTCAACATCCCGCTGGGCTGGCGGGCTGAAACCAAGCTTCCGCCTGCCAGCCCAGCGGGGATGTCAGTCGCAAAACGGGAGCCGGCTCCAAATGGAGCAGTTGCACCCGTCGCGCTTTTCACTGTCTGCTATGCAGACAGTGAAAAGCTCCATGGGCCGTGGCATGGGGCCCCTGCACTGCCTATGCCTAAGGCATGGGCAGTGCAGGGGCCTCCAGGGGCCCCACGACTCCCCTTTCCGCCCGCCTTTTCATGGCGGTTCCTACCGCCATGAAAAGGCTGGTGGGAGGGGGACTCGTAATCCCCTGGGCAGCGCTACCCTGGGGGATTACAACCGCTGGGACCAATGTGGCGGGAAACCGCCGGTCCCGGTGGTGCAACCATGGCGCTTCTGCCGCAGTCGTAATCCCTGAGTTTGTACCACCAGCCTGTTGGCGGTACAAACTCCAGAACAGCGCTGGCGGTCATTGACCACCAGGGTTGTAATGAGGGCCTATATTATTCGACACCAAAATGACAAAAATACAGTTTGTAGAATTAAAGATATGCAATTTCAAAATTTAAGTAGGTATAGCACCTAAAACTCAAAGTTCCATTCCTGGTCATCTGATCGTGCTGGACCAGAGAAAAGTCACAAGTTCAGGCTGACAGTGATGGAGCGTGCCCCACAGACAGAGACCAGGTTGGCAACGCTCTAAAAGTTACATTCTCAAAGTCCCATGCAAAAATTCCAGTTGTTTGTTAATGGGGGCATGAGGAGCAGGGAAAGCATCGTAAATGAACATTAATGTAGTGCAACACACAGACCCGGCAACACACACAGTTGTCTCTGTAATGCGAAGATCCAGTCCAGCATAGCAGACGGTCATCTCTGGAGCATCATGGGCTGTTAATGCTGTTGCATCAAGTACAGGTTTCATTTAGCGTTTCCTAAGGGGTCACATGTCAACCTACCTCATTAATAATACTAATGTAGGTCTCATTTTGCAACCTATTAGGAAACTCAAGAATCACAGGGATGATGGCTTGTATTGCTTTTTAAATAAAGAAGTTGTTTTTTTTAAATGGGATGCGTTTAAAAAAAGAAGAATGAAAAGTTTTCTTTTAATTTTTGGAGAGTAGGCAGTGTTCCATAGACCACTGCCTGCTCTGGAAAAAAATGATTTTGCTACCAATCAAAAAGGGGGAGGGGTCTCTTTGGACCCCTTCCCATTTGTAAATGGGTTTCCACCAACTTGAAGTAGGTGGTAATAAGCAAATGTTTTCCTAACGCATTTTAGTCACAAAACATTACTACATACCACTGCGGTATTAAGAAGGGACACCATGAACACATCCCTTCATAACACCGAATCGGTATGTATTTGCAATTCCAAATTGTGATTCAGTAACACGTTACCAATTTGCAATTTGGAATTAATTCATGCCAAAAGGCATTTTTGCAGTTGCAAATGCAACCACAAAAATGCATGATAGATATGGCCCTAAAGCTTCGGGATTTCTCCTTCTTCCGAGGAGTGCACTCTGATGCCAACCAATGGCTCAGGACCTTAGGAGGCACCTCTTGGGAACTCATTCATGCAGAGAGGCTGGTCGAATTGTAGCAGGTCAGCTGGGCAGTTGCAGGGAGGGCTCTGTAGCTTGGTATGTCCCTGAAGCTCTGAACAGGAGGTCAGTCAGCTGACCTTTGGAGTCACTTCAAGCAGCCTAGAATGAAGGGAACAGGTCCAGTCTTCACATTCAGACAACAGGGCAGGCCTCTTCTGGCAGCAGGCTGCCTATCTTCTGTAATATCCAGAGGTATACTGAAGAGTGATGGTCCTAATTTTGTACCTGGTGCCACCTTTGAAGTGAAGTCACAAAAGGCTAGTGTGAAGTTCTTTATGTGTGTGCTGAGGCAGTGTCTTTGAAGTGCAAGTAGGGCTATAAACAGCTCCTCCCTTCCCATACTGTCAGGATGGCCCTCCTGCCAACACCCTCCCTATTGTGTGGTTGTGTGGCTGGCTGGAAGTAATACATAAAAATGTCAACTTCACCTAGTCATGTAACCCAGGAAACAGGCTGCAGGCACAAAATGGTTAAGACAAGATTTTTTTTTCTAAAAGTGGCACTTCCAGAATTACCGTTTAACATCTTACTTTACCATTAAATAGGATTTTAACTTACAATTCCATGGACACCTGCTGGAATATTTTTTTTCCTTCACAGGAATTAATGCCCGACGAGGTCAACAGATCTTTGGACACAACATAAGGGTGTGGAATACCAGACAACAAATTTAAAATACAAGCCAATTCATTCACACAGTATAACCAATGTGGCCATACAAGGAAAACTCTCATCTGAAATAAAATTAAGAAGGTTTTTAACAAACTTTATCTCAAAATCATGTAGACTATTCTCAAGACAAAGTTATAAAGATACAGTATCACCAAGGGTTGACCAAGGCGACAAAATAAATTCAGGTGAACTAACATTACGACAACTAGGCACTCTACAAATATAATACAACACATCAGCAGAAGATTCTGATGAACAGAAAACAAATATTGCTCAGTTTTAGTAAACATTAGTAAGATTAGTCAATCAGGTAATAACGTGCTGGATGGGAAACATGCGGGCAAAAGACAAAAATAACAAAAGGGCAAAAAGAATTCGAAAAAAGGTAATCTTGGGCAACATGTCATTATCTAAGATGGGCAAAAAGTAAGTAAAAAGAGAAGCTGTCTTCATTTCAGAAGCTCGTTTAAGAGTTTTCTTTTTTGGTTTAAGGAAAAACCACTAAGTCTCAGCAAGGCATTTTCAAAGGGGCAATGGAAGAGAGTACAATACCTCTCAGAGTCCAAGGGGTTCAGCAGGCAACATGGGAAGGGGGAAACAGCTAGGAAAGGATAAATCCTCTCCTGCATTGGGTTCTTCTTTTTTTGGTTCTGCTTTCTGACTGAAATCCAGCTGGTGATCGGCATATTAAAGTTCATAGGGCAAGATGATTTGAAGGAGTAACATCCAATAGAAATGGATCATACGACTCCAACTTGAAACATTGCTATGGTTTTCCAGGTTTGTCATGAGAGTGGAGTCCGTCTGTACTCTTCCATGCAAGGTTGCACAAATTGTATAATTTGTGAGTCCAAAGTCCTTATTGTTCCATCCTCAAGGACGACTTCACAAACTAACTATGTGTAAAACAATAAACATATATTAACAAGCTAGCATCCTCATGGGAACGCAATCTGAAGGAAAGGAACAAATTAGCAATATGACTTGACATTTTCTGCACAGTCACGCTTAGGCCTCGCTTAGGCTAATGCAAGTGAATTAAAGAGCACATTAATCATTCAAATAAAAACATTTTAATACGTAAGCTATAAAATCAGTGTGAATAAACTTTCATTAGCATTCATGTTACATAATTTTAAACCAAATAACTCTGTTCATACGTTTCAGTTAATATTGGGCAATACTTCATATCTCTAATTTTGTATACCAATTTAAAACACCTTTCATCAGAAATCTAATATTGTTTTACTGCAAACTATTAGATTACTCTCTGAAATAAAACATAATGACAGATTAATTCTTCAAACATGTAATTTTGTCTCAATGCCACATAGGTTTAGATGACTAGTCTATGGTGAATGCACACTAACATGGCTTTCCAGTGCATGATATTACAGTTAAACTATTAGTACTTTGACATAATGCATAAATTGTCAGTCATAGATGATCACTGTGGCATGAGGGACCGTACTACGATTCCTCCTACATCAGTTCCTCTACTGATGGCAAATTAAGCCATCACACATAATCTAACCCTCATTTTTGATGAGACAGCTCAAAATTTCAGAGGTCATCCCAGGTAAGGTCTTCTGGACTTCTCTAACTGCTTCATGTTACTAAAGTATATGCTCCTCCTTGTCTCCATCTCAACCTCCCTCTCTCTCCTTTTACTCTTAGCTCTTTCCTCTTTCAGTTTCTTGAACAACTTGTGGAGACCAACAGCTCTAGGGCACACAAAGCCATTATCAATAGTGGTCTCAAAATGGTTCCAACAATTCCTCTCCTTAGATTCCCAAACTACCTTCCAACTGCTGAGATGCCATTACCTATTGCTTCCCAGGCACCCGTCACTGCTAACTCCTTCAGGTCCTGTCTCAGGTGTGTCATATTTTCAATGGACTTCCTTATCTCCTTCCTATTGCCCAGGAATATAAGTTAAGCACTGTTGGGCTTGCAACATTTTGCAAACTCCATTCTCCTTTGCAATAAGAATGACTAACGCAATGCGATTTTTGTAAAACCATTGATCTTATGGTAACCATTTCTGTGTCCATCAACAAGATGGCACCTGCAGTGTCCGTAGAAAGCTTACCCTGTTTTGATGACAACTTCCTCATCTTGAGATCTTTCAAGATCACACCTACTGTTAGAATTGTGGCACCAAAGATATCTCCTAGTACCTCTCTTAACTCTGGTTTTTGATCTCTCATCCCAGACTGGATGATTAAAATGGTCACATGATACATTTTTAGAAAAACTACTCAGAGGTAACATGTACCATACCAGCCTTTTGGCAGCTTGTAATAGATATTCTTTCCACAAATGTAATAAACACCTGGTATGTTGGGGTCTTGTGCATTTAACATAAAGTTCCACACACCTTTAAACAAAAGCACATTTCAGTATTCACTAGTCCCAACAAGAATTGTGTCAGTCTTTGATCTAGATTTATCTATGCATAACGTCCCCACATGTTGCCAATCTAAAGCCAGGAATCCTTGATTTACAGCTGCTGAATGTGTTTCATCTTTTTCCCAATTTTGTAAAACTATTCCCTTTTCTATTTTAGTTTTCATAGCTCTTCTCCATTCCTCAACTTGTCCAATAAGTTCTTTCTCTACTGAGGTGAAAATACAGGTCAGATTATTTTTATAGGCATAAACTCTGTGAAATGTCAATGTGGGCTCAAAGAATACACCCACTATGTCAATGTTTTTTGTCTTTGCAATGTTGCTCAATTGTTTCATGATTGGGACAATTGAAAGCACAATATCATAATTTGAATAATAATATTGATATTACTCCTGCTGATACAAAAGTGTTAGTAACAGGATACAGGAAATTACATAGGTTAAGGGTAAACTATGATAGGTAATTCCGTCACTCACTGATAAAAGCAGCTGTGTGCCCACATAACAGTCTCTAGAATACATGGTACCTACATTTTCATACAACAGCTTATAATATACATTTGCAGATAAATCACCTCTAGAACCATCAGTGTGTAAGTATTTCTCATCATTTTACGGAGGATTTTGTTCAGCTATGGGATTTGCTGTAAATAGGGCACTTGTAGATGTAACTGTCTCTGAGTCACTTGTCCATTGAGCAATAATATGATCTTGATAACAGTCACAACCACTTAACCTATACATATGCATTTACACTGACTACCTCTATTTCTAGTAAATTCCACAAGCTCTCTAATTTCAGAGCAAACATTTTAATTAAAAAATCAAACTGTAGAGTGGCCACAAGATCTCACTGTCTCTTTTCAGTCCTTTTTATTTGTGAGCAGAGCATAATCAAAAATAGTCTCTTTAAAAGTTAAAATTATTCACTTAAAGCTCCTTGATCTTCTAGAAAGTTCAAGAGCTTCCCCCTTCAAATGTCTCTAGTAAAAGCAGAGCTCGTAATCACCAATAATCACTTCTAAATGTAATGTCTTTGTTCATCAAGCAGCAATCAGACTTCAACGTTCAGCTCCATCACAGTCCCAACCTCAAGTATATTGAACTGGATTTGAATTGTTAAAGCAAAGGGTTACAAACTCCTTCTCCTAGTCATTGGCAGCAAAATATGTCCATTTGTGTCTGGAGTATGTTTGGCTTGGTACTCATTTTGTCTTTGATGGTCTATTTACTCGACCCTCAGCTTCACTGTCACTTTGGCTTCACCCCTCAGTCTGCTCAGCAAGGAGACACTTATACAGCTGGCAATGTTTGCTCACTTGGCCAGTTGTCTCCTGGTACAGCTCTTTTATCTATAGCTACAGGTCCTTCATCAGCAACCACGCTCGCATGAGTCAACTGATTCTGTCTCAACACTTCTGTACCAACCACTGTTGTTGACCTGCTCAGACTCCCCTCAGACCATACTAGTGCTGTAGCAGCCACTTGTCCAGCCCCAACAGCTTAACTAACCTGCTCTCTTTTGCTCACTGTACCTGGCTGTTTTAGATTAGGTGCTGTGTCATCTAGTGACCCTGGAACTTTGCGAGTATGGCTTGCATGCACCCAGTTAGGGAAACCAGCACACTTCATAGCTGTGGTTGTTATCAAAACCACCTGGTAGGAACCTTTCTAAGCAAGACTTCTTTAGATGTTTCTTCACCAATACCCAATCGCCTGGACATAGGTCAAGGCAAAGCTCCTGCTGCTGCTGTACTGTTGCATCTCCAACCTAATGAGACAACGAACGAATCACATCAGCCAGTCCTTTGCAATAATCCAGCACCAAGGCATCTGTAATGTTCACAAGCGCATTTACAGGCATAGCTGGCAATCTTATGAGCCTCCCCATGATGATTTAATGCAGGAAATAACAGTCTTTCTGTCAGGTGTACTGCACATACTCATCAAAACAAGAGGCAATGCATCTGGCCATTTCAAATTGGTGGATCCACATGCTTTTGCCAGTCTAGACTTCAGAGTACCATTAACCTGCTTAACCAGTTCAGAAGCCTTAGGTCTGTAGCTGCAATATAATCTTTGTTCAACTTGTAATGTTGCACATAATAATTTCAGGACCTCACTGTTAAATTGTGCTCCTTGGTCTGACTCTAGAAAAGTAGGGAAGCCGAATCTAGGAATCAATTTTCTTAAGTAACAGCTTTGTTAATGTGAGACTGTCACTGCTCCTGGTTGGGTAGGCATCAACCCAACACAAAATAATTTACACAATTACTAGTATATATCTCAGTCCATTACATATAGTTAATTGTATGAAATCTAGATGCATCCTGTTGAATTGTCCTCCTGATTTGCCTATGTGACTCAGTGTGACTCAACTGTGCATTTAGTCATCTGCTGACATGTGACACACCTGTGGCACATGGCTTCTGCAATCAGTCTGAATCTGTGGTTGAACATGTCTGTCTAAGGGTTCTAATCAAGGCATCTCTACCTATATATGCCTGTCCATCCCAGTGCTTAGCCCTGGGTGACAACAAATTGTTTATCAACACTGCTCTTCATCACTTGAAACCCAAATATGATCCTCATTTCTTTTGACACATCCTGCTCTGACCCAACTCTGCTGTTCCTCTTCTGCCACTTCTTCCTGCAATCTTTAACTTCTTTCCAAGTATCAACAGCAGTTAACAGGGAATTTTGACTTGTCTCATTGCTTGTTTAATTGTTCCACTCTCCATTAAAGGAGGTACAGCTTAGGGATCAATATCTTGCCACCTCACCAGCATATGTAGTATCCAAAGTTACATAGTCAGTATATTGTTTATGAGTGGCACACTTAACAACAGCATTCTTTGCATGCAGCTGTAATGCATTCAACAGATTATGGTGGTCATTACAACCCTGGTGGACGGTGTTAAAGCGGCGGTAAGACCGCTAACAGGCCGGCGGTAAAAAAATTGCAATTCTGACCGTGCAGGAAACCGCCAACAAAGACAGCCACTTTAACACTCCGACCGCCACGGCGGTACAAACAAACAGCTTGGCGGTCACCGCCAACAGACAGGCGGAGGACAAAGGACCACCCACAGTATCACAACCTACCAACCTGCCACCTTTTCCGGGGCGGATTCACCGTGGACAAAAACAATGCGGAAACAGGACTTTGAAGGGAAAACGCTCACCTCTACACACCCCATGAGGAATCGTATGCCATGGATCCAGAGCTGCAGATACTGCCAGCCCTTATCTTCTTGCTCTTCTACCAGGAGCGCGAACGCCGGCGGCAAAGACAACGGTGAGTACTGCACCTACGACACAGGGGAGGGGGGAGGGAAAAAACATGGGACACACACACGCAACACTCAACACCCCCACCCCCACCCACAACAACACACACACTAATACAGCATGATACATTATAGTTACACCCCCCAAACCCACTGGAAGAATGCAAAGACAAAAGAAAATGAGTGTAACCATTGTAATATATTAAAATCAAGTACGCAAAAATATATATATACACTATAAACAAAATATACACCAAGGTTAGTAGTCCAAGTAGTGCTCCAATTAAGTCCGTGGAACACTGGGCCCACACGGTATGGGCGAGGCCCACAAAAGATCCCCGACCATCATGGAGCGAACACTGCAGGGGCATCATAGAGCAAGAAAACGGGCACCTCAGGGGGAGAGAAAGGGGGGGGCACCTCAGCCAGTTGAGTGCACAACGCCAAATCCACAAGAGGGCCACATGCCCACTGTTCCATTATGGGGATGCAAAGCCACAGTCTCTCAAGTCTCTACAGTGGGTGGGTTGCCCACTGTTCCATCCTGGGGAGTGCAAAGCCACAGTCTCTCAAGTCTCTACAGTGGGTGGGTTGCCCACTTTTCCATCCTGGGGAGTGCAAAACCTCAGTCTATCAAGTCTCTACAGTGGGTGGTTTGCCCACTGTTCCATCCTGGGGAGTGCAAAGCCACAGTCTCACAAGTGGATGACAGTCTCCACTGGTTCTGGAGGGGGCATGTTGTCCAGAGTGCTTCATCCTGCTAAGGACTAAGGTATGGTGCCCAGAGTGCTTCATCCTGCTAAGGACTGAGGTAGTGGATGTCAATCTCCACTGGTTCTGGAGGGGGCATGGTGTCCAGAGTGCTTCAACCTGCTAAGGACTGAGGTAGTGGATGCATCTCTCCACTGGTTCTGGAGGGGGCATGGCGCCCAGAGTGCTTCATTCTGCTAAGGACTGAGGTAGTGGATGTGAATCTCCACTGGTTCTGGAGGGGGCTTGGTGCCCAGAGTGCTTCATCCTGCTAAGGAATGAGGTAGTGGATGCATCTCTCCACTGGTTCTGGAGGGGGCATGGTGCCCAGAGTGCTTCATCCTGCTAAGGACTGAGGTAGTGGATGTGAATCTCCACTGGTTCTGGAGGGGGCATGGTGCCCAGAGTGCTTCATCCTGCTTGTGACGGACTCAGTAGTGTCAGTGCCCTTGGTGCTCCTGGGCCAGCGGTGCTTGTGGCGGCGGTGCCCTGTTCAGCGGTGCTTGTGGCGGCGGTGCCCTGTTCAGCGGTGCTTGTGGTGGCGGTGCCCTGTTTAGCGGTGCTTGTGGTGGCGGTGTCCTTTGCAGTGACTCGGTTGCTGGCGGTCCTTCATGGCCCAGTGGGGCTGGTGCTGGCGGTCCTCTGTGGCCAGCGGGGCTGGTGCTGGCGGTCCTCTCTGGCCCAGCGGGGCTGGTGCTGGCGGTCCTCTCTGGCCCAGCAGGGCTGGTGCTGGCGTTCCTTCATGGCCCAGCGGGGCTGGTGCTGGCGGTCCTGTCTCGCCCAGCGGGGCTGGTGCTGGCAGCCCTGTCTGGCCCAGCGGGGCTGGTGCTGGTGGTCCTGTCTGGCCCAGCAGGGCTGGTGCTGGCGGTCCTGTCTGGCCCAGCGGGGAAGGTGCTGGCGGTGGCCTCTTGGGCAGCAGGGCAGGTGCTGGCGGTGGGCTCTTGGGCAGCAGGGCAGGTGCTGGCAGTGGGCTCCTGGGCAGTGGGGATAATGGCAGTGGGCTCCTGGGCAGCGGGGATGATGGCGGTCTTCTCCGCCATGCTGCTCTTCCCAGACCTGCTGATTTTCTTGTGGCCCTTCCCCACCTTGGAAGGTGTCGCAGCTGACTCCACACTCCCTCCTGTACCTCTGGGAGCGGCTTTGGTGGCTGGAGTCTTCCCCCTCTGCTGCTGGGCACTGGGCAACATTAGATGCTTCACAGGTGGGGGACTGTCCATGCTGTGGCTCCGTGCCACACTGGCTGCTCTGGTGGCCGGTGCACTCCAGATTCCGGTGACTACAGGCACCACTGGTCCCGGAGATGTTGTGGCTGAGGTGCTAGGTTGGGACCTGGAGAGTCGGGCCCTAGGAGGCGGACGGGGTGGAGGAGGTGTGGGAAAGAGGTCAAGGTTGGGCAGGAAACGTTTTTGGGAAACACTGGGACGGGTAGCTGGAGGGGGTTTGGGAGTGGAGGAAGAGGTTGTGGTTGTAGAAGTTGTTGGTTTGGTGACTTTGGGTGAAGGTGCATGCGCTGGAGGCTGTCGTGAGGTGGATGGCTGTTGGGTGGGTGTGTGCCTGCGTTTGTGTATCTTGGGAGGTGGCGTCACAGACACACTGGGAGAGGACACAGGGGAAGTGTGAATGGCAGTAGGGGTGGTGACTGCACGTGAGCGGGGTGTGGTGCCGTGTGTGCTGGTGATGGCAGTGGTGGCTGTAGATGTAGTGCATGCAGGTGAGAGTGGAGACGAGTCTGGGAGGGAGGAGGGAGACGAGGAGGAGGGGGACACAGTGGAGGCAGTGGATGTTGGTGTGTCTGCATGTGTGTGATGCTTGCATGAATGCCTGTGGGATGTGTGATGCTTTTGTTTGCCTGAGCTTCCCTTGTGTGTTGACGTGTGTGCATGCTGGTCTGAAGGTGTTCTCGGGATAGGCTGAGGTACAGGGGATTGGTTCTGGGTGGAGGAAGTTGGAGGGGGGAGGCTAGAGACAGGGACAATGGCTGCCATCAGTGCTGAGGCCAGAGTCTGAAAAGCTCACTGAAGGGCCGTCTGACCAGAATGAATGCCCTCCAGGAATGCATTTGTTTGTTGCAACTGTCTTTCTACACCCTGGATGGCATTCAAAATGGTAGACTGCCCAACAGTGAGGTCAATGGGCCTCCTCACTGAGGGCAGCAGTGGTGACTGAGGCAGGGCCTAAGGTGCCTGGGGCGAAGGTGATGCCCACCCTCCTGGGTGAGCGGGCACGTGGCAAAGGCTGAGGGGCTGCTGGGAGGGCGTGCTGGTTGGGGGGTGGCGGCTGTAACTGTAGATGCTGGGGGCACAGATGTTGCCGCCACCACAAAGGAGCTCCCATCAGAGGCCGAGTCCGTGTCACTGGTGTCCGCTCCTGTCCCCGCCGTGGAGCTCCCCTCGCCCTCCATCCCACTGGTGTACTCCAACTCTGTTGTCTCACCCTCCAGGGCCATGTGGGATGCAGCTCCCTCCTGCTCCGTTGCCACTGCTCCTCCGCCTGATGATGCTAATGCACACAAGAACAGGGAGACCACAAAAGGGGGGGATGACAGAAGAAAGACATGTTGAGTGCATGCATTACCGCTACCGTTGGCGGACACGACAGACACAGAAGCCCCCTGCACTACGCCGCGCACTTGGCCTCCACTGTTCAATCCCTGGGACATGGCTTACAAGGCTATGGATGACATCTGCGCACATCAATTTCACAGGAGCCTGACTAGGTGTACTTGGCACTGTACACAGGTGGGGTGGGGTGCCAGAGGCTCTGCCAGCACAATGGGATCTTGCCTCCTAAACTCGCCCTGGCCTAGGGAAACCCACAGCCCACTTCCCCCACCCAGACACCTCCACTGCGCGCAAAATCTGAAGAATGAGAGTGTACTCACCCCCTTGTGGCTGCTGTGATGCCCCCAAGCGCCCATCCAACTCCGGGTACGCCACTGCCAGGATCCTGAACATCAGGGTGGTCATTGTGCGACGGGCACCCCTCCCACATTGGGAGGCCGTCCCCAGCTGGGCCTCCGCCGTCTTCTTGCTCCAGTGACGAATGTCCTCCCATCTTTTACGGCAGTGTGTGCTCCGTCTGTGGTAGACCCTCAGGGTCCGGACGTCCTTGGCGATGGCACGCCAAATATCTTTTTTCTGGTGGGCGCTGACCTACATGAATTGTACAGGGAGAAAAGAAAAGTTATTACCAAATGCACCGTCACAGTCATTGGCCCCCATCCCTACCCTTGCCATGACGCACATGCACTTACCGTCGTTTCATGCACGCCTCAATCTCCCCCCCCATCTTTCATCCACCCCACTCCTTACAGGCATAGCCCATACAGCATGCTCCCAGTGTATTTACCTGTTTGTCTGGAGGACCGTAGAGTAGAGTGTACTGGGGGAGGACCCCATCCACGAGTTTCTCCAACTCCTCTGATGTGAAGGCAGGGGCCCTTCCCCCAGTCGCACGACCCATTGTCTCTTCCAGACCGAGGTCACAGCAGCACTTGCAGTGTAGGTCCTCTCCTGTCGAAGATCAGGTATCGAGTGATTGAACAGATAGAAAATGGCGGTCACATCCACTGCAGTGCATACCGTCACGGCCGGCATACATCGTCATTGGCTCCTGGGACCCATAGGGTCCAATGTTAACCAATGCAGGATTGCGCTGCGGTATTCGACCGCCTACCGTGACGGTGTACAATGCTAGTGCAGTTACCTCACATCCCATTGTCCCACTTTACAGGTCAGGCAGCCGCCATTTCAGGGGCCCACATGGCTTAATAATTTTTAACTGCGTCACACATACCTAGGCCTAGCCTCAACACACATACAGGCCAAATATCGGATTATGATTCATGTTCGGTGTAAGCTGTGTTTACGTACCTCTGAGTTGTTTGACTCTGTGCTCGCTGTTGTCCTTCATAGGCACCATCCGCTGGGACATGTGAGGAGATGGCGGCATCCTCCGGTGTACAGACCGATGGTGGACCTGTCGACAATGGAGGAAAGTCATGTGATCATCACCTACAGGCTTGACCGTGCCACAATCCATGAACTGTATGCCTAGTTGGAGCCAGACCTGATGTCAGCTATCCGCCATCCCACAGAAATCCCCCCTCAAGTGCAGGTGCTGTCAGTACTCCATTTCCTTGCAAGTGGGTCATTTCAAACAACAGTGGCCATAGCATCAGGGATGTCCCAGTCTATGTTTTCCAACGTGTTGTCCAGAGTGTTGTCTGCCCTGCTGAAACACATGCGGAGCTACATCGTTTTCCCTCAGGTGGAGGATTTGCCTACAGTGAAAGGAGACTTCTATGCTCTGGGACATATCCCCAACATCATAGGTGCCATTGATGGGACACATGTGGCTTTGGTACCTCCCCCGCAGGAGTGAACAGGTGTACAGAAACCGGAAGAGTTATCATTCCATGAATGTGCAGATGGTGTGTTTGGCAGACCAGTACATCTGGTTAGAGAAAGTCATGAACCCTCTATGGGACCCCAACTCTCCGAAATCACGAACAACAACAAAACGATACTGACTACCAGTGCGGGTTGTCACTTTCAGCATGCTCTAATAAAAACAACCAATTCAGCTATTTGGGACAGAAAAAACACTCCTCAAAGTCAGGAGGCTTCAAACACACCTGAAATTGTGCAAACTGCAAGACCAGCTCTCAGCTTACCATATTTATCTCTTAAACAAGAGCAATCAACAAACATGACATAGTCATTTTCAGTTAGAGGAATATCTTAAATGTCAGGTCTGGGTTTGGTGCACAGTTCAGTCACATCGAAACAGTCATGTTCAACCTCATCCATACATTGATTGTCATTTTCAACAGGGTTAGGCAACATAGTAGCAGGATTCAAAATGGTACATATCTTGAGGTTGATATTTGTCACAGCGAGAAGGACCTGCTCATAACTGGTCAAATGTGCACTGGTCAAATACTGATTCCACTGAGTAGGAAACAAAAACATTCAGATGGGTTACCCATAACAAGGCCTTCACATTGTTCAATGCTGACACTTGGGCTGCAACTGCCTTCAAACAACCAGGCAGCACAGAGGCCACAGGTTCAAGTGTGGCAGAAAAGTAGGCAACAGGATTGTTTGCATTACTATGCAACTGTATCAAAACTGAAAGAGCACATCCATTCCTCTCACAGAAACATAAACTTTCTCTCAGCTCTATGAAGGCAGGCATGCAGTTGTCATCCAATTGTACCTGATCAGTGATATCTTTGTATGTCAGCATCTGTGAAGGCTTGTCCAAAAGGGAAATGTTTGGAATTTCCTGTCAATGATAGACAGCCATTCCCAGGAACATTTGCACTTCTTTCTGAGTGACAGGGGGATTCTTTGTCTTAATTGCTGAGATTCTTTCTTGCAACACTTTCCTCACACCTTTTTAAATGTGATGTCCTAAGTAAACAATATCTTTATTGCAATATTGTAGTTTGGCTGGGGAAACTTTATGTACATTTCTAAATGATTCAAGAGTGCAATTGTGTCTCTTCTGCAACCCTCTCGAGTGATTGATGCCACAAGTAGGTCATAGATATACTGCACTAAAACTGAATAAAAGGGCATTTTAAGTGACTCCAGGTTCTTTTTCAGGATCTGATTAAAAATCAGAGGACTCTTGGTTATACCCTTTGGAGTTTGCCACCATGCAAAAACATGACGGCCAAATTTGAAAGCGAAGAGAAATTGGCTTTCCTTATGCAATGGTCTGGAGAAGAATGCTTGAAGCAGGTCAATCATTGTGAAACACTCTGCTTCACATGGAATTTGAAATAAAAACACTGAAGGATTTGGTACCACAGGACAACATGGAATAACAATGTCATTATTATTTCTTAGGTCCTGGACTATGCAGTACTTTCCATTGGGCTTCCGCAGTCCTAGAATGGGAGAGTTTCATGGACTTCCCATTATCTCCTTCAGGATACCCAGTTCATTTATATAGTTTATCAGGGCAGTTATTCCAGCAATTGTTTCGAGGGTCATGTTATATTGCAGAATCTTTGGATACACTGCGTTTTGCTTCACTTTTATTTTTACAGGCTCAACACCTTTTATGAGTCCTATATCCTTTTTAAAAAATCTCAAACTTTAGGTTTCACTGTCTCTCAAATCTTCAGGCAAATAATTACATGTCAACATTGGGTACAATGTGACACTTGGGTAGTGCTTCACAATTTTAAAGGACACATTTTCCTCATGTGTCTGTATTGCAATTCCTTGGAGTGTGTACCTAATAGAACAATTTAGCTTACACAGTAGGTCGCATCCAACCAAGCTTACAGGGCTTGAATCACAGAACACAAATTGGTGCTCATCTTCAAATGAACCTATTTTCAAAATATTATCACCCTGGGGGTATCCAGGCATTGGGAGTAGAGGCCGTGAGCTGGTTGGCTATTCCTTAAAGAGTCATGTCTTGAGTTTTCTCCTGAATTTATTGAGGGAGTGCGTGTTTCGCAGGTGGGTGGGTAGGTAATTTCAGTTCTTGGCAGCGAGTTAGGAGAAAGTGTGGCCTCTGCTTCAGGTGTGGTGAATTCTCAGGATTTGGGCACCGGCGAGATTGGTTGATTGGAGCTCACTGATGGGCTGGTGGAAGGAGAGTCTGTGGTTAATTAGGTTGGGTCCGATGTTGTGGAGGGCTTTGAAGGTGATAGTGAGGACCTTGAACTTGCATCTCTTGTGTATGGGCAACCATTGTAGGTCCTTGAGGTGGGGGTGATGTGGCCTAATAAAGTAAATTACGTCTTTCTTGCAATATTGTAGTTTGGCTGGGGAAACTTTATGTCCATTTTTGCCAATTTTTACATGCACAGATTCCGTTACAGGGTTGATAAATGTTTTATTAAACCTTGATTCTCCTTCCTATAAAGGGACAGATTCGTACTTCTGCTGTTCTGACAGTGGAGAGTGTCAACCAGGAGTGACATACGGTGACCCATTACACAAGCATTTAAATGAGACCACGTTGATCTACCTCTAAGGATGCACCTGATATGCAATCCTCATCATCTGAGCTATTTGCCTGAAGGATTTCTGAAAATTCCTCATCACTCAGATCCATTATATAAAATTGAGATGCTAACAAATTCACATTTACATTTGCAATTTAATTTAGATTCTGTTGGGGAACAACCATTTGCTGTTGAGTCATCGGAGCTTGTGGCATCTGCATTTCCTGTCCTTGGGACATATTGACATTTTGCATTCAGGCTCTTTAAACTCTCTGAATTTTACTGCCTTGTACTAGAGCAACTCATTTACTCTGTTCCTGATTATTCACATTATTAAGGTGATGCTCCCTTCTCCAGTGACTCAAGTTTCAGCACACATGACACAGATTAGTTCTCTTCAAAGCCTGGATGTCAACAACGCCAGTCTGATCTACCTGAACACCACATTCTTTACCTCTAGGTAAAACAGAATTAGTTACCTGCTTCTTGCATACCACTAGTGTTCACTATCCTCTGTGGACTTTTTCTGCTTCAATTCCAATTAACTGCTGAAGTATTTTGCATACTGCAGGGTTTCATCAATATGTTTGTTCAGATGCTGCTGAATCATTTCGCTTATGTTTGGTTTTAATCTTTGCACAAATCTGACCACAAATTGACCCATGTCTTTAGCTTCTATGGTTTCTGTACCACTGAAATGTTTGAAAACCTGCAACAATCTCTCACAATAGGCATGAATTGACTCCTTCAATGTCCTGTGAATTGTCTGTCTATCAATGTCTTTCTGGGACACTCTGTTTTTCAAGAACCCAATTACCTTGTAATACCTTTTCATTGCTTCTTCAGATGGCGCACCCATTACTGGGTCTCTTAAGGGTTCACAATCTGACACTGTTTCCGAGTGATTTGTGGACTGAATGTAAAGTTAATGTTGATTGGCCAAACAATATATTCAAATCTTCCCACAGGCATTTTGAAAGCTTCACAAACCTTTCTGTCTCCTTATACCATTCCAATGGTTTCCCTCTCAATCTCGGGTAGACATTTGTAAATTACAAAATATCACTCCTACTCCAAGATACATGAACACACCCTACACCTTGTATTTCTCTCATGGGCAGCATTTTGTAGATTGGCCTCAGCTTGATTTCCTCCTGCCAGAGGCATATCTGGTTTTGCTTTCTTCTGATCTCTTATTTTTGCCCATCTACCTTCTAACTTATCTATAGCATCCCATTTCTGAATGTATGTAATCAATTCCTTAATGTGTGTTTTCATTCCAAGGGGTCTCATGTTGACTATATCTTTCGTGTTAAAGTCCAATCTATAACTTCTCTCCAAGGGCTTTGATTTCCCTAAGTCCACAAGATATGTCTCAGCTACTTCACCTAATCTTTCATAAGCCTGTCCTGCAGGTTGAGTAATGCCCCTTCACATAAACAGTAGTTCTTCTTCTGTGTAAGTCTCCAATTGGTCTGTATCTTATGTTCCTAATATCATTTCATTTAATTTCGTTTTTAGTCTGGGCACATTCAATGATTTATCTCTCTCTTGGGTCTCTTCAGTTCTCGCATTACAATTTGTTATACCTATCTGACCTTCAGGACCCAAATTATTTAGTCAATCATTTATCTGCCGTGCAGTGAAACCTCTCAAGCTTACAGGATCATGCTGCAACACTTCTGCTCTTAACAGCCCGACAGTCTGCTGGCTTGGGGTAAAAATAGTCATGTTCTCTGGCATATTAAAGGCTACTCCCCCTGGTGGAGTGCTGCAGTTGACGTTCAGGATTGCTCTGGTCTGTGCAAAAAATAAGGTGAAGCTCTCTACGGAAAACCTTGCATCAGGGCTAAATCCTGCCTGACTTGTCATTGGGCTTGAATCTGCGATTCGTGTATGAGTTAACGCCTCGGAAGTGAAGCTGGTCACTGCATCTCTGAGTTGTTAGATTACACTGATCTCTGCAAACCATGCGGGACATCTCAGCAGATGTAATTGGTGTATCAGGAACTGTAGGGACATTTAATGAATTTGCATTGCTTCCACATGTATTTGGGGAGCATAGAGGAACAATGAGACCTGTAGTCACGGGAACTGTTAATTTATCTGGATCAATTTGATTTGGCTGAATCTGAGGAATTGTCAGTACTGACACTTTGTCCTGTTTGACTCGGTGAAACATTTTGTTTTGACTGACCTGAACATTTGCAAAGGTTGAGTCTGAACAAAATTTGGCCTAGGTGAATTCACATATAGGGGGTCATTCTGACCCTGGCGGTCTTTGACCGCCAGGGCGGAGGACCGCGGGAGCACCGCCGACAGGCCGGCGGTGCTCCAATGGGGATTCCGACCGCGGCGGTAAAGCCGCGGTCGGACCGGCACCACTGGCGGGGTCCCGCCAGTGTACCGCGGCCCCATTGAATCCTCCGCGGCGGCGCAGCTTGCTGCACCGCCGCGGGGATTCCGACCCCCCCTACCGCCATCCAGATCCCGGCGGTCGGACCGCCGAGATCCGGATGGCGGTAGGGGGGGTCGCGGGGCCCCTGGGGGCCCCTGCAGTGCCCATGCCACTGGCATGGGCATTGCAGGGGCCCCCGTAAGAGGGCCCCTACATGTATTTCACTGTCTGCTGCGCAGACAGTGAAATACGCGACGGGTGCAACTGCACCCGTCGCACAGCTTCCACTCCGCCGGCTCGATTCCGAGCCGGCTTCATCGTGGAAGCCTCTTTCCCGCTGGGCTGGCGGGCGGTCTGAAGGCGACCGCCCGCCAGCCCAGCGGGAAAGTCAGAATTACCGCCGCGGTCTTTCGACCGCGGAACGGTAATCTGACGGCGGGACTTTGGCGGGCGGCCTCCGCCGCCCGCCAAGGTCAGAATGAGGGCCATAGTGTCTATACCGTCTGGTTCACATTAGAATTTGGCACAATCCGAGTCACAATAGGACTTGGTTCAGGTTGTAAAACTCTGAACCCGTCGACTCACCTCTGCAATTTGTGTCACTGAATTTGCAGGTGTACCTGGTACTATCTGATTCAGGGTTTGTGCAACTGGAGCAGAAGGCACATTTGGGGTTATATTTTGTGCAGTTTCACTTCTGGCTCCTAGCTCAACTGAATGTAACTGATGTTGTTGAAATTTTAGTGCTGTCCTTCATGTCACAGATGTCATCAATACGTGACAATATATGCAACACTTTAACCAAAGTACTAATAGATTGAATGTAGAAAAATGCCATGATAATTAATTTCAAATGTGCATTCCTTTAGACTAATGTTAGGAGATTTAATTGATATTATGTTGTATTTTAAACTAACAGAATGTATTGAGACAATATCGAATTTCTAATGATGATTTAAATATGTGTGCAAAAATAGAGAAATGGAGTTCTGCGTTATATCAATAGAAATTTATTGACAGTCTTTTCATTTAAAGTTGCTGTAATATGGATATTAAAGAGGCATTATTAATGAGAACTAAATATAAATTGTGTTCATTAAAAGTATTACTTAAATGTACTGCTATAATTCACATTCATTAACCTAGGTGAGGCCTGTTAGTCTTGTATTTCATTACTGTGCAGGAAATACTGATTCATAACCAAAGCTTTATTTCAGACTTCGTTCCAAGGAGAAGACTAGTTTTGGTAATAGGCCCTATTGTTCAGACATAGAGAAAAGTAAAATGGTGTCCTCGAGTTTGGAGCATCCAGATCAAATGGACTAACACTTTATACAAATGTTTCAATCTTGTGTGGAGCTACATGGATAGGAGATGTTCCCATGACAGACCTGGGAAGATATATCGACCTGGAGTTGTGTGATCAATTTTTACGTCAAGCTTAGGCAGCTCTCAGCATGCTGTAATCTACTTCTGTGGGCTTTCACCATGCCCATGACATGCCCATCACTTTCATTTGTTCCTTGGCCTGCCTTTCAAAATTCCTTTGGTCTGTTAGGTAAATGTTTTTAGGTTTGTCCTGCCTAGAGGCAGTTGTGTTACCACTTTGGAGACTGACCCTGTTACATAGATTATTGCACGATTGGCCATGTACCTTAGTGTCTCTTCACTACTTTTTTCTTGTGCTTCACCGCTTCGCGATAGTGATGGTATGTTGTTTCTTCTTCTTGTATCTCCCTGTTTCTTTGTGGTGTCTGCACCCGACAAAGGCTGCAAGGTGGAAGGGTAATCTTTTTTTATTTATTTCTATACTACAGTTTTAGATAGCACAAACTCGACCGGAAGATTGGAAAGCTTTATGTGAGCACTATTTGCAGCCCGATTCCTAAATTCTTCCTAAGTTTAGCATTTGAAAAATGTACGCACTGGCACCTTTAAATAGAAAAATCACTAGGGAAACCCTCAACGCGGCTCTTCCCAGCACAGCAGGAGAGCCGATACTACAATATTCACTGCACTTGAGAAGCTCACACCATAATGCTTTGCGGGGCATTCCATTTACAACACATTTCTGCCCATAACTCAGTCTGTGGTGGTCTTAAGACAATGGGAAAAACAACAAGTAATGGACGGAATGCTGAACATTGTCAAACACTCACCCCCAGTCATAGATCTGGGTTTAATCCATCGTTCTTTTGCTCACCATGCCACCCCAGTTTGGACCTAGCCTTATGCAAATCAGTCTTGACCCTGTTCCTCATGGGAACAGTCCAGACCGAACTGCCAAGCCAGGTCCTCACTGGACCGGAAACAAGCATCCTGGGACCGGTTTCGGGGTTTCACCCCTCATCAGCCAGGCTAGCTTGAATCCAGTGGCATGGGAAGCACGGGACCCACGTCTGGGCATACCCTTCCCACTTAGGGCGACAAAGCAAAAACAACAAGTAATGGACGGAATGCTGAACATTGTCAAACACTCACCCCCAGTCATAGATCTGGGTTTAATCCATCGTTCTTTTGCTCACCATGCCACCCCAGTTTGGACCTAGCCATATGCAAATCAGTCTTGACCCTGTTCCTCATGGGAACAGTCCAGACCGAACTGCCAAGCCAGGTCCTCACTGGACCGGAAACAAGCATCCTGGGACCGGTTTCGGGGTTTCACCCCTCATCAGCCAGGCTAGCTTGAATCCAGTGGCATGGGAAGCACGGGACCCACGTCTGGGCATACCCTTCCCACTTAGGGCGACAAAGCAAAAACAACAAGTAATGGACGGAATGCTGAACATTGTCAAACACTCACCCCCAGTCATAGATCTGGGTTTAATCCATTGTTCTTTTGCTCACCATGCCACCCCAGTTTGGACCTAGCCATATGCAAATCAGTCTTGACCCTGTTCCTCATAGGAACAGTCCAGACCGAACTGCCAAGCCAGGTCCTCACTGGACCGGAAACAAGCATCCTGGGACCGGTTTCGGGGTTTCACCCCTCATCAGCCAGGCTAGCTTGAATCCAGTGGCATGGGAAGCACGGGACCCACGTCTGGGCTTACCCTTCCCACTTAGGGCGACAAAGCAAAAACAACAAGTAATGGACGGAATGCTGAACATTGTCAAACACTCACCCCCAGTCATAGATCTGGGTTTAATCCATCGTTCTTTTGCTCACCATGCCACCCCAGTTTGGACCTAGCCATATGCAAATCAGTCTTGACCCTGTTCCTCATGGGAACAGTCCAGACCGAACTGCCAAGCCAGGTCCTCACTGGACCGGAAACAAGCATCCTGGGACCACCACCCAAACATTCAGTGCAATGTGCTCTTTTTGTCCAGCTAAACTTCTGGCTCCCCACACTAGGTTGGGGGACCCCAAAATCATAGCTTTCCCCATTATTCAATGTCTTTTTAAGCTCTCTCATGGCTGGAGCTTTTGCTTTGCAGCTGGGAGTAGTTTGTATTCTAAGGGTCTTGTTTGTAATAATATTCTAGCAGACCTGCTAGGCCCGAAAATGTGCAATGCACTATGCCTCTGGGGCTGAATGTATGGTTACACTGTAATGCCCTCTGCCTTTCTCTTTTGATGTGGCTATGCCCTCTAGGTGCGGACTATGTGGTTACATGACATGTTTCTTCCAAATGCTATTTTGATTGTGGTGCACTCTAGGGGATGTTCTGACCATTACACTCTAATGCCAAGTGTATGAAGCAATGCACAAGCACAGTTTGTTTCTGATAAAGGTTTAGGGCCATATTTATACTCCGTTTGCGCCGAAATTGCGTCGTTTTTTTTGACGCAATTTCGACGCAAAACTAACGCCAACTAACGCCATATTTATACTATGGCGTTAGAGGCGAATAGCGCCAAAGTTCCCGGAATGTGCGTCATTTTTTAGCGTGAACCCCTTCCTTGCGTTAATGATATGCAAGGGAGGCGTTCCCGTCTAAAAAATGACTCCCAGGCCTTTACGTGGTATTTATACTCCCGGGCAAAAGAGACGCCCGGGAGTTGGCGTGGCTAAAAACGGCGCATTTGCGCCACTTTTTAACGCCTGCTCAGGGCAGGCGTTAAGGGGCCTGTGGGCTCAAAATGAGCCCACAGGTGCCCTCCCATGCCCCCAGGGACCCCCCCTGCCACCCTTGCCCACCCCAGGAGGACCCCCAAGGATGGAGGGACCCACCCCAGGGACATTCAGGTAAGTTCAGGTAAGTATAATTTTTTATTTTTTATAATTTTTTTTGGTGGCATAGGGGGGCCTTATTTGTGCCCCCCTACATGCCACTATGCCCAATGACCATGCCCAGGGGACAGAAGTCCCCTGGGCATGGCCATTGGGCAAGGGGGCATGACTCCTATCTTTACAATGATAGGAGTCATGTTGATGGGGGATGGGCGTCGTTAAAAAATGGCGCAAGTCGGGTTAAGACGATTTTTTCGACGTAACCTGACTTGCCCCATTTTAAGACGCCCATGCGCCATTTTCCCCCTACGCCGGCGCTGTCTGGTCTACGTGGTTTTTTCCCACGCAAACCAGGCAGCGCCGGTCTGATTGCGCCGTCTAACGCCATTCCATAAATACGGCGCCCGCATGGCGCTTCAGAATGGCGTTAGACGGCGCAAAACTTTTTGACGCTAAACTGCGTTAGCGCAGTTTAGCGTCAAAAAGTATAAATATGGGCCTTAATGTGCTGCATGTCTATGCCATTGTTTTTAATGGATGATGCCAGTTCAGCTGAATATGAACTTTCACCTTCGGTGATTAAAGTATCAAATTTATTACCGGTTTGGAACTCTGACAGATCTACATTAAAATTTCACAATACATATATTCACCTCAGGCAAAAGGATACAATAAATAAAACCCAAAAAACTATCAGGAGAAAGTAAAATAAATTTCTAATTATAAAAAAATATATAATGATTTCCGCAATGGAGAACCTTAAAACACCATTCAATAGGTGCAACCGAGTTCAAAATCCTCTACGGAAATACTACATTATTTAAAACAACTACATCAAATATCCTACAAGGAATTTAGTTTATCATGTGCAAAATTACACAAAACATCAAACTGTGCACACATTCAAAACAGACTTGACACAGGCTTGAGAAGTTAAAACGACAAAGCAGAATATTTCCTTTGATGATATGAAATAAAATGTTGAGAGCAACACTAAAATAGCTACATCAAATATCCTAGCAAGAAATTAGCTATTGTGTGCAAAATTACACAGAGCCTCAGACTGTTCACACATTCAGAATACATTTAACACAGGCTTTAAAAAGATTAAAACGTCATAGCAAAACATTTCATTTGGTGGTTTAAACAAAAGGTTAAGAGCAACACTAGAAGAACATTGAGTTTTAGAAAAAAAAACAGGTTTCAGACATCTTTTTCTCAACGGGCTCCGGGAAGGGAAAACAAAATACACATGTTTAAGAACTTGGATATCCATAAGACATCAATCGCAGATATTAGAAGAGGCATACCATGCATCATATTCAACCTTAATAAAAGAAAAAGCTGCTTCAACCCTTGAGGGAGGTTCCGAGACATGTACGACTTGTAATATTCCTGGGGACACTGAATTTATCAAATCTTTAAATCACTTCTTCTGCATGTAAAGTCTGAAATCAGGCATGGAAGCTTTTATGCAGTGTAACCAGCTTTATACACCTTTTCAGCTGTGAGCATGAAAGTGTAGGATCTAAATCCAATTCTAACCATCCCAGCGCATAACTAAGATTCCTTAAGGTCTGAGATAAATGCTTCAAAGTGGTAAAAACTTCTCTGTAGATCAGGTGCTTCAGGGACAATTTGTCACTATGAAATAAGCAGTGTCCCCTCCTGAGCACACCCACCAGGCCTAATACATAAATGCTTTATTTAAGGCTGAACTCTAATCTCAGAGGCCAGCAAATAACAAATAGCCAGGCAACGTAAAATGTGACCCTCAATTCTGTCCAGGAAGCCCCAATCTGCCATATTTGTGGATTCTAGTGCATATAGAAAAGTAGCAGGGATCTTAGCCTTATACACAGATAGAAGATGGCCAAAATGTCGACCCCCAACTGCCTTATGAAAACCCCCAAACTTAGGGCTTGTGACCGGGCCTTACCTAGATTTTTAGAAATGTGTTCTCACTCTGAGGGAAGAGGACATAACTTTACCCAAAAAGCAATAAGATTTTAATTGTTCAAACCTTTGGGAGCTCACCCACCATACAGAGCTCGTTTTTGTACCTATTTTCTTGCCCCTAAAGCACATGACTTGTGATTTCTTAGCACTCATCATCAGATGATGTTGGTCTACGTATCTAATCAGGGCTGACAAGCGAATATTCAGCCCCTTTGGAGTCAGGTCCATAATGACTATGGGGGTCATTACGACCTCGGCGGTCTTTTCAAAAGACCGGCGAGGCCGCGGGAGACAGAATACCCCCATTGCCGGCGGTATTTCTGTCTCCCTATGATGACATTTCTGCTGGACCAGCGGAAATGTCACATCAACATTGTAGCCGGCTCGTAATAGAGCCGGCGGCAATGCTGATGTGCAGCGGGTGCAGTAGCAACCGTCACGCATTTCACTGCCTGAAATTCGGGCAGTGAAATGCGCGACGGGGCTATGCATGGGGGCCCCTGCACTGCCCATGCCAAGTGCATGGGCAGTGCAGGGGCCCCCAGGGGCACCCCAAGTCCCCTTACCGCTGGCCTTTCCATGGCGGTGTGTACCGCCATGGACAGGCCGGCGGTCGGGGACTCATAATCCCCAGGGCAGCGGTGCTTGCACCGCTGCCCTAGGGATTATGACCGCCAGGCGGAATCCTGGCGGGAAAATGGAGGGGCCGGCGGTATGGCCGTGGCAATTCCGCCACGGTCATAATTGCTGGCGGAACACCGCCAGCCTGTTGGCGGTGTTACCGCCAACATACCGCCGGCCGCCATGGTCGTTATGACCCCCTATATCATCTGCATATAGTAGACAAGTCAACACTGTTGGATAAGACAGTTGGCAAATCATAAATATACAGCAAAAATAACAGGGGAGCCAATAGGCAGCCCTGTTTTAAGCTATTTTCTGTTACAATTCTGGCTGATAGGCCACAATCCCCTCCTAACAATACTTTACACCAAGTTGAAGAATGTAAGGATATCAAAAGATGTAACAAAATCGCTGGAATACCTAATTTCGCTAGCTTCAACCATAGAGTAGGTCAAAAGCTTTAGAAAAATCAATACATGCTGCAAAGACTCCCCCCCTTATTATCCTCCTCTCAGCAAAAAATACTTTTCTTTATCACTTGCAGGGCTGAAATGTTATCAAGAGGGTTATGGCCCTTTGTGAAACCAGACTGCTTCAGTGGGAGAAAAGAATTATTATCAACCCATATTTTTAGATGCTGTAGGAGGGTTTTCACAAAAATCTTTCCAACAGCGTCCAGTAAGGCAATTTGTATACAGTTTGCAGGATAAGATCTATCTTCGTTCCTATATAAAGGGACAATAACGTTCCCGACGAAAGAGGGCAGGACTACACCGTTTCGATGACTCAGAATGCTTTATGAACTTTGATATATCGATGACCAGTTGAACTTACCATGTAGGTTTAGATGACTGGTCTATTATAAATGCAGACTAACATGACTTCTCAATCACCACATTACGATCAAACTATTATTACTTTGATTAACATAATGCATAAACTGTCACATATAGATGATCACATTGACATGAGGGATAGTACTAACATTTCTTCTACATCACACCAAACATGACTTTTCTACTTGCTCCAAACAAACATTGTCATGCATTAATGTTAATAAGATGACCCAATGTTATCATATGGGAGAGGTAGGCCTCACAGTAATTTAAAACTTGAAAAGTGCATATCCAACTTTTTAAAAAGAATGCATCCTGCCCTATGGGTGGTTTAGAACCTTCTTTAGGAGTGACTTGTATGTAATTAAAAAAAAAAAGCGTTTTAGGCCTGGCAAGGGGTTAATTTTGCCAATTTAATTTGGCAGTTTAAAACTGCACACAGACTGCAATGGCATGCTTGAGACATGTTTTAAGGGCTACTTAAGTGGATGGCACAATACGTGCTGCATGCCCACTTGCAGTATTAGTTTACCAGCCCTGGATATATGGTATACCACTTTACTGAGTCTTTTTAAGTAAATTCAATTTACCAATCAGGTGTCAGCCAAGTGCACAGAAAAAAGCAAACAAAAGCAAATTCAATGAAACAGGAGGGGAGAAGGCAGAAAGTTTGGGGAAAGACCACCTAAGGGCTTACACGTCTAACATTGTGGAAGCTGACTCAGATGACAAATTGCACTTCCTGAAGCATGTATTCTGTTCGAGTGAGGAGAAAACTACTGCTGTCACACCTCACACATGAGCAATAAGCTATAAAACTGAGGAGAGCGCTCAACTTTCACACATGAGCAATACACAATAAAACACATGGAGCTGTCCTTCACGCCCCACCCCACAGAGGGTACTGTTCAACCAAACAAATTTTTACAATCATAACTTATTTACACATACAGCACATGTGGAGCTGCAGTACTGGCAGTTGGGGTAGTACTGTGTTGCTTACAATGGCCGCGCCACCACTGTATCGCTCTCTAGCTCAGACTGCCTTTTTTTAATACGCCTTTGCTGTAAATCATCCAGGACACTTTAAATGAAAAATAATATTCAACTTTCCCACTTAGCAGCATGCTATGAACTGATACTTGATGCATGGAATTTTAATTACGAATTAAACTCTATTTGGTAAGCGGTCTGCTCTCTCATTGGAATTATGCAAACATTTGCCTGTTGCAGCACGTATCGTCATTGACAGATGAATTGGCACCTAACAAGGAAAGGTGTTCATTCCCTTACATAATGTGTGATAGATCATCCTGGTTATCCATTCAATCCCCTGTGTTTCTTGTTGAGGCCTCTTTGTCAAATGAAAGATTAACTATAATTCTTTAAAATGACATTCAGAGAATTAGATTAGAAGAGCTCCACGCTGTTCTTTTTAGACCATTTTAAGAAAATAAACCATCTTAGAAGTTACTACTTTAAAGAAGTTATAAAATAGAGACATTTACATGAATAAAAATACTTACAAATGCTGAAAAAGGAGACACGGATTCACATAAAGTAGTGGATTGCGTTAAAATATATTCATATCTGTTCCTTTTTGTGACATTTCAAATAATGCACATATAGGTCCAAATAAAAGCACCGCACTTTATTTAGCACAGGAGCATCACTTTGTTTCCATGAATAAATATACCTGAGGGTTGCATAGTTTTGCACAAGCTTGACTTCAAATGGTATTCGTAGCTTGTGTGATGTCTTTAATATTGCATATGCCCAATTTTCAACCTTTTGTAGCCAAGTGTAATATGTTGTATTTTTCCCCAACACGTTTTGGGTCAGCTATAAGTAAACGCCGTGCAAGTTGTTCACTCAGATAGAGCGGTCTTATCTGCATATATTGTGAATATAAAGTATAAGACAAAGGGGCAATATTCCACATTTCTTTATTTTTGGGGTGTTTTATTGCTCCAAATAGCAAACTAAGTGGAAAAGCATTGGCAAAGTCAATAAGTAACAATCGTAAAACCTATTGGTTTTGAAAATGCTTCTTTTTCTTAGATGTCCGTTGTACATATGCAAGGAGGTAGGTCGGCCATCTTGAAATGATTTTTCAAAAGTGAAAAAAAATATTAAAAGATGGCTATCACTGATGCGCTTACTTACAACTGCCATCTTGATAGAAGAAAAATTATTTAAAATGACCTGTTTATATATGCACACACGCATCCTTTAAAAAAAAAATCTTTAGATGATGGCGGAGGTTCACGTACTTCAAGCACCCAGCCATCCTGAAAGGGTTATTTTTAAAGTGAGAAAAAATAATTCACATATAATTTGTCATTCCAGTGGCTCCCCCACTTTTATAGAAACAACATAATAAACAAAGTTTATTATGTTGTTTCTATAACGGTTTTGCAGCTCCTGCTCCTGGCGGGGGGTCGACGCTCCTCCGCCCTAGTGGAGGAGACGCCCCTGCATACAGGCTTATTCACGTATGCGTATTTAAAAGACATGGCATTTTTTTCAAATTCTTATGCATTCCAGTCTAGTTTGTTTTGCAGGGCCTCTGCACAATTTCACTTAATACAGATATGATGTACTTATTTGTCCCACCTGCATCACGACTCCCTTCATACATTTGTTAAATGTCATGGGCCTGATGTAGCAAAGGGTTTTACCCATTCTGTGTCTATGGGAAAATGTGATCGTACATATGGCCCATGTTCCTATTGTCTAAAGTGTATTACTAAAAACTCATGTGAAAACACAACTTGAAGCATATACGGTAGGAAAGCTGGGCTGAAAAGACCAGCAGTTAAATTAAGTTCAAATTACTGATTACAGTTGTATTGGAATATGAAATGTTTTCTGACTGAACTGAGAATGTATTACAAAATACATTCAATTTATTTTCTAGTTCATACTACACTCTTGCTTCATTTGGCCTTTGACTGCCAACCCCTTCTTCAAAAAATGGTCCACACTATGCACTTGGTTTAATCTCTTTGACAAATACAGTTCAGAGATGAACAGTAGGATATTGAGTGCAACATCGTCCTACAGGAGACTAGCACCACACGTGAACTCAGGCGAAATGAGTTCCATGGAGATGTAATTGCCTCACGTGAGAAGGCTGTGAAAATTGTGAGGCAGGAGAGAGTTCCAACCAGATGAGATATAGCTTTTGGTGTGTGTTTCTGATTTCACATGTGAGGTTAAGCACTAGCTATAAAGTGGTAAGTAATTCCAAAACACATAGAGCACAGCAAATATTTATGAAGAGAATTGTAGCATAAAAATGGACAACTTTGATGGGCAGATTTAGAGTACTGTGAAACACTCAGGGTAGGTGCATTGATGGTTAAAACAGTACCTATTGGATCATGATGCCGAAGGACATTCTGGGACAAGGAAAGGCTTAAAGTAGTCTAGTTCAGTCACAAGGAACTTTTACATAGGTCTGGGTGGTTTTTATAATGATGCCTTTGTAGTTGGGCAGATTTATGAAATTTCACACCTCAACAGTAGGATCCAGAAAAATTCTCAAATTCGCCAAACCACACAGTGCATGCAGGTGGATGCCAAACCTGCATGGACTAGACTTCAGGATAAAGGCATTGAGTAGAGCCAAGTTTCTTTCCCAGTCCCCAATTCTAGAAGTTTAAAATCAGAACTTTTCGTACTGGACCAAGCAGCTTCCTTTGATATTCCTCATTGCCATGAAGGTGTAGGTGAGAATGGGACTGGGGATCAGAATCAGGTGGGTGGGTTAAAGTGGCCTTTTGAGTCTTTTAGATATGTATCTTATTCATCAATGTTTGCATCTGTACAAGAATCAGTCTTTTATGAGAGATCTGAAAAAACAGATGTATTATGCTTAATAAAAAAGTGATCCCAAAGATCTACTTTTTTCAGTATGACAAATAGAGGCGCAACTAGCAGAGCCTCCGCTATGGTCTTCATGACTGACAATTACTGTCCCTCTTTGTTTAGTTAGTATGCATTCAAAAAATGCAGCTACCTTGATATACAGTGAGTGTTTTGCAAATATCAAAAGGGGATTAGCAGAAATCATAACAGGCATACACCATATACAATTGTGCTTATTTTTACAATTCAGTTTGTCATCCTTCTTTAAACTTTATATCTAAAGTTAATAATATTTAATTATTTGTCTTCAATATTTATTATACTAGTTACTGAATGTTCTATGTCTACTCTTTTCCTCTTTATTTCCTTCTTCATCTGCGCTCATTTGTATCATTTATAGAGTCCAAAAGAGAACAATACACAAAGACCAGTTATCAATAGTGGTCTCCTGATACTTTCAAACATTTCACTCCCTAAATTTCCAAATCATCTGCTTTCAACAGAAAATGCATTCATTATTGCTTGTCATGCACTTGTTGCTTCCAGTTTCTTCACATCTTTCTTCAAGTCAGTAACATTCTTCATATAGTTTCTCAAATCCTTACTTCTTTCAGGAATGTAAATACAGCACTGCTGAACTTTCACCATCCTGCAGACTCTGCCCTCCTTTGTGTGGATAACCTCTAAAGCAAGTCTCTTATGCAAAACCATGGATCTCATTCCTACAGCCTCAGAATCTATAACTAAAAATGTTCCAGCTGTGTGTGTATTCAGCTTATCAACCACAGTAGGCAGCTTTCTAATCTTAAGAGAATTCAGTATCACTCCTACAGATGGAATATTGGTACCAAATATGTCACTAGCACTAGCTCCTCTTTTTGTCCATGCATGTTCTCTTCCTGTTGGATAATCAAGATGTCTCACATGATTGATTTTCGGAAAAACTATCCCCACATAGCATGTTCCACACCATCTCCTGCGTAACCTGTAATAAGCACTTTCCCAACAAACAGTAAACTCTAGGAATAACGGGATCCTCTCCATCTAGATATAATTCCCAATTTCCTCGAACTTCAAAGGCGTGGTCACATTCACTCCTGCCTACAAAATTTGTGTCTAATTTGGATTTTCTAATGTATACATACAATCTCCCATGTTGTTGCCAATCCAATGCTGAAGCTGCTATGTCTCCTGCTACTTTATGTTCAAGATCCTCCTTAGTCATAATTAGTATACATGTGTGATTGGCAGCTCTGGCCGTTATATTTTATCTCCTGTCTTCTACTGACCCTTTGGTATCGGATGTCTCATTGGTTATCTCTCAGGCCAACACATAGCCATTTTGCATTCAACCCACAAATCACTTGGGACCACAATCTTAAACAATGTATTTAAATCCCTCCTTAGTACCTTTGATATTTTCACAAACGGATCAATCTGTCTGGACCGTTCCACTGGTTTTTCCATCAATTTCAGAAAATCATTTGTGAATGATTCAAGATCACTTCTACTCCAGGGCACATGGACAAAGCCTCCACCAGGAGCTTCTTTAACTGGGAGGATTTAGATATCTTCCTTCTCCTCCTCTGCTCATGCCAGAGGCAGTTATAGCTTTACTTTCTTTGTTTTTTTCGTCTTTACCCATTTGCCTTCCGATCTATTCAGTTCACACAATTTTTGGATATATCCAATTAATTCCTTAATCTGTAATTTCATTCCTGACGTTCTCATATTAGAGAAATCATGATCATTAAACTCAAATGATAATGCCTATGTAATGTCTTTGATTTATTTAAATACATTTTGTATTTATGAGCTAAATTAGCTAACCTTTCATGTCCAGCATGTCTGGTGCTGTCTTTATATATGAACTAGAGCTCATTGGAGAGAATGTAGTGCAGCAGTCAGAAAGAGATCCAGGTTTGACTGTCGGCATCAGTGCAAAATCCTGTGATTCTGGGCAAATCAGTTAAGCTCCCCATGCCCATGGACAGCGCCTTGACACCCTCATGGGTGATAAGCTGTGCTATATAAATCTATATTTCATTTAACATTTCATTGTCTTGGTAGGTATCTAATTGGGACATGCCAAGATTTCCAAGTGTCTTTTCACTTAACTCTAATTTTAATTTAGCCACATCTATTCCCTTTCCCTTTCTGTGTTTGAACTGTCTTTCCACTTGATCCAAAACCTTCATTATCATTAGTAATATCAATGCCTTTAAGTCAATGTTAGACCTGGAATCTTTTGGCATGTTTCCCCAGTCTTTTTGCCTTCTGACCTCCTGTTCTAATGGTATGCTGGAGTCTGTCTTTGCTGGTTTACTGCTTCTGCGCACATTACCACTGCTGATCAGTGCTTAAGTGCAAGTGCTCCCTGTGTGAATGGTATTGGTGACTGGTTTTCCATGATTGGCATATTTGACTTACTAGTAAGTCCCTAGAAAAGTGCACCATATGTGTCCAGGGCCTGTAAATCAAATGCTATTAGTGGGCCTGTAGCAATGGTTGTGCACCCACCTGAGTAGCTCTGTAACCATGTCTCAGACTTGAAACTACAGTTTCTGTATGTGCAGTCTTGCACTGCCAATTCGACCCGGCAAGTGAACCTACTTGCCAGGTCCACACCTTCCCTATTTGTACATGCAAGGCACCCCTAAGGTAGGCACTAGGTAGCCCCATGGGAACTGTGCAGTGTATTTAAAAGGTGAGACATGTACCGGTGTGTTTTACATGTCCTGATAGTAAAATACTGCCAAATTCGTTTTTCACTATTGAAAAGCCTATCTCTCCCATAAGTTAACATAGGGACTGCCTTTAAATATCTTAAGTACAGTTTCCCATTGGGAGCAGATGCAGATAGGGATGGAGCTTGGGGTCTCTGAACTCACAATTTAAAAATACATCTTTTGATAGAGTTGGTTTTTAGATTGTCTGCCATTTTTAGAAAGTTTTCTTGGTTAACCATTTTGTGCCTCTGCCTGCCTGTGGAATCCAATCTTGGCTCAGACTACAGTTGAGCTGTTGTGAATTCCCTCAAGACAGTGACACCAAGGGAGCTGAGGTGCAGCCTGCATATCCTGATGAGTCTCCCTGGCTAGAGTGGGGAGAGAGGAGCTGACACCTGCGCCTGAAAGGGCTATGCTTGTCCTCACACAATGCATTCTCCAGCCCCTGGATTATGTCTGTGTCCAGGCCTGGGCAAGGCAGTTACTTTTGAACAAGAGAGACCATTTGCTTACTTCAAAGGCCAGAATTGGTGTAAGTAGTGGACCCAAACCCCCTTCTTTTAGAACAGTTCTGGATCAAGAGGAACCTCTTCCTAGGAGAAGAGCTGGAAGAGGAGTACTGCTCACTTGCTGTGTGTGCTTTGCTGGGTTGGCCTTCAGTTTCTGCTTCTGCCAAAAAGAGGGCAAAGACTGGACTTTGCTGTGTATCCTGCTTGCAAGGTATCTCCAAGGGCTTAGAGTGGAGTTTGCCTGCTGTTGGAAGTCTCATGGATTTCAAAGGCTTCAGTTTAATCTGCCTACAGCACTGGGAACTGTGTGTTTTGTGCTGCAACCGAAGAAACACCACCACCTTCACTTTGACCTCAAGATGCTGCACAGAGCTGTGCCCCGATTTTCTCCACAACCCTGGTCTCACTGCTGCCACCACCGGATGCCGCCACCGAGCCGCTGCTTGCATTGAGACCCTTGGACCACGCACACCGCATCGCCTTGCTCACAGCGCAGCCTTGGCATCCCCGACAACTCCGTTCCATGTTGACACTGACACAGCTGCCTGTGCTGTGGCCTGAGGAGACAATGCACCATCCCGTCCCGCACCACAGTCCGGTCCACCAATGCCCGCACCATAGACACCAGCATCGGAAACCAATGCTCCTGTCTGCACCGCAACCTGTGGGCACCACCAGGAGCCCGCCCCATGCCGCACGGCTTCCTTGGGCCTACCGAGGACAGCGCATCAGCAATGATGACACCACTGCCTGCACCGTGACCTGAAGACACCACACGGCGCGCTGCCCCGCTTCACACTGCAGCCCTGGTCTCACTAATGCTACAGGACGCCATCACCGAGCCACTGCCTGCACCATGACCTGTGGGCACTGCATGTTACATCGTCCTGCTTTGCACCACAGCACTGATGTTACCAACCCCAGTGTTTCTGACTTTATTGTCAGTCTGGAGTTCAGTCTATAACACGTGTGACTTCAAGGGCCCAATGACCACAGCACCGACCTCCAGAACTGACGACAGCGATGCCACACTCCAGATCTCATCGTGAGGATCACGACGACCTGCATTTCTAAGTTACTCTTTGCGGGTCTCCCCAACACCATAGCTGGCCTGCGACCCCGTGGGTCCAGCCTGAACTGTTGGAGCTGTTGACTTGAAGGAACTGTACTTTTAAGTTAATTCTCACAAAATTCATAAAATTCACAAAATTCAGATCATATGTTGGATTTTTCTCATTTTGGTCTTGTTTTACACAGATACATATTGGCTAAACTGGTGTGGTGTCCTTTTGTAGTGTCTTCACTCTATTACTGTGTGTTATGTGCAAATGCTTTACACATTGCTTCTGAGATAAGTCTAACTGCTCTTGCCAAGTTACCAAGGGGGTAAGCAATGATTATCTGAGCTGGGTATCTCCCTTATCCTAACTAGCGTGAGGGTCCCTACTTGTACAGGGTGCAAACCGACTGCCAACTACAGACTCCATTTATAACAGTCAATCATCTAACTATTAGGCACTAAGACCTGGTTATTCTGCTGGCGTATTAATTAGCATCTCTCCACTAGAGGTACTAGGAGTTGCATTATCTGGGGAATTCCCAGTGGACATCTGAAAATTTGCTGAATCAAGGGTTATTCCCGTTCTAAGGGTACTGATGTTAATGTTCAGAAATGCATTTATTTTAGGCATTAAAAAAGGTGGCAGTTGTTGAGGAATCCTATCATTTGGGCAGTATCCTGCCTGACAATGCTGGATCTGCACTTGTAGTACCTGCAGTATTCTTTTGTGTGAGGACTGAAGGAATTAGTCTCATTGTCAATTGTCATTTGAAATGCATCCCTCAGTAGGAACAGTGAAGGTATATGTAATCCTCCATGTCAATCCAGGTTGGCACAAAAGAACAACAGGACTTATTGTGACACGAACAGTCAGTGCATCTGGGGTATTTAAGACAGGTGAATTTTGAGGGTCTGTCATCCATGAACTCTCTCTCCCATCGAATTAAAGCTTACATCTGAATCTGCAGTGGCCAGCTATGGCATTCTTCTTGTGCACTTCACTCTGTTTAGCTGGATCTCACCTCCTCAGTGACAGAACACCTTTCATGCAGCAGCACGCTTTATTAATCTTTTTTATGTTATATTGCCTATATAGTAGAGGGTGGGTTATACTGTTATGCAATCTAAAATAGTTTTAGTGGTATCTGAATTACTTAGTTTTATTGCTAGCAATGAACTCCATGCCTCATCTTGTTCATGAAAAATAAAAATGTATAAAAGAATGTGAAAGATGCACTTGCAACTGAAGCTCAGTTTTAAAAAAAAATCTGTCTTCGAAAATGAGACATATTAATATTATAGCAATATAAAGTAAAAACTCCTACACGTTAGATGCTATGCATTTGTAAGTAATCATGGATTTCCTTTCATTTTTAGTAAACAGTCTAATTGGCGTTTAAAATCGTTGATCCCTGATTATTATTTCATATGCAAATATTTGCATCACCAAGAGAATTGCCATTTTGCCCATTATTTTACTGTCACCATTTTTAATAAACATTATTATTTTTATAGTTCAATTGTATGGATTCAAAATGATTACAGTGCAGTAGAAAAAGCATGACACACTTAGTTTCAGTGGGGCTGGAATCATACTGGCGTTTTTAGAATATGTACTCAACAAATACTTGTTTCTTGTTTACATAAATTGGATGTAAATAAATCCCATGTGGATAAACTAATCGTCCGGCTTGGCTTCATGCCTCCCAGACCTACTTTGGTCACTCCAGGTCCAGGAGGGATGTAGGCATGTCATATTTTCAAGATCTATGCTCACTATGCAGTTGCGGCTTGTGGGATTCATAGGGGGTGGGGCGGCCAGCGCGAGGTGGAGGGGATGGGGGGACAGTACACAAAACATACAAATAAAATAAATGTTTTAAAAACTTACCTCAGCTCCACGGGCCGCTCCTCTCCTCTCTGTCGTCCGGATGCTGCAGGCACAGGCTCCCAGCCTGCCCTGCGGCCAATCCTGATGCTTCTCAGAGCAGCATAAGGATTGGCTGGGAGCGCCCAGGCAGACTGGGAGCCTGTGCAGGCTATCTCAAGCCCAGCAACACAGTTGCCTAGCTTGATAGAGTCTACTATGCATGTATGTTTGGCCTGCCCACCAAACATACATGTGCAGTGAGGGGAGTGCACAGTGCACTCCCCTCACTACTCGTCACCCCACATGCCCCACCCTTTAAAAAGGTTTTGTAGCTGTCACTGCTGGCGGAGGGGGGGGGACGATCCTCTGCCCTAGCGGAGGAGCATCCACTGTCACTATTCCGAAATATCCTCAACATTTGCCATTGATCTGGCACTCTTTGAGGTACACTGGACACCCCCGTGGATTCAATCCATGCAAGTAATGACTTAGGGATAGGAGACCCAATGTTACCTGGTGTTGATTCTACATCACTCACAATTAATAGAGCCCCAGTTTATGGACCCACAGAAGTTCTGTGAGAGACATTGGGCCTGATTACCAGTTGAGGCAATATTTATCACCTCTGATAAATAGTTATACCACATGATACGTTATTTATTGGGTGCGATAAATAACACCTATTACGAGTTTATGGGGAACAGCACACATACTTTGATGATCAATGCACCAAAATCTGCTTGATAAGGTAAATAACGTATGTTTTCCTCTGTTCCATTTTGGCAGGTTTGACAGGTGTAAATTTAACGATGGGCGAGTTATTTAAATCATCTGATAAATATTAGAATGTGTTAACTTCAAACTCATAATTCCAACCCATACCTAAACGCCTATATCGGAATATCACAAGCAGCTCATAACCAGGCCCATTGTCATGAAGGCATGGAATGAAAAGAGCGCCTCAGGTGTGACCCCAAGAATTAACTTTGGCCGCACCTTGGGTATTTTTAAATGTAACCCAAAGGGAAGCTGCTCCTGACTTAATTTGGTCTATAGAAATTCGAGTGCAGACCTCAAACCCATAGTTTTTAACTTTAATCGTTTTAAACAGTGTTTATTTTTCTCACTGGAGATATTCCGCTGACTGCAGACAGGTTTTTTGCCTTGTGAACAATGATGGGTATGTAACAGCGACGAAAGCTCATGCATATTTGATCAAATTGCCGATCTGCAGGCATACATTCTTGTTTCAAACTCAAAATGAGTAACCTACATGGGCTATAAAAGCTTCTTAATGTAAGGGGTGTGAATCCGTGCACTTCAGATGATGTGTGTCTTCTGAACATTCGCTACATCATTTTGTGCCCCTTTTACACAGAGGGAATCATGATATATAGATGTAAAGTGTTGGTGCCTCTAGTCTGCAGATAGAAAATCGCATAATGTGCAGCCAGATGATTCAAAAGAACATTT
The DNA here is from genome assembly GCF_031143425.1 of Pleurodeles waltl. Classification (NCBI taxonomy): domain Eukaryota; kingdom Metazoa; phylum Chordata; class Amphibia; order Caudata; family Salamandridae; genus Pleurodeles; species Pleurodeles waltl. The sequence continues at coordinate 813,057,366 of NC_090445.1, read as the reverse complement.
ATTTCTCAATAACTCTGCATATGTTTGTGAATTTGTACCTCCAATAATGTGAACAATGTACAATAAAATGGATACGATGAGACTTAAGATGTTGTTTTGCTAAAAAAAAAAAACACACACACACACACACATTTTCACGCAGCTAAACTACCTATACAGCATGTAAATGCAAGAAACATTTTATTATGTTCATAATAGAAAGCTGGAAGCAGACAACACTTGCATTGATTGTATGAGAACGTGGATGTAAATGTGACAAATGAAATAACAGTACTACCTAAAGAAAATAAGGACACATTGTTATTTTTTTTGTTCTATATATGGCTGTGAGTGGTTGCCACTATTGAGAATACCAGATTCTAATTCTGGATAGTCACCGGCATAGTACAATGGCAAACAAAAGTGTTCCACTGTCCCAACGTCATAGAGGAATTCCAGACTGCTTTGACGGTGCTCTCTGAAAGCCACCCAGTGCAGCTGTTTCTCTTTTCCAATGTGCCAGGTTTGTTTCCATTTGGGACAGTGAGGGGAGGTCATGTTATGTATGAATGAATGAAGGTGATTTGTAAAATGCTCAGCTGCTCCTAGAAGCATCCTGGCTCTACAAAGAATTTACAAGAACCACAGGTACGCATCAGTTTAAGAGGAAACAAGCAGCCAGGTTTTCAACAGCTTACCTGCGATTCAGTGCTTGTGCTTCAAACGTTTACTGGCAGTTTGTTAAAGGGTGACGTGCCCAAACTGGAAAATCAGCAGCCTTCTTTCTTAATTTGCCTAAAACTTGGGATCTCAGCCGAAGGAGATCGTGAAAAACGTTACTTCTCTAGATAGAGGATAATGGGTGAACTAATCTGATAAGTGCTGATGATCAGAAGAGTAGAAGGCCATGTGAGACAATATGAGGACTTTTCATCTTAACCAGCAGCCAATGTAGAAACCTGAGGTGATGCAAGATGGATGCTCAACAAGGGATTCTCAGGATCAAATGCACAGCTGCGTTCTGAAGAACTTCAAGGGTGAACCAGATACAGAACATTGGCATATTCCAATGATTAGCACAAAGTGATTAGTGCCATCTCTATGCTGTGTTAGTGGTGCTATTTTTGGGGTGTAAACCCGAATGACTGGAATGAAGCAACCTGTGCTGCTCAAGACAATCAGAACTCTGATTGTTGATCAACTTCTTGAGCGTTGTTGTTGAGCCAATCATGGAGAGATTGGTCTAAAGTTGAAAAGTAGCTCAGAAGCTGCTGTTTTGTTTTTTTAACCGAGAGACCACTTTGGACAGTTTTCAATGGATGGAACCGCAACAGAAAATAACAAGGTATTGAATAATTTATTTGAAAAAAACAGGTTTAAACACCTGGACTGTTAGCGCAAAAAGCGAATGTGGACAGGAGTCAACAGGAGACCCTCCTTTGCAGCTAAGAATAGTCAATTCTAAGTCATCCAAAGAAGTTGGGTTAACCGTGAAAGAACACAACGCCCTGGTGTAGCTGGGGAGCCAGCTCAACCTCTTGTGAGACAATTGAAGTAACTTTATATAGAGTGATCTAAATTTTAATTATTTTTCCTCAAAAATTCTGATATTGCTCTCTCATTCCTCCTCAGCCCTGCGTAGCAGTTGAAAGCAGGGGCAGATGAGTTTGGGGTCCGAATAGAACATAATGTTCTAGATGGGGTTTTGTGTGACATCATGGAAGACTTGAGCTTTGAACACCCCATTATTACCTGTTGCCTATCTATATTTCTATATATTTACCTATTTGCAGACATGGCAGTTTGGGTGATGTACTTTTAATGATCTTTATAGAAAAGTAGACAAACCACAAAGCAATGTTTGTATAAATTAGTTTGAGTTACTTCTGAGAATGGAGAAATAAGGAACACAATTTACAAGTAAGATGCAAAAACTCTGTTAGAAATCCTTTCAAAAGGGCAAGCATGAGCTGCTGGGACTAAACATGGTGGTTGAGGCCTTTTACCCATGATGTCCCGAGGCCTGACCTACAAAGGGTCCTGAGCAACTGGGCCAAGTACCCTTTCAGCAATTGACTCTGAGTGGTAGCACAAGTCGAGGAGTCCAGTGCTTCTTTTGGGTGTGGAGTGCAAGGTGAACAGAGACTCAAGACAAACTACATCCGTCAATCTCAATAAATGAATTTCCAGCCTAAAAAAAGTAATATTTACATATGTGCACATGAAATAGGGCATACACAAACAATATTGACAGCCCTCCTAATGCCAACACTGTAGCATTGTCCGGGCAAAGCCCTGAGTCCCTCTTCCCTGTCTACTGGCATATTCCCAATTAATAATAGGCCACAAGTCTGAGTCTTAGAAGTCCCACTATGGATTTTAGAAGTCAAAGTGTTCCAGCTCTTTAGCATTATGAGACTTAGCAAATTCCCCCTGGGCTCTGTGGTCCAGCGATCATTCTTATCCACTCACCGCCACTGGTGTTTTGGTACAGAAGACACTAGGAGCATTCAGCACTCCAGTGTAATGGTGGACTGGAGCGGCTGTCAGTGTTGAGCCGTAATCTCCTCAATCCAGGCCAGGAAGCTGGTTGTCTGCAGAGCTCCTTTAGAGGATGAAGTAAGTTCCTCTGACTCTGCTGACAGGTCGGGGTCAGTCACTTAGCTTCCAGTGCTTACATCTGGGCTCCTGGCACACTAGTCAGAGCCTGATGCTTCCTTGTGGTCACATAATGCACCCGGTGATGCCCTCCTACTTGGCATATGGTGCTCCAGGGTGATGCCATAACACTTTTTACCTTTTTTGTGAAGTTTATTTGTATTTATTATGAACAATTGAGACAATTGAACATTACACTGATGCAATCACAGGTTATCCATCCTTCAGTATGTCAATTCCAGCATATCCATACCCCCATCTTGCTCCACCCCATCTGTCTATGCTACAACCCTAGTTGAAATGCCTTTCACCAGCCAGCTGATCTTATTCCCCTGAGTCCCATGTGCCCCAGACCTTCTCAATCTTCTTCTCACAGCCCCTACCTATATAGACCTCTTGTTCCAATATTTTTGCAGCAATCCATCCCCTCCTCGCATTATGGAAAAGATGGGATCACCTCACCCCCCCATTTCTGGCTGATATCTCAGTTGGTCACAAGAAACCCTAGGTTTAAACGTATTTTGTATATATTTAGTGAGAGGAAGGTGGCCATGTGCCCAGTAGAACCAGCCCTGGTGTCAACTCTATGGTACCTTCCACCGCTCCTCCCAGGGATCCTGCCACTCACTTCCAGTAGCGCATATGTTGGCAATGCCACCAGGTGTGGATAAATGTGCCTTCTGCTCCACAGTTTCAAAGGCACAGGGCATCACCTACTCTCCCGATCTTGCACAGCAATGTTTTAGTACTATATGTCCTGTGTAGGAGTTTTAATTTAATAAGTCTATTGCTGGACTTAATTGCTCCCTCAGCCAGAAAGCCCGGGGGGTCCCACCGATCTTCATTGTCTATTTCTCCAATGTCTTGCTCCCATTTATCTTTGAGATGTGTCAAGGCCCTCTGAGTGTTCCACATCAGTGTGCCATATGTCGGAGAGATCAACATAAGTTTGATCCATCCATCTAACAGGCTGCTATCTAGCAAAGACCCTTGTTGGGTCTCTTAATCTTTAGCAATACTTTGTGTGAGTGCATTGCTTAATTGCCTGTATTTTAGCCATATTGTATGTGGCATTTGGTATTCGTTTTGCAGATGAGGGAATGGGACCACACCATTGGCGTCCCATATGTCTGCCAATGCGGTTACGCCTCTACTGTCCTAACTTTGGAAACATTGCAAAACTGCCACCCCCTGCTGCTGCGTGCCCTCCCTGAGTGGCGTTTTGGGCGTAAGTCTTGTATTACACTTCATCTCACTGAGTAATTTCCGCCAAACTGCCAGAACCACACCTGTTGCCAGGCAAGCCCTATTGTTTAGCCTGCCTCCGTATAGAACATGCATGCAACTTTGAACACCCATCCCCCATCTGTCTACCCTAATTTCCAGATCTTCTGTACCCACGTATACCCAGTTAAATACTACGCCAACCCGCGTGGCCTCATACTATTTCCTAATATTGGGAAGCGCAAAGCCTCCGCCAAACCTAGAGTGTTGTTAAGTCTTCATCACTGAGGCCGCACCCCTGCCCATAGTAACGTCTCAATAAGGAGCCCACCAGGGCAAAAAAGGTTCCTGGCAACACATATGGAGTGTTCTGTAAAATATACAGTGGCAGAGGAAGGGCTGTCATTTTAAACATAGCCGCTCTGCCCAATAAGGACAGTAGCAGCATAGACCAGTGTTTCACATCTTTCTCTAGTCTCTGGAACAATTGTATTAGGTTCACTTGTTTGTATGATTTTGCATTTATGGTAATCCAGATGCCTAGATATTTGAATCCGCGGGGTTCCACTTGCAGAGGCTGCAGTGGCAGGTTACACTGTTTCCACCTCCCCATTGGGAAGAGGAGTGATTTTTTCCAGTTTATCACAAATCCCAAGAGTTCTTTAAAGATATGGAATATTTCTCAGATGCGGGTTAGGGACTTATCTGTATGAGTCAGGTTGAGAAGTATGACAACTGCATACAATGAAATTTGGTCTTCCTACCCCAAGCGTCCTGTCCAACCCGCAGATTCTAGCGTCAACTATCATTAGCACCACCAGAGGTTCCACTGCCAGGGCAAATAACATCAGCGAGAGAGGCCAACCCTATCATGTACCCCTGCCAATGGGGAACCCAAATGAAAGACAGCCATTAACCTTTGTCCTGTTGGTGTGCTGTGCATATGATGCTACCTTATATTTACCTCTACCCAGTCTGGTATGTTTCACATCCATCTTATGAGTTTCCTGTAGGAAGGTGATGTCAGTCTTAAACCTGTTCAGAGCTTTGGTAATCAGACCTCTCTTTATCCTGTTGCCAAGCCTTTTAACATTCCATGATATTAATGTTAAATCCTGAGTCGGTGGCTTAGCCATCTGATCATTTTGCTTTAGGGTCTCCCCCGCTACCGGAGGGGGTGGGGGACAATCTCCTCCATTAAACTGGTGGGTGAAACCTGTATGTGTATCAGTTGCAACAAACTCCTGTGACGCCCCCCACACTACCATACCGTGATCCATAACTTGATCCCTGCCAATTCATTGTATGTGCATACCCAAATCAAAGATAACATTCTAAAACCAAACTTTCAAATGCTGCTCATGCAGGGGCAAAGTCTGTAGGCCCTCTTTAAAAAAACAAACAGAAACATACCATCAAGGCAATGCAGGTACCAAAAGGGGTCCAGCCCAGTTACCACCAGCCCAGAGTGCCGCCTTCATCTGAACCAGTGTCAGTGAGGATCTGAGATTCATTCCCCACCATCTCTTAGATTTGCCCAGCTGCCAACTGGTTTCCGTCTTCAATGTCACCTTTGGTCCAGATGACAATCCTTGAAGTTCCAACCACTACCCTGCTTCCTGTGCAGAGAAGAAGTGGACTTTGTCTTTGTACACCACTCTAAGCCGGGAACATAAGGGCGTACTTAAATCCTAAATGGCGCATCACTTTCTTAATTGGTGCAAAGGCTACCCTCTGCACCATTGTGTTGTAGTCTGGGTATATATTTACTTCTTTTCCTTTGATCAACCACAGGCCATTTTTACAGGACAGTTGGAGGATATTGTCTTGATCCCTATAGTTCATCACTCTAACAATAATTGGTCAGGGTAACTGTCCCACTGGGGCCATATTCTACACGCTCATTCAACTGAGAAAAAGCAGGAGGGGCAGCCTTGTAGCACCACTGTTTCCAGTCATTCTTCTACAAACAGTTCCATGTCCCACTCTGTACCTAAGGCTCACCTCCCCTGGGGTGTTTCAGACCCCGGGGAGGTGAGCCTTAGGTACAAAGCGGGAGGTGTCGCTTTGAAGAATGTGTGACTACAAGCACCCACCCCTTCCAGTGGATCTATGACATGAGAGTCCGATAATACAGAGTACTATGGACGGACATTGCAATTAATAGGTATCATCTATAGTCATCACCTGAATTAGGTGCATTATGCCACACTAAATGGCATGTAATATTAATGTTCTTAATAGTGTTAGTCATACTAGGAGTAACATTAGGACGTCAACTCTGGTCCTGAAGAGGAGCCTAGGGGTAAGGCTCAGAAACATGTAGACCAGGAAGCAGGGTACATAACAAAACCCACTTCTGATGCCCCCTTTTTAATCATACCGTATCCATGAGATCTATTAAATCTTCAAAATCACTTGGAGGCAGGGATTTTTAACTCACTCAGCTAACTCACCCGAGACCCCACCACTTCTATCCCTCTTATGATCCACATTGATGAGACTACAACAGTGCTCCCACATAATTCGTCCGTTGTAGCATGCCCTGCTCCACAGCAGAGCAGGAAGAAACCCATTGATGAAGCATACCGCCAAGGGATAACCCTGGTGTGTGAGGGTTTTTCTAATAAAGAAAATGTTCCTACTTTTCCTGTCCCTCCGGTGGCTTTTCTTTGGGCTGATCTCTAGTCTAGACTATAAGTAGGATAGACTTAGCACAGTCACCTCCTTCTCCCCTTTGTTTGTGTGATTTCCAATCTCTACAATGACTGTGGCCCCTAGAGACAGTCCAGGTCCTTAATGCTGATGCTCCGATTGTGTGCTTATTGCACTGTTACCAAAAGGCCAAGCAGCTCCTCGACCTGTTGGGGGGGAGAATGTGGGGGTAAAAGGTCCACCAGCAGCTCTGTACACAATTAGGCCCAAGCACACTGCCGTAACGCAGACCATCTACCTCGTGGGCTCTTCCTGCAGCCTCAGGCATCCAAACTGCTGTCTGCTTCCAGATTTTGGCAGGGTCTCTCTTTCAGCTATCGTTCTCCCCGGCAGATCTGATAGGTGGCTTCAAGATCATTATTACTGAGCCTGGTGTGTTCATATGTGTTTCTGCATCACGGCGTCTGACAATCCCCTTCCAGCTCCATCTTGTCTGCTCCGGAGTCGAAGCTTGGTCCCCACAGAGCGGTACTCCACTTGTCTTCGGGGTCTTGGGCAGCATACTTTTCTGTCTCCTGCCATGTCGAGGATACTCGTCACCTCCGATCTGTTGTTCCGGCCATACTTAAAGGCAGGGTATTTGGGACGTTATGGATGGCAGGAGCTCAGCAGAGCACAACCACCACCATTGCCTACCAGTCGATGCTCCCTGTTGGCTGTAACTCTTCATGGCAGCCTTCATTGGCATACTGGGTTGCTGACTTTAGTCTGCACACAGGCAACATCCTGATTAGTGCAATTGTAGTTCTCTTCATGATAGCGCTCTCTGGCATATGAGGTTGCCGACTCTAGTCTGCATACAGGCAACACCTTTATCAGCTCAACAGCAAGAATCTCATACCTTGCTACTGGGATCTACTCGCCAGGGTCCCCCACTGGACCTCCACTCCCTCAGGCTCTCTCCTGCTCCTCACATGGTCCTCTGGCCTTAGCAGAACGGCACTGGTGCTCCAGAATCCAGAGTGGTTTGTTTTGTTGTCCCTGGGTGACTTCCTCTTACTCATCTGGGAGACTTTAATGACCAGTCCTAGTCACACAAGGTAACACTGTTGCTGAGCTTCTCCACATCGAAGTACCGCCCAGGCTGGGTGCTGTTGTCCATTCATGATTTATTATCTCATGTTTTGAAGTTCCTATTACAGGGAGTGCCTCCTTTGAACTGTCCACTCCTCTGTTCTGTCCTTTTCACAGGTAGAAATCTGTCACAGCAGGAGCGACTCAAACCTAGATAGCCCCACAACACAGGCCATGGAAGTTACTTATGTATTACACTTGAATGTCAGCCTAATTGATATATGGCTAACAAAAGGTAACAAAGGCTCCCACCCTACACCTTATGATTCCCTTCCCTCCTGAGATGTGCCAGACCTCACTGCCCAGTCACATTTTCAGAATCGAAGAGTCCTTTTAAAGTACACAGGGAAACCTGGCTCTCTCTTCCTACAGTGTGTGTCCCACCTATCTCCCAGGAATGTAGCAACTTAAAAGTCTGTCTCACAGAATCCTCCACCTCCACATGTCTTCATCAAGACCCAGGCTTCCCGTGTGGAACCCACAGGCCTCTAGGTATTTTATTGCTCACAGGCACACATACATCTTAGCACACACACGTGCTGTGCAGCCTTACAAGCAAAAAGCATGTAGGCCAAGGGTGAGTTAAGTACACAGCAGCGGAACTTTACATGAGTGGGACGGTAGGCCCCAGTCACATGACACTGGTATAAAGTCCTGTACACACTCCTGATCATCATTACTAAAACATGGTATGCTGCCACCTCAGTGCTATTAACTCTTTGGTAAGAGCAGTAGCTCTCTACCACTTATAAGGAAAGTGATTTAGCCACCCATCTTAGTTAAAGCAAGACTGGCATTCGTGATACAGGCTTAGGTAATGGGGCACATGCATTAACTGTGTTCAACCATGACCAAATATTTTCACTGGGGATCGAGATATCATGTAGCTAGGGCACTCAGAGTAGTAGTGCATGCCTGGTACCATACAAGGTAGTTTTCCGTCCCAACATACCTAAAAATAATTGTGAATGCGGTCCACAATTTGTTCATTATTAGAGCCAAACATTGCCTTTTTCTGACTACTAAGAAAGCAAGCCCTGCATTCTCCAGAAGACAATTCTTTAAAGTGTTCTTATGGTGCAAAACTATTATACAAATCTGTTGGACTTTTTTGCGTATGCAGGGTCATCCCCAATCTTTTTGCCTCCAGCCTCCTATTTTTTCTGACCTCTTGCTGTTGTTTTTTTTAACTCTGAGCACTTTACCACTGTTAACCAGTGCTTAAGAGCATATGCTTTCTGTGTAAATTGTATTGTTGATTGGTTTATCCATGATAGGCATATTTGATTTACTAGTAAGTCCCTAGTAAAGTGCACTGGAGGTGCCAGGGCCTGTAAATCAAATGCTACTAGTGGGCCTGCAGCACTGGTTGTGCCATCCACATAAGTAGCTCTGTAATGTATCAGACCTGCCACTGCAGTGTCTGTGTGTGCAGTTTCAACTGTAAATTCGACTTGGCAAGTGTACCCACTTGCCAGGCCTAACCCTTCCCTTTTATTACATGTAAGGCACCCCTAAGGTAGGCCCTAGGTAGCCCCAAGGGCAGGGTGCAGTGTATGGGTAAGGTGGGACATATAATAATGTGTTTTATATGTCCTGACAGTGAAATATTGCTAAATTCGTTTTTCACTGTTGCAAGGTCTGTCCCTCTGATAGGTTAACATGGGGGCTACCTTTAAATATGATTAAAGTGTAGTTTCCCTTTGGGAGTGGATGGACATGTGGAGTTTTGGGTCTCTGAGCTCACAATTTAAAAATACATCTTTTAGTAAAGTTGATTTTAAGATTGTGTGTTTGAAAATACGACTTAGAAAGTGAGCCTTTTCTTACTTATACCATTTCTGTAACTCTGCCTGTTTGTTGATTCCCTGTCTGGGTCAGGTTGACAGTTGGGCTGGTTGCACCTCACACTAGACAGTGACACAAAGGTCGCTGGTGTGTAGTCTGCATTTCCTGTTGAGCCATCTGTGCTAGGAGGTAGGGGAGGAGTGGTCACTTACACCTGAAAGGGCTGTGCCTGTCCTCACACAATGCCATCTCCGACTCCCTGGTGAGTCCCTGGGTCCTTGCCTGGGCAAGGCAGGATTTCACATTCAAAAGAGACTTTATTTTGAAGTAGGCCTACATCAAAGGAAAAATTGGGTATAAGAAGGGCACCCAAAACCACTGACTTTAGAACACTTCTGGAAACAAGAGGAACCTCTGCCTGGAGAAGAACTGAAGAGCTGAGGAGAAGTGCTGCCCTGCCTGTGACTGTGCTTTGTGGAGCTATCCTGCAGTTGCTGCTTCTGCCAGAGTAAGAGGGCAAAGACTGGACTTTGTGTGCCCTCCATCTTGTGAAGAAATCTCCAAGGGCTTGATTTAGAGCTTGCCTCCTGTTGTTTGAAGTCTCAGGGACAGCAAAGACTTCTCTCTGGCAGCACCTGGAGTCTCTGGAGAGACTCCTGCTCTGACAAGTGGTGCCCTATCCAGTCCCTGGCCCTTGAAAGGAAAGCTGGTGGAAATCCAAGAAAATCGACTTCGGATGACTTGGGACCGACGCCGCTGCTGAATCCGGTGACGCCGCCTGCAACCGACTCCGTGATCTCCGCTGCAATCCGACGACCTTCGCAGGCCCGACGCTGCTGCAGCCCCGCTGAAGTACGCGAATCCGTGGAAGTCACCGCTTGTAGTGCGCGGATTCAACGTTTCACACCGACGCCGCAATCCCCGACTTCGCACATCGACTTGTTTTCACTCTTCACCAAAGGTACTGTACTTGAGGGTCTACGCAACTCCATGTCCGGCACCGCTGGTGTTGGATTGTTATGAACGACTCCGTCACAACACTGTGTTAACACCTCATCTAAGCATTTTGTGTTTCTAAGCACTATTTTTGAGTTTAATCTTTAAAAGTTCATAACTTGACTTGTGTATGTTGGATTTTTGTTGTTTTGGTCTTGTTTTGTTTAGATAAATATTTCTTATTTTTCTAAACTGGTGTTGTCATTTTGTAGTGTTTTCATTAAGTTATTGTGTGTGTTGGTACAAATACTTTACACCTAGCACTCTGAAGTTAAGCCTACTGCTCTGCCAAGCTACCAAGGGGGTAAGCAGGGGTTAGCTGAGGGCGATTCTCTTTTACCCTGACTAGAGTGAGGGTCCTTGCTTGAACAGGGGGTAACCTGACTATCAACCAAAGACCCCATTTCTAACTAAATCCAACTCTTACAACTGGCTTGGGGGTGCTACAAACCCATTGCGAATAAATGTAAACACAAGGTTTGGGTAATTGAGGTACATAGGCCCACCCTTTAGCATCACATAGGCAATATATAAAGGTTATTGGATTATCATCACCAGACATAAAACTTTCTACTGAGCTCTGTCAGAAGATGTTAGTATTCTTTATGTACAAAGTCAACAACACCATAACTGCAGGCAGTCTTGAATTTCCCTTGACCAGCCGTGATTCTTCAATTATGCGTCTTCCACAAGGAACTTTGTTTCAGATTTATTACAATGAGGCACTTCACCGGACCTTTGGCAAAAACAAATTTACTCTGCTGTCTGCAGTTTGGTGTTAACCTAATCAAGCACAGTTAGCACTCTATGTCCCATAAGGAAATGTGTGTCCCAATCACCTATAAAATCTTGCTTAGCTTTTTGCTTCTTCTGTTGAGGACCACCTCAGTTAATGTTTTTCAGCTCCAAACTGTGCTGAAGTAATGCTACTGGTTGAGAAGCAATCCACTGACTAAAATGATCTCCTTTCCAATTCCTAGTTTCTCGTCTCTGTTAAGTTTGTTTGAAACGGGAACATTTTTAAAAAGTTTTATTTATGTAGTTAATTAACTTAAGCAGTTTAATAAAGTATGTGTAGTAGGGCACTTTGCTTATTTTACAGTCAAATACATTTCTGTTTAACAATGATAGGTAAGTGGTAGTAATTCCTTCAAATTGTAATTTATAAAAAATATAACAGGTGAAACCAGGAGGACGCTAGGCAAATTTGATGCTCTGTGCCCTATGTGCCCTCATGGATTGGGCAAAATTAACACAACCTGGACCAAGGCCAGTGATGATGAACCTAGAATGTTATGACATGCTAGGTGTAGAGCTGATAGATGATTGATTAGGCATGTTATGACATGTAGCCATAGAATTGGAAAACACACTAGGAAAACAAGAGGAAACACCCAATACTTTTTTGGGCTGCAAGAGAAATCACAGCTATTGAGGACTTTAATAAATTAAGGTGTTTTTCACAATTCACTATATTGCAAAACGCTGGTGGACCTTTTAAGAGTAGCAATGTGTGTTGTAGGGATTCCAGATAGTTGGGATATCCCATAATTGAGTTTTAAGAGAACTAAAAGGGCCTTATTTAGTGTCTTGCAGACTGGGTATATTAGGCTATAATGCACTTGTAATACAGTGAACAGGACATCATCCATGTTTGTGATGTAGTAGCTCGTCCAACAAACTCTGAATAAGGGCTTAGCTGTAATTTTAAAGTCTGCTTCCAGGAGGAAGTACTTGATCCCATTCATGAGTCTGAGCTGATGTGGGTGCTTCTTGTCTGAGCAGAAATGTGGGTGTGCCTGTTGTTTTTCCTGTCCAGGGTAATGCTGATCCACCTTTTCCTGACCCCTCATTATATTCAAACAAACTTCCTTCATGAAAGGGGAATCATTTTATTCTGATTGCTCTACTAGAGGACCTGGACAGAGTGTAGCGTCAGCAAATTTATTTTGTTAGATTTGTTTGCAGAGTTAATATTGTTCACCTTTATATAGTAAAATAATGACTGGACAGGATGGGGAAAATGGGGAATATTTAAGGTGTTTCCTAGCTGATCAGTTGCTTCTACTTGTCTAGCTTTATTCCACAGACTTCCAGGTAATGTTCCTAAATGTTGATGTCTATATCTCATTCTTTGCTGTGTGTATTTGTAACCCTTCTCTTTAGATGTTGAGTCTGTTACATCTGAATTCTGCCTTAAGGGGTCATGAAAGCTTAATGTGTATTGTATGAGTGTAATTATTTTTTCAGTCAAAGTGTTCATTCTGAAAATAGTAAGTTGTAGTTGATACTACTAGTCTACACTGGCACGTTTGGTGGCTGAATCATCTTTCATCAGTCTGTCTAAGAAATTTACTCAGGCTCATAATTAATTAAACATTTGTGATGATGCATGAATAATATATTTTGTCTTTAGAAGCTTGAAACAGTGCAGGTCACTAAATGCTAGGTAGCAGACTGGTTTTTATGGATCAGTGACTGATGAATGGGACAATGTAATGACATTCTATATTATATTGCATGGTTGTATGTACATTCATTAAAACTAAATGCATAGAACATCAGTTCCGAGAAACTGTTTCAGCCAAGCTCTTTAATCATTTTCTTTAAGATGGGAGGAAATTACCACTTGATTGAAATTAATTCACAAAATGTCCTAGTTTAAATGACATGCCTTTTATGTTCGTTAAGGTATAATTTCCATTAATCTCACCTGTGGGTCTTTCTTTTAATTTTTCTACAAAGTTTGCATAGCTCCCTTTCCTTTCACTTCCAATGTTCTGCCCCTGGGTGGCACTTTCCATCTTCCACAATTGCCATTCTGGAGACCCTGAAACACCCTTTCCTCTCTCTAATGCTTTTCTTTTTAACTTACATGCTTCTTTTTTTGTCCTCATCCTCCTCAACATCTTCTCAAATCCCCTTGTTTTTGAGGAGGAGCACATGACATATTCTTCTTTTTTCCAGTGTTTATCTTTTCTCTCTCCTTGGTATTCCTACTTTATTGCTTTCATTGTAGATGATTTATTTTTTACCTTATTCCTCCTCTTTTTTCCCTAGTGATAATTTTCCTACCCTCGCCGCGTTCTATTGTTTTCTTTAATATTCAAACATTATTCCCTAACCGGAATTCATTATGCGGGGTACACATTTTATGGGTTTTAAAACATGTTTGTAATTTAAGACTATTTGTAACTGTTCTTGTAGTTGTTTGGTACTTCTGATGAAACTACATGTCTGTTTGTTTTTCACTAAATTATTTTCGAGTACTTAGTTTAGCAGAAATGAGTTCCTATTATTATGTTGTTCTCTAAAACTACTTATTCAGGTTTCATATACTAAACACTACATTATATACGTGGATGGAGCCTATCTTCTTGAGATGGTAAATCACCTTCCTATCATTCATCTTATAACTTTTGTTGCCATTATAATTTCAATGATTTGTGGTCAGAGATGTTTTAAGGCATCTGGGAAGTGGCTTCTAAAAGGTCTCAGCATTTATGGGCCCCCCTGAAAGAGCCAGTTCTGTTATGCAGAGAGACTTGCCTTGATGACCTTGAATATTGGATTTTTAATACCGTTTTCTTTATTTTAATGTGGGTGATGTATGAGAGTCAATTACAGACATTTTGCGAGAGAAGTTGTTTTTATGTTTTATCCAACATCCATAAAAACGTTTCTTTCAGGTCAAAACAGGACTTCACATATGAGAAAAAGTAGGGTGTCACAGAGATTATTTCCAGTAATATTAGTGAGCTGCTGCTGTGTCCCAATATTGAAAACACACGACTATCCCTGAATATTAGAAGTAAACACATTTAGAATTTGGACGAGTGTGACGGTGCACTGTAAGTGACACGGCCGAAGAGGGCATGAAGGAGAAGAAATCGGTTCATGAATTAAAGGAGCAGAAATCGTTTCATGAATTAAAAACTGTTCCGAACAGGGCTCCAAAATATGTTTGGCCAGGACCCACAAAATCATTAAGGTCTCCCTGTCTGTGGTACAACCAAGAACAGCTATATTTTCGAGAAGTTTCTAAATGTATGTTTGTGTTGTTGATGCAGCACTGATAGTCCACCTTAGAACATGGGCACCAGAACGCTCCATACAGATCAAGTTAAACACACCAATATATCAACATAGGAATATTCATTATACCAGAAAGGGACATAAATCGTACTAATAAAGTAGTTTAACATAATTAGTGGATAAGGATTTCCACTGCTTTTTATGGATATTCTTTGGGTCTCATTGGGAATTGTTTGTAAAATGTGATGTTCGTGCTGCAGTATTTGATATGAACCCCACTTACGAACTGCACCGATGGAAAGTGAGTGTCGCCCATTTACAGTGACAACATCACCATATTTGGTTTTACACTAATCCAATAATGTGTATCCAGAGATGTCCATGCAGTATAGGACTCCTTTTTTATTGTTTCTTTTTGTGATCAGTTCTGCAATGACTTATTTTGAATACTTCAAACAACAGATATATTTCTGTGCTCGTTTTTTTAATGTTTTCCTTTTATATATGATTGCTAGTTGTTCGATTGAGATGTGGCTTTTATCTAAGATTCGTTTTTTCCCCATAAGAAAAAATGATGTCGTGGTGCATTTGCATCTATCAGCCTATTCATGCCTAGAAATTGGAACTGCGACTGTGATTTACATAATTGATGCAGAGCATGTCCATTTACCAGAAATGTGTGGCACTTCGGGAATAGTATTTTATAAGGTAGCTCCATAGTAAATTCTTACACCATGAAATCTTATAGCAGACACTCAACTACTGATGTGAAATCAATAAGTGAGGCATATTTACGTGAGGCAATTATTTATCATATACTATATGTTTGGTGTTATCCAGACAGGAAGTGGGGGTGGGCTTAATGACATTTTTTGCTGCCCCTGTAATGTTGAACTGTATGTAGTGAAATCAAACACTTCATAAGACCTCGCCACTGATAATTATCAAACATCCCAACCCACATTCCAGAATTTTGCCCAAGGGAAAAGCAAAATATATCCATATAACATGGTACTACCAGGCATAATTGGTGATGCTCAGAGCCTCCTGGGACACATTCTGTTAGCAGTCTGGTGGCCATGGCTGGATGAGATTTGGGCTGGAAACCGGATCAGGCAGTATCATGACCCAAAACTGAAACTTAATCAGAAATACTTTCTGCGCGAGACACGTGGTAGGATTGAATGCCTACCACTGAGAACCAGGTCACCTATTTGAGCACTGAGTGATACAGTGTTGTCTCAAGGGAACTAGTGAATGCCCGCACGCTCAGAAGTCACGTTAGCTGGGCAACAACAGGGCCCTTTGAGAGAGCATGGGGGTCGGGGAGCCAGAGTGAATGATGTTGAATGATGAAGAGTGCCAGTGCATCTGGAAAGAGGATTATGGTAACATCAGAGCACGGAAAGAGGACAGGGAATGGCAGCTCTATTGGATAGGGATTGAACCAGTGTTAAAGTAAGGAAACATTCTTCATTAATTATAGTATTAAATAATTGTTTATAGACTACAACTGAGGTTTTTATAGAGTTTGGTATGTACTGTATTACTCTTTGATATAAGACATATTTTATAGTTTCGTATAATGCCTGCAACACACGCATACCTACCCTCTGATCCTGAGTTATAGCCAGGATGACCTGAAATCCAAAGTTTGACAAGCAACAAAGACATTCATATCAACTGTCTGTGTCTAGGGCATGAAACGTGAGTCAGCTTCTGTTTCCAGAAGCAGCGAACAGTAGTAAAAACATGGCAGACTAGGCAATAATATCCTCTTCTGCAAGGGCTGTCCTAATGAAGGACCTAGCAGACATAATGATGGCATCAGGGTGTGTAATCATGTCAGTGACATAACTACACAAGAGAAGCAATCTCTATTAAACAAGGTCACTACTTTTTTTAAAAAAAGACATGAGCCCTCAGAAATTAGAATAATTGCACTGGAAAATCAATTGGACACAATGCCCACATGGAACCTAGAATTCTGGTTATATTTGTGGTGACGAAAAACAAACCAAACACATTTCACAACCACTCGATATATACATTTTAGCAGATTGTTCACAAGAAACAAACACTAAACAATGTTGGTTCCTGGAGCTCATACCTCCTCTACCAAAACCTGAGATTCAATATGGGTTCCTGGCCCCAGCAGTAATGCTAATTACAATGGACGTAAGATTGATGGAATATTAAGTGTCAGAAGACTTAAAAACATTTCTAGATGCAATACAGACTGAAGTGATGCAAACATCGGTAACATCAGACCAGATCATCAACTTCTTTTCAAGAGAATGATCCAAATGCCAACGATGACAAGGAGGGAGTGGTAGAGACTGGAGAAAGTGACACAGATGTGAGTAAAGATGTCCAATCTAGACATATGCACTCTGCTAAGTAAATCTATGTCCCTACTAAAGGATTAGACTTCATATTGGCAGAGTTATTCACGCTAACGTCTATTATTACTCATCTGTTTTTCTGTGAAGCCATTGCTAATGGATTGAGATTGCACAATGTGTAATGAAAATATGGAGGCTGAGACAATCCATCTTGCCATGCTGAATAAGTTACATGGTTATCATTTGTTGACCAGTGAATCAGGGAAATAAGGCATTAATCATTAATCAAATGAGACAATACAGGAGCATTTGGGGGAGGGAGACCTGATCTCTCTTTCTACAATAAAGGGGAAAAACCAGAGATGTTACTGTATTCTCCCACCCTTTGTATATAACTACATTTTAAAGATATTCACAAACGTGTGAACCATCTCATTGAGAATGGAGGTATTTTACTTCACAAAATAAAGATCAGAATTTTTAAAGTTGACAAAGGATGCTGGTTTGGGCCCAGGGGGTTGCTGTATACCAGTACTGTGAATCCATCAGATTACAGATAAGTGACAATGCACCTTGTTAGCGTGTCAAACCTTAATAAGTATATTTACAAAGTATACTTACATCGAATAGGTCGATGAACCTTTTGACTCGCAATTAAGAAGTTCTTACCATAGCTCCAGTATATAATAAATAATCAATACACAATAATCAACAATCATTAGTAATTGGTAGAATCAATAATCAATGAAGTCAGTAAATGTCACACACCATGACCTTTCAGCCATTAATAACCACATCTTTAGTAAAAGTTTAGTAAGTGTATTTCCCTGTATTAACAATGCTAAAGTCCTGTAGATTAATCTCAAAATCAAATGAAACACATTTAAAAACAACACTGGTTGTCCAAAGCGGCAGAAGAAACGCAATCTAATCAGAGCTTGGATTTCAACACATTCTAAAGTTACAGTGCAAATCAATAGCAGAGTCAGTTGTGTTAATGAGATGTAATACATGTGGTTAGGCAGAGAAATCCATCAAGCATTAGTCTCTTTTGTCATAAGTCAACATCCTCAATGAACACCAGATTAGCATTAGCATGATGGGCTTCATGCAAAACAATTTGGTAACACAAATTTAGAAAACATCTAACTATGATCCTATCAAAGAGCGCAGTTGGAAAAATGCATAACAGTCACAGTTTAGCGCATTGTACCAATCCTCGGCGTGGGTCAGTGAAGCAGAATCAGTCTTCGTCATCAGTCGATCAGCGAGGCATCAGGTCTCGGTCAGGAAAGTATAAGCAAAATAATTTAGCATTAAAGATGAGCACGTCTCTAGTAAAGACACACAAAAAATAATAACCTTTCGGTCAGGAAGAATAAGGACGCTGGCTGTCTCCTAAATCTCCATAAGTCTGCTCCCTCTCATAAAGTGTCTAAAGTCTCTTCCCTCTGTGGCGTTGTTATATCAAAGTCACCTAAACTATCCCCTAGTTCTTCATTGGTCAGTTAATTGTATGTTCATACTTTATCCAATAATATTTCTAAGTCACATCTATGAATTCTAATATTTCACCGTTCACATACAGTTGATTGGTCCACCTTCCGACGTTCTCATCATCCGGCTTGTCAGGTAACAATATTGTTGCAGCTTTAACTTCAGTGAGTATATTCATTGTTCTTGTCCAGGGAAAGTCAGTCTCACACGTATTACACATAAAATGTTGCACTAGCTG
This sequence comes from Pleurodeles waltl, assembly GCF_031143425.1. Classification (NCBI taxonomy): domain Eukaryota; kingdom Metazoa; phylum Chordata; class Amphibia; order Caudata; family Salamandridae; genus Pleurodeles; species Pleurodeles waltl. The sequence goes on along the minus strand of NC_090445.1, from coordinate 813,038,817 downwards.
GACATCATCTCTTAGCAGTCAGTCCTCATGAAAAGCTTCTGTTAAGCATATTTAACAAGACAATGGACATTTCCCAGTTTAATTCACCTGGTCAGCATTTTTATTAAATGCTGTAGTGCTTTTTCTCTCATTTAGTTTCTAAGCACTAACATAACACAACAGAAATGCACTTCTGAGGTCAAAGAAGACTTTTATTGTTGTTAATTCTTCCCCAACCACAATTTTTATGAATGACGAATTAGTAGCTTTCAAGTCCGCGTTAATCAAACAAAATATATCAGTTTGCAATATACACAGCAGGTTATATTTATAAGATATTGAATGCAAAGCAAAACAAATACTTCACCGTGTGGGAACTATTCACAGCTTCATCTTTCTAAGGTCTGCAAGCTGAGGACCCCTGTCAGCCGCGAGAAAGAGAGATTCATCTACCCACACGGGATTGCTGGCAGCTGGCGCCAAGCTCCAGCACGAGGTCCGTCAGATTCGAATCTGACCCTCTGCAGCCTGTTACATTCGTTACAAAGGTGTGCCCCCTCCTCTCAGACCTGGGAAACTGAGCAAGCCTTTTGGAGACTGGCCAGGTCTCCAAGACTACTCCTGTTCCCAAGCTCAAGCGAAGAGAAAACAACACCCATGTACTCTCTCTTATCATGTCTAGTCTACTGTGAGAAAAACATCTTGGTTCTCTGGTGCAAAAACACAGCTTGGAAAAATACAGCTTGGATTCTCAACTGCAATGTCTAACTCCACGTTAAAGGCAATAGGCAGCTAACCTAAATATCAAATGCAATGTCATGTTAAAGGCAATAGGCAGCTAACCTAAATATCAAATGCAATGTCTAGTGTCATGTCAAAGCCAATAGGCATCTAAGCTGAATACAAAATGCAATGTATAATAGCATGTCAAAGCCCATAGGCAGCTGAGCTGAATATAAAATGCAATGTATGATATCATGTCAAAGCCAATAGGCAGCGGAGCTGAATACAAAATGCAATGTCTAATATCATGTCAAAGCCAATAGGCAGTTAAGCTGAATACAAAATGCAATATATAATATCATGTCAAAGTCAATAGGCAGAATATCTAATAGCATGTCAAAGTAAATAGGCAGCTAAACTGAATACATCATGTCAAAGCCAATAGGAATGCAATGTCAAAGCCAATAGGCGGCTAGACTGGATACAGCATGTCAAAGCCAATAGGCAGAATACAGAATGTAATGGCTAATGCAATGTCAAAGCCCATAGGCGGCTCAACTGAATACAGAAAGTAATGGCTAATGCCATGTCAAAGCCAATAGGCAGAATACAGAATGTAATGACTAATGCAATGTCAAAGCCCATAGGCGGCTCAACTGAATACAGAAAGTAATGGCTAATGCCAT